>NC_085841.1:366696356-366996356 GCF_035594765.1 Anolis carolinensis
ATCTTGGATAATAAGGAGGGATTAAGGAAAAGCCTATTAAACATCAAATGAGGTTATGATTTTACAAATTAAGCACCAAAACTTCATGTTATACAACAAATTTGACAGAAAAGTAGTTCAATACAAAGTAATGTTATGTTGTAATTACTGTGTTTACGAATTTAGCACCAAAATATCACGATATATTGAAAACATTGACTACAAAAATGGCTTGGATTATCCAGAGGCTTGGATTAGCGAGGCTTGGATTAGTGAGACTCTACTGTACTTTCTAAGAGCCGTTTGGCAGTAGAATATGCTGTTTCCTGGGAATCCATTGGAGGTTTTGAAGCAGAAGCTGGATGATCATCTGTTAGAAAGGATTGGATGGTGTCCTCCTGCCTGGCAGAAGGAAGTTGGACGGTGTGGCCCTTGGGGTCTCTTCCAACTCTAGGGTTCTATGATTTTAAGGTTGTGAACCCAAGCTGTGGAAGTGATGGCCTGCACTTTGAATTGTGCAACCCACTTGCTTGAATTTTCTCAGGATTTTAGTCTGGTCTTCAGCATCTCGGGGAGTTCATCCGATGAACATTGGCAGATTGGAGTGCTGTGTGGTTTCTAGGCTGTAGGGCCATGTTCTAGAAGCATTTGTGGCATCTTCAGAGGATCTCATGGTGGTCATCATCACTATCATAATCATCGGCAATCCCTCTTGTTTCAGTGTGATTGCCTTCCAAGTGTGGTGTGTTGGTGGCAGGTCCATAGGTGACTGTAGAGACCTATTCTTGACCTGCATGTTCTTCTGCAGTGAGGACATTGGTTTCCAGGTGGACGGCGGTCCCAACAAGGATTGGCTTGAAACACCTCCTTCCTCTTGACCTGTGTCTCCCTTTCTCCCTCCATTCGTGTCTCTTCAAATTCCACAGCACTACTGGTCACAGCTGACCTCTAGCTAGAGCACTCAAGGGCCAGGGCTTCCCAGTTCTTGGTGTCTATGCCAATTTTTAAGGTTAGCTTTAACCCCATCTTTAAATCTCTTTTCCTCTCCACCAACCTTCTTTTTTCCGTTCTTGAGTTGGGAGCAGAGTAACTGCTTTGGGAGATGGTGATCTTTGTGCATTTGGACAACGTGCCAGCAAGGTGGATGGCAGAGGATCATGGCTTCAATGCTGGTGGTCTTTGCTTCCTCCAGAAAGCTGGCGTTTGTCTGCCTGTTTTCCCAAGAGATTTGAAGGATTTTTCAGAGGTAATGCTGATGGAATTGTTCCAGGAGTTGAGTGTGACGTCTGTACACGGTCCATGTTTCGCAGGCATATAACAGGGTTGGGAAGTCAATGACTTTGTCAACAAGCCCCTTGGTCTCCCGACGGAGGTCCTGATCCTCAAACACTCTCTGCTTCATTCAGAAGAATGCTGCACTCGCAGAGCTCAGGCGGTGGTGTATTTCAGTGTCAATGTTGACTTTTGTGGAGAGGTGGCTGCCAAGGGAGCGGAATGTTACACCATGAGATCTATCCAAAACATCTCAAAAAACACTTTAGCTTTCCCCTACAAAAGTAACAGGCTCAAAAAAAAAAAAACCTCGACCTCATCCGCAGAGGCAGAGGCTTCACAGGTCCCAACAAGCAGTGACCAGTGTTGTCGACCGCACTTTGGGGGATCGGGCCCTTAAAGAGAGACCCGACCCGGTCCTGAGGGAACGGACCTTGGCGAAGCCAAAAGGAGAATATAAGCCGCAATACAACCTGAAGCCTGAAATGAAGAAGGTCCGCCAAGTTGAAGGAAAATCCGCCAAGGAGTTTTTATTGAGCAATTCAGCTGAAAAGGACGCTAATAGCGATCATTCAATCTACTAGCGTAACATATGTTTCAAATAAAGCCATATTTATACAATGTTTCGGTCTGACAGCCCTTTGAATTTCCCGCCCCGCTCCCCCGCCCATCTGATCGCGGATAGGCTGGGAGGTTGAACGAGGCGGGCTTTCGTTTCCCGCTTTGCTCTGCTGGCCCAATGGGGAGCCGTTTTTGTCCCCACTCGGGCCAATCAGAGAGGAGGAGGCGGGAGCTATTGAAACAATGAGGTGACCGGACAGGAAATATCAGATTAATCCTGGCCCGGCCGATTTCTAAAGGAATTAATGGCACCCATCAAGGGTGTCCGGGGTCCTGTCACGTTTACAGATTTTAGATATGCCTTGGGGTGTCAGACGGGAAGTGGTGATGGGTGGTGATGGGCCGTCATTGACGGGCTCCACAGGGGTGCCTTCCTGCGGCGTCCTGGCCTGGGATATGACAATGTTTGCCTTGGGGGCGAGTCACCTTTAGGAATTGGGTGACTCTAAACCCTATATTGTCCATGCGATCGGAATGAGATTGGATTAAACTGTGGCAGATTATCCTTTTGTTTTTGGGAAGGGAGGTCTGGGTCATGGGGCTAAGGTTCACGTTGGGGTCATAATATTTCCCATTTGATTTTACGATTTGACAATTATATGGGATAGAATGAAAATTAAAATAAAGTTGGATCATAAACCCAGCTGGGAAAAACACATATTTTCCGGGGATCCCAAAGAGTATAAATACATATAGGCAGATAGGTAGATTTCAAGGAGGAAAGGGAGAATCCATAGAGGGGGGGTTACATTGCACAAAGGGGAACCATGAATGATATAAGCAATAGAAAACATTTGATAAGGACGAAGTTCACAACATCTGGGGAACCCGATATGGAAATTCATAAGAGTGGAGTTCTAGCAGCATAATTTCACAATCCATGAAGTTAGCCCAACGATTAGAAATTCATACAACAGTGAGTCATGAGAGTGTCCAAGTACATAGAATATGAAAATTCACAAATACATGAGGAAAAAGAGTTCATCTGTGATGGGAGGAATTCGTAGAGATGGCATGGGGAAAGGGGCACATGTGGGTTGCAGTCTTTGGAAGTATAGGATTTCATAAGTCCAGGGGTAGGTCTGGGGAAGAGTGTTCTTCTCCTTCATAAAATCATGAAAAGTATGAATGAAACGTGGAGGGCATCCGTCCGGGCACCCCCTGGCAGCTGCAGAGAGGGTAAGGGTACTTGGAGAACTATGTTTCCCCAGCGAGAGAGCGATCCCCCATCCCTAGTTCACAGAAAGGGGCTAGGGATCTCTTAAACCCATTCCGCGGGGAGAGGAAAGTCCGGGATAAGGCAGCAGTTTAGCTTGAAAGGAGCCGTCGGTCCCGTTTGACAGTCAGCTGTTGAGGTGCCGAAAACCGGACCGATTCCGGTTCTGCTGGTTGTCTTCGAGTCAGGAGCCTTAGAAAGGGTTAGGTCTAAAAGAGGAGCGTTCTAGGGGTAATTTTGATAGAGATATGAGCCGATTTATATCGACCGCCATGTTAATCTATGGCGGAGAAATCTCAGCCGGAGTTAAAGGGACGAGAGAGAGAGAGATTTCAGGCAAAGGAAGGAGTCAGAGAAAAGATACAAAATAACCAGATAGAGAGTGTTATTGTTAAAATAAATGCTACTTTTATTGGGGGATTTTGTTACATAGTTCAGGGAAGGGGAAAGTGAAGAAAAAAAAGTCTTTTAATAATAGTCTGCTGCGGTCCCGCTTCGTTCCTTTTGTTGAGCAATCTGCGGAACTCTCCGCTGGGTTTTTTAATTAAAATAAAAGCCGGGGTGACGGTCATCACCAGGAAGGAGTGCTTGTGCAGTGTTAAAGCCAGTGGGCCAATGGCACCCGTTCCTGGAGAAGTCAGATCTGGCCACAGTGGTCCATGCCTTGGTTACATCCCAGTTGGACTGCTATAATGCGCTCTACATGGGGCTTCCTTTAGAAAGTGGAAAGGAAAGAAAGAAGGAAAGACAGGAGGAAAGAAGGAAGGAAGGAAGGAAGAAAAAAGAAAGGAAGAAAAAAGAAAGGAAGGAAGGAAGGAAGGGAGGGAGGGAGGGAGGCAGGGAAAGAAGGAAGAAAAAAGAAAGAAAGGAAGGAAGGAAGGAAGGAAGGAAGGAAGGAAGGAAGGAAGGAAGGAAGGAAGAAAAAAGAAAGGAAGGAAGGAAGGAAGGGAGGGAGGGAGGGAGGCAGGGAAAGAAGGAAGAAAAAAGAAAGGAAGGAAGGAAGGAAGGAAGGAAGGAAGGAAGGAAGGAAGGAAGAAAAAAGAAAGGAAGGAAGGAAGGAAGGGAGGGAGGGAGGGAGGCAGGGAAAGAAGGAAGAAAAAAGAAAGGAAGGAAGGAAGGAAGGAAGGAAGAAAAAAGAAAGGAAGGAAGGAAGGGAGGGAGGTGTTATCGACCGCGTTTGGGGGATCGGGCCCCTTTAGAAGGAAGCCGATCCGGTCCTGAGGGAACGGACCTTGGCGAAGCCAAAAGAAGAATATAAGCCGCAATACAACCTGAAGCCTGAAATGAAGAAGGTCCGCCAAGTTGAAGGAAAATCCGCCAAGGAGTTTTTATTGAGCAATTCAGCTGAAAAGGACGCTAATAGCGATCATTCAATCTACTAGCGTAACATATGTTTCAAATAAAGTCATATTTATACAATGTTTCGGTCTGACAGCCCTTTGAATTTCCCGCCCCGCTTCCCTGCCCATCTGATCGCGGATAGGCTGAGAGGTTGAACGAGGCGGGCTTTCGTTTCCCGCCTTGCCCTGCTGGCCCAATGGGGAGCCGTTTTTTGTCCCCCCTCGGGCCAATCAGAGAGGAGGAGGCGGGAGCTATAGAAACAATGCGGTGACCGGACAGGAAACATCGGATTAATTCTGGCCCAGCCAATTTCTAAAGGAATTAATGACACCCATCAAGGATGTCCGGGGTCCTGTCACGTTCGCAGATTTTAGATATGTCTTTGGGGTGTCAGACAGGAAGTGGTGATGGGTGGTGATGAGCCATCATTGACGGCCCCACAGGGTGCCTTCCTGCGGCGTCCTGGCCTGAGATGTGCCAATGTTTGCCTTGGGGGCGAGTCACCTTTAGGAGTTTGGTGACTCGCCCTATATTGTCCATGCGATCGGAATGAGATGGGATTAAACTGTGGCAGATTATCCTTTTGTTTTTGGGAAGGGAGGTCTGAGTCATGGGGCTAGAGTTCAGGTTGGGGTCATAATATTTCCCATTTGATTTCATGATCTGCCAATTATATGGGATAAAATGAAAATTAAAAATAAAGTTGGAATATAAACCCAGCTGGGAAAAACACATATTTTCCGGGGATCCCAAAGAGTATAAATACATATAGGCAGATAGGTAGATAAAGGAGATAAAGGAGAATCCATAAAGGTGGGTGACATTGCATAAAGGGGAATCATGAATGATATAAACAATAGAAATAAGCAATAGAAAACATTTGATAAGGACGAAGTTCACAACATCTGGGGAATCCAATATAGAAGTGGGGTTCAAGCAGCATGATTTCACAATTCATGAAGTTAGCCCAACGATTTGAAATTCATACAACAGTGAGTCATGTACATAGAATATGAAAATTCACAAATACATGAGGGGAAAGAGCTCATAAGGAATTCATAGAGATGGCATGGGGAAGGGGCACATATGGGTTAGTAAGTCTTTGGAGGTATAGGATTTCATAAGTCCAAGGGGTAGGTGTGGGGAAGAGTGTTCTTCTCTTTCATAAAATTATGAAATTATGAATGAAACGTGGAGGGCCCCCGTCCGGGCATCCCTTGGCAGCTGTAGAGGGTGAGGGTCCTCGGTGAACTATGTCTCCCCCGCGAGAGAGCGATCCCCCCATCCCCATTTCACAGAAAGGGGCCAGGGAGAACCATTCCGCGAGTCGCGGGGAGAGAAAAACCCGGGATAAAGCAGCAACTTGGCTTGGAAAGAAACGTGGTTCCGTTTGACAGTCAGCTGTTGAGATGCCGAAAACTGGACCGATTCCGGGTCTGCTGGTTGTCTTCGAGTCAGGAGCCTTAGAAAGGGTTAAGACTAAAAGAGGAGCGTTCTAGGGGTAATTTTGATAGAGATATGAGCCAATTTATATCGACCGCCATGTTAATCTATGGCAGGGAAACCTCAACCGGAGTTTAAAGGGACGGGAGGGAGAGAGAGATTGCATGCAAAGGAAAGGAGTCAGAGAAAAGATACAAAATAACCAGATAGAGAGGGTTACTGTTAAAATAAATGCTACTTTTATTGGGGGGATTTGTTACATAGTTCAGGGAAGAGGAAAATGAAGGAAAAAAGGTCTTTTAATAATAGTCTGTTGCGGTCCCGCTCCGTTCTTTTGGGGAGTAATGGAAAGTAATTGGAAAGTATGGAACTTTCTGCTGCGTTTTCAAATCAATTTGAAAGCTGGGGTGACGGTCATCAGAGGGAGGGAGGCAGGGAAAGAAGGAAGAAAAAAGAAAGGAAGGAAGGAAGGAAGGAAGGGAGGGAGGGAGGGAGGCAGGGAAAGAAGGAAGAAAAAAGAAAGGAAGGAAGGAAGGAAGGAAGGAAGAAAAAAGAAAGGAAGGAAGGAAGGGAGGGAGGAAGGAAGGAAGGAAGGGAGGGAGGGAGGGAGGCAGGCAGGGAAAGAAGGAAGAAAAAAGAAAGGAAGGAAGGAAGGAAGGAAGGAAGGAAGGAAGGAAGGAAGGAAGGAAGGAAGGAAGGGGAAGGAAAGGGAAGGAAGGAAGGAAGGAAGGAAGGAAGGAAGGAAGGAAGGAAAGGAAAGGAAGGCAGGCAAGGAAAGAAGGAAGAAAAAAGAAAGAAAGAAAGGAAGGAAGGAAGGAAGGAAGGAAGGAAGGAAGGGAGGGAGGGAGGGAGGGAGGGAGGGAGGGAGGGAGGCAGGGAAAGAAGGAAGAAAAAAGAAAGAAAGGAAGGAAGGAAGGAAGGAAGGAAGGAAGGAAGGAAGGAAGGAAGGAAGGAAGGGGAAGGAAAGGGAAGGAAGGAAGGAAGGAAGGAAGGAAGGAAGGAAGGAAGGAAGGAAGGAAGGAAAGGAAGGCAGGCAAGGAAAGAAGGAAGAAAAAAGAAAGAAAGGAAGGAAGGAAGGAAGGAAGGAAGGAAGGAAGGAAGGAAGGAAGGAAGGAAGGAAGGAAAAAGTAGAAGGGAGGAAGGAAGGAAGGGAGGGAGGAGGAAATAATGAAGAAGAAGAAAAAGGAGGGAGAAGAGAAGGAAAGAAGGAAGAAAAAGAAAGAAAGGAAGAGGAAAGGAAGGAAAGAAGGAAGAAAAAGGAAGGAAGGAAGGAAGGAAGGAAGGAAGGAAGGAAGGAAGGAAGGAAGGGAGGGAGGGAGGGAGGGAGGGAGGGAGAAAAAAGAACGGAAAGAAGGAGGAAAAAAGGAGGAAAGGAAAGGAACGGAAAAGATTGGAAAGGAGGAAGGAAGGAAGGAAGGAAGGAAGGAAGGAAGGAAGGAAGGAAGGAAGGAAGGAAGGAAGGAAGGAAGGAAAGGAGGAGGAGAAAAAAGGACGAAAGGAAGGAAAGGAAAGGAAGGAAGAGAAATCCCGTGTTTTCAGTAGTAACAGACAGAAATGGGTTCATCATGCAATGCATGCATCTGAGCAATAACTTGACTTTGCAGAGAAATCCATGTCCAGGCGAACTGAACTGAATCCTTGCCTTGGGTGTCCAGCTGGAACCCAGGCTTGTTTGTGGCCGCCAGCCCTGCTTGCGGTGACCTTCCTTCCGCTGCCCCTTCGGACCCTTTTGCCACCTTGGCTCCAGCGCCAGGCCCGTCCGTCCTGCTCTCTCTCCAAATCCCTTTTTCTGGAGCCAGGACCACTCTTCCATCCAAGGAAGCGGAGGCGTTTTCATCTTTTTAAAAAATTCTGTTTTAAATGTGCGCTTCAAACGGTTTAAATTCTGTGCTTTTGGATGCCAAGTTTTCAAAATCCCCCGTTCTGAAGATTTTAAAAGGGCTTTTATGTCGTTTCTTAAGAATGTATTTTAATATTTTTAATGCTTAATATTCTAATGTGCCAACAGTTTAATTGGTTTTTATTCTGGTTTCTTTACTGCTTTAAATGATGTGGCCTTTAATCTGCTGGTTGCTAGACACCTTGAGTCCCATTACCTAGGGAAAAAGAGGAATATAAATGAAATAATAATAATAATAATAATGTTAATAAGATTAATTTGCTTTCTTGGGGTCCTGAGCCAGGAGAAGAAAGAAGAGAGATGGACAGACAGGTGAATGGAGCAGATGAGAAGAATAGGTAGACTGTTAAATAATCTGACAGAGTAAATAGAAAGGGCAGATGAGATCGATTACAGATAGTGATGACCGATAATAGACAATAGGTAAATAGATAGATAGATAGGACATCGGTAGGTAGACAATAGGTAAGTATTTATTCATTATTTATTTACATCATTTATATTCCGCCCGTCTCACCCCGAAAGGGACTCAGGGCGGATCACATTACACATATAGGCAAACATTCAATGCCTTTTAACATAGAACAAAGACAAACAAACATAGGCTCCGAGCGGGCCTCGAACTCATGACCTCCTGGTCAGAGTGATTCATTGCAGTTAATTGCAGCTGGCTTGCTCTCCCACCTGCGCCACAGCCCGGACCTACGTAAGCCACCCTAAGTCCCTTTGGGGAAAGAGATGGTGGCGGGATATAAAAATAAAGTAGAGAGATAGATAGATAGAGATAATAGATAGATAGAGATAAATGATAGATAGATAGATAGATAGATAGATAGATAGATAGATAGATAGATAGATAGATAGATATAGATAAATGATAGATACATAGATAGATAGGACATCGGTAGGTAGATATTAGGTAAGTAGAGAGATAGATAGATAGATAGATAGATAGATAGATAGATAGATAGATAGATAGATAGAGATAGATGATAGATAGATAGATAGATAGATAGATAGATAGATAGATAGATAGATAGATAGATAGATAGATAGATATAGATAAATGATAGATACATAGATAGATAGGACATCGGTAGGTAGATATTAGGTAAGTAGAGAGACAGATAGATAGATAGATAGATAGATAGTTAGATAGATAGAGATAGATGATAGATAGATGATAGATAAATATAGATAGATGATAGATAGATAGATAGATAGATAGATAGATAGATAGATAGATAGATAGAACATCGGTAGGTAGATAACAGGTAAGTAGAGAAACAGATAGATAAAACAGATAGATAGATAGATAGATAGATAGATAGATAGATAGAGATAGATGATAGATAGATAGATAGATGATAGATAAATATAGATAGATGACTGATAGATAGATAGATAGATAGATAGATAGATAGATAGATAGATAGATAGATAGATAGATCAATAGATAGAACATCGGTAGGTAGATAATAGGTAAGTAGAGAAACAGATAGATAAACAGATAGATAGATAGAGAGAGAGAGAGAGAGAGAGAGATGATAGATAGATGATAGATAGATAGATGATAGATAAATATAGATAGATGATAGATAGATAGATAGATAGATAGATAGATAGATCAATAGATAGAACATCGGTAGGTAGATAATAGGTAAGTAGAGAGACAGATAGATAAAGAGATAGATAGATAGATAGATAGATAGATAGATAGATAGAGATAATAGATAGAGATAGATGATAGATGATAGATGATAGATAGATAGGTGATAGATAAAGATAGATGATAGATAGATAGATAGATAGATAGATAGATAGATAGATAGATAGATAGAGATATATGATAGATAGATAGATAGATAGATAGATAGATAGATAGATAGATAGATAGGACATCGGTAGGTAGATATTAGGTAAGTAGAGAGACAGATAGATAGAGATAGATGATAGATAGATAGATGATAGATAGATTGAGATAGATAGATAGATAGATAGATAGATAGATAGATAGATAGATAGATAGATAGATAGATAGAGATAGGACATCAGTAGGTAGATAATAGGTAGGTAGAGAGAGAGATAGATAGATAGATAGATAGATAGAGATAGATGATAGATAGATAGATAGATAGATAGATAGATAGATAGATAGATAGATAGATGATAGATAGATAAGATAGATAGATAGATAGATAGATAGATAGATAGATAGATAGATAGATAGATAGATGGACGGACAGACAGACAGACAGATAGATGATAAGGTAAATATTTTATCTGGGCTTTAGCACAGCAGGTAAAACCACTAGCTGCAGTAAATCTTATCAATCGAAACAGTTTGAAGCCTGGGTCAGGGTGAGATTCTGGTCTTTAGCCCAGCTTCTGCCTACCTAGCAGTTTGAAAGCAAAATGTGGGTAGATAAATAGGTACCGCTTAAAAGGAAGGAAGGAAATGCTGGTGATTCAATCAAGGAGGAAGTTTACAAACAAAGCTCTTTGGGAGATGGAGCAACAGCACCCCCTGTGGCCGGAACTGAGTACACGCCTCCAAGATGCCGAAGATGGGGAAAGCCTATGTATACCTCTATCTACGTACAATTGTCTGTCTTGTCAGTGTATAAACTGGTTTACTGGTTGTTGATGTTGGCTGATGCATTTTTATGATGTTTTTACTCTGCTGTTTTGATTATTTTAATTAGATTTGTATGTGTTGTTATGTTTTTAATTGTGTTTTAGCTTGTCATCTTTGTTTATGCTGGGCTTGGTCCCCACGTAAGCCGCCCCAAGTCCCTTTGGGGAGAGAGATGGTGGCCGGATATAAAAATAAAATTATTAGTATTATTTATTATTAAATGGTATTGAATGTTTGCCGCATATGTATGTTCTGTGATCCGCCTTGAGGGCCCTTAGGGTGAGAAAGGTGGAATATAAATGCAATAAATAAATAAATAGATGGAAAGGACAGGCAGACAGATGATAGAGCAGATGAGACAGACAGATAGAATAGATAAGATAGATGGAGATAACTGATAGTAAATAGACAGAGTAAATGGATAGGCCAGATGAGACAGATTACAGATAGAGACGATTGATAACACTCTGTAACACGATTTTGTTAATGTGGGATTTGTGTATTGATAGTGTTTAAATGCAATTTGTGCCATGCTTGTATTGCAACTAATTGCATCATCCAGAATGTACCATAATGTGGAAAGAGTTAATTGCCAAGAAGCTATGATGACCTTGATGTGTGGCTGGAACTAGGGAGTATCCAGACACAAGTGTTTGTGCATAACGATTGCATCAGTTCAGTCTGCCTAGAGTTCGAGTCAAGTTCTGTTGGAGAACAGAACAGTCCTGTGTTCGTCTGTTGTCTGCAAGTCTGTTTGTGTTGATTATTGCTGAATACAGTAAAACTTTGTAAATAGTTTTACCAACGTCTCTGAGCGTCTCTTCGTTCTGCGGTCCACTGCTTCCATCCAACTACTACTGCGCTGCAAATACTCTGACAGATTTTTTGTTCCTGGTTTGTAAATGTCATTTTCTAATTGGTTCTATCATTAAAACATGGGGGAAGTTTATTTATTTATTTATTTTACAGTATTTATATTCCGCCCTTCTTAGGAAACATGGAAAACATTCAATGTCATTATTAGACATACAACACACATACAGACAGACAGTAGAGGTAATTCAACATTTTCCAACTTCGGCTTCTGGAGGTTTTGCTCGATTCTGGCCACAAGGGGAGCTGTTGCTTCATCCATGATGACGCTGAGTCCTTTGGTTGTGGCATTTCCTCCTTGCTCTTTGCTCGCCAGCAGTTTTATGGTGTCGTAAATAACCTCCCCGCATTAAGCAGTCCCTAATTTTTCTACTTACAGCTGCAGCTGTAAGTGCTTCGGTGGACATTAAGCTAGGCTATTAACAGTCGGGAGCTCAATCTGACCACAGGCTTTGATCTCATGACTTTTCTTTCGGTCAACACTGGTATATTGTTGCTGGCTACTAACCAGCTGCGCCACAGCCCGGCCCTTATTAAACAACATTTATTGAGCAAAGTTTTTGCAAGACATCCTGCAACACGTTTTGCTATAGTTTTACAATGAGTCTCGACCAATTCAGCATAGTTTGTGGCAAGGAAACAAATTTTCTGGAGTAGAACAACTACTTTCAAAGTCAGGACCGTACAATTAAACAGGAAATAACACTTTCAAACCAGGAACATAATTTTTTGAAAAAAAATTAGTTACACAGTGTAAATTGAATTTACACTGACTTGAAGAACCACAACAACAATCCCTCATTAACTTGACTCTCTCACCAGCCCAAATCCAACCCAGACTTCCCATTAAAAGGCCAGAGAGTGCTTCTTCCTCTTGCCAAACCTCGCAGCCTCTCCATCCATCAACGCCTCCTTGCTCGGCCCCAGATGCTAATCAGGACCCAGGAATAATTTCATTACCTGATTTGCACCTGGCGCACGCCTTGGAGTCCTGAAAAATTAATTTGTCTTTGCGGCTAAGCTTTGGCTTGGATCAGCATCAGCAGCAGAAAGAAGAATCTGGACAGAAACACTCCGCTCTGACTCCACTTCGGGGTGAGAACGGCAGAATATAAATGCTTTAAATACGTATATACTCGAGTATAAGCCTAGTTTTTCAGCCCTTTTTTAAAGACTGAAAAAGCCCCCCTCGGTTTATACTCGGGTGAGGGTCCTGGTTGGCTTATATTTGGGTCAGCTTATACTCGAGAATATATGGTACATTTATTATTTTTCTCTATTATTATTGGTATTATTACATTTATTATTTTTCCCTATTATTGTTGCTACTATTACATGTATTTTACTCTGTTTTTATTATTATTAATACATTTATTATTTCACTCTCATCTTATTATTTTTATTATTGCATTTATTATTTTAATCTATTTATTATTACATTGTATTAATTTCCTGTATTTATTATTATTATTATTACTTGTATTACAGTAGAGTCTCACTTATCCAAGCCTCGCTTATCCAAGCTTCTGGATTATCCAAGCCATTTTTGTAGTCAATGTTTTCAATACATCGTGATATTTTGGTGCTAAATTCTTAAATACTGTAATTACAACATAACATTACTGCGTATTGAACTACTTTTTCTGTCAATTTTGTTGTATAACATGATGTTTTGGCGCTTAATTTGTAAAATCATAACCTAATCTGATTTTTAATGGGCTTTTCCTTAATCCCTCCTTATTATCCAAGATATTCGCTTATCCAAGCTTCTGCCGGCCCGTTTAGCTTGGATAAGTGAAACTCTACTGTATTTTACTCTATTATTAAAAGGATACATAAGGGTTTATTATTGTTGCTACTATTATTTATTTTACTCTATTTTTTATTATTATTAATACATTTATTATTTCACTCTGATCTTATTATTATTATTATTACATTTATTATTTTACTCTATTATTGCATGTATTATTTTACTGTATTTATTATTATTATTATTGCATGTATTATTTTACTGTATTTATTATTATTATTATTGCATGTATTATTTTACTGTATTTATTATTATTATTATTACATGTATTATTTTACTCTATTATTATTATAAAAAGGATACATAAGGGTTTATTATAGTTGCTACTGTTACATTTATTTTACTCTATTTTTATTATTAATAATACATTTATTATTTCACTCTGATCTTATTATTATTATTACATTTATTATTTTACTCTATTTATTATTACATGTATTATTTTACTCTATCTATATATATAAAAGAGTGATGGCATCACGGCGACCCACAAACAACAAAACTACAGGCCCCCCAACCTCGAAATTTGACAACACAACCCATCATCCACGCCTCTAGGTTGATACAACAAAAATAAAAGAAAAATAAAGTCCTAATTAGAGAGAGAGGAATAATTGCTTTTATCCAATTGCTGCCATTTAGAAGGCTAAGCTCCTCCAACTTGGTCTCCTAGCAACCCAATAAAACATAATAAAAAACACTAAAAATTAATACAATAAAATACTATAATAACAGAAAATAACTAAAAATAATACAAGAAAATAAAAAATATAATAAATAAAAATATTACTTACAATAAAATTAATTTAAAAATTGCAAATAACGTCAATTAAAAATTACACAACAATTTTTAACCAATACCACCACCACTTTGCCACAGCAACGCGTGGCCGGGCACAGCTAGTTATTATTAAAAGGATACATAAGCACATTTACATTGAAGAAGATGAAAATAATGATTTGATTCAGAGTTGGACAGTCTTTATCTTAAATTTGAGCTTTATGTAAATATTCAAAAACATTTAACCTACTGATGCCTTAATTAATGTAATTTTATTGGCATCTATTTTTATTTCTGAAATTTACCACCCTCGGCTTATACTGGAGTCAATGTTTTCCCAGTTTTTTTGTAGCAAAATTAGGTGCCTCGGCTTATATTTGGGTCGGCTTATATTCGAGAATATATGGTACATTTATTATTTTTCTCTATTATTATTGGTATTATTACATTTATTATTTTTCCCTATCATTGTTGCTACTATTACATGTATTTCACTCTGTTTTTATTATTATTAATACATTTATTATTTCATCTTATTATTACTCTCATCTTATTATTTTTATTATTACATTTATTATTTTACTCTATTATCACATGTATTATTTTCCTGTATTTATTATTATTTTATTATGACACAGCAAACAAGATAGATATGCTGGATTTCATATATTTTACTCTATTATTACATGTATTATTTTCCTGTATTATTTATTTATTTATTTATTTATTATTTGTATTATTTTACTCTATTATTATTAAAAGGATACATAAGCGCATTTACATTTGAGCTTTATTTAAGTATTCAAAAACATTTAACCTACGGATACCTTAATTAATGTAATGTTATTGGTATCTACAGTAGAGTCTCACTTATCCAACATAAACGGGCCGGCAGAATGTTGGATAAGTGAATATGTTGGATAATAAGGAGAGATGAAGGAGAGGCTTATTAAACATCAAATTAGTTTATGATTTTACAAATTAAGCACCAAAACAATATGTTATACAAAAAATTTGACAGAAAAAGTAGTTCAATACACAGTCATGTTATGTAGTAATTACTGTATTTACGAATTTAGCACCAAAATATCACGATGTATTGAAAACGTTGACTACAAAAATGCATTGGATAATCCAGAATGTTGGATAAGTGAGACTCTACTGTATTCAAAAACATTTAACCTACTGATGACTTAATTAATGTATTTTTATTGGTATCTACAGTAGAGTCTCACTTATCCAACATAAACGGGCCGGCAGAATGTTGGATAAGCGAATATGTTGGATAATAAGGAGAGATGAAGGAGAGGCCTATTAAACATCAAATTAGGTTATGATTTTACAAATTAAGCACAAAAACATCATGTTATACCACAAATTTGACAGAAAAAGTAGTTCAATATGCAGCAATGCTACGTAGTAATTACTGTATTTATGAATTTAGCACCCAAAAATCACGATATATTGAAAACGTTGACTACAAAAATGCATTGGATAATCCAGAACGTTGGATAAGCGAATGGTGGATAAGTGAGACTCTATTGTATTTTTATTTCTGAAATTTACCACCTTTGGCTTATACTGGAGTCAATGTTTTCCCAGGTTTTTTTGTAGTAAAATTAGGTGCCTCGGCTTATATCCGGGTCGGCTTATACTCGAGTATATACAGTAAATAAATACTTGCTTTGTATTGGGGAAATGCTGCTGCGTTTGGGGAGGTCCTTGGCCACAACGGCGATACTTTCACATGCGGAGAAATAAGTCCGTGATGCCAGCAATGGGACCCAGGGTGGATAGTTTAGCGGCTTCGGATGGTGAATCCTTCTGTCTTTGTATATCGGAGCCTTCTTTCCGAGCAGAATGTGCAGTGAATCCACATAAGAAGGAAGACATCTCCATCTAGTGGCAAGGCCAAGGTCCTTTGAGTCCCTATTAAGCAGGCCTGGGCAAACTTTCGGCCCTCCAGGTGTTTTGGGCTTCACCTCCCACAATTCCTAACAATGAACGTTGGATAAGCCAACGTTGGATAAGAACGTTGGATAAGCAAATATGTTAGATCAGGGGTCCCCAAACTAAGGCCTGGGGGCCGGATGCGGCCCTCCAAGGTCATTTACCTGATATTTTTATATCAGTTTTAATAATATAATATTGTATATAATATAATATTGATAGAAATATTATAATGTAATACAATATAACACTAATAATAATACCATATAATAATAATTATATATTCTATATTACATATAATATTACTAATAATATTACAGTATAGTGGTATCGTTCAATATAGTAATATATAATGCTAATATTGTGCTATGCTAATAATATAATATATTGTATGTACATATAATTTGTAAGCCACTCTGAGTCCCCTTTGGGGTCAGAAGGGTGTGATACAAATGTAGTAAATAAATGCAGTAAATAAAAAATAAATTTTAGACTTAGACTCACCCAAAGTCTGAAATGACTTGAAGGCACACAACAACAACAACAGCAACAACAACCCTAATTAACTTGACTATCTCATTAGCCAGAAGCAGGACCACACTTCCCATTGAAATCCTGATAAATGTATGTTGGTTAAAATTGTTTTTATTTTTAAATATTGGATTGTTCTTTCATTGTTGTTGTTGTTGTTTTTGCACTACAGATAAGACATATGCAGCGTGCATCGGAATTTGTTTGTATTTTTTTTCAAATGATAATCCAGCCCCTCAACAGTCTGAAGGATTGTGGACCGGCCCTCGGCTTAAAAAGTTTGAGGAACCCTGGTTTACACCTTATTTAATTTTTTTGGTTATTTAATATTTAATGTTTATTTTACTTAAGTGATATTTGTCTTTACTGTTCTAATGTAGCACAAATCCTATGTGAAATCATACTTTGTATTTTTGACATTAATATTGAAATCTGAAATATATACAGAAAGTCTTTATGCCCAAATTCGGGCATGTCGGGTATTTGTGCCAAATTTGTGAATGAACATACTGTGAGGGTCTGTAAAAAAGACACCATGATGGAATGAGTTGACTGGAAAGGTATGTGGCGACAGCTGATTGGCTGAGCCAGCCAGGAGCCAGAATTCTGATTGGCTGCTGCCTCTAGCTTGGTGTTGAGGCAGTTTTAACTGCCACTTTCATCTCAGGTAGGGAGGAGAGCAGCTGACTGAAAATGGTCAAGGAAGAAATGGCTGCCATACTCTTCAAAGCCTGATTATTTATATGGCAAATGAGGCATATTTAATGACTGTTAAAAGGGACTGTTTATTCTCTATGTTCTCTGTGTGAATTCAGAAATACTGTTATATATATTGTTGCCCTGTTTGAACATTTGAACTGAAGTAAAGATACTGTTATTTGTTGCACAAGCCTGAGTGACATTTTATTATACGGCAGGGTTTATCTTGATTCAGAAACTGTGCTAAAGCTTCTACGGTAGAGTCTCACTTACCCAACATTCACTTATCCAACGTTCTGGATTATGCAACGCAGTTTGCCTTCCGCCCTGATCCACAGCTGTTTCTCTTGGCAGCAAGGATTGAACTTTTTATGGATTTAATTTCTTACAATGTTGTTACTGTAAGTTCATTTTATGCAATTCTATCTTTATTTGTAGTCAATTTGTTAGTAGCCAATGTTGTTTTAGATAATATTTTTTAATATATTGCAATTTTTGGTGCTAAATTCATAAATACAGTAATTACTACATAACGTTACCGTCATTTGGACTGCTTTTTCTGTCGATTTCTTGTAAAACATGACGTTTTGGGTGCTTAATGTGTAAAATCATAACATAATTTGATGTTTAATAGGCTTTTTCTTAATCCCTCCTCATTATCCAACATTTTTGCTTATCCAGCGCTCTGCTGGCCCATTTATGTTGGATAAGTGAGACTCTTCTTGTAATGAAGTACAAATTTTTGGTTTACAGATGTTATGTTTAATTGTGTGTTTGTGTTTTAAAAGGGTAAGTATTACAGTTATTGCATCTCAGCACTCAGAGGCTGGTTGCCATGGAGAAGTAGGCGGAGCCAACTGCGTTTAGCTGAAGAAGTGCAGAGTTTTTAAAAAAGAGGGTCAGTCTGTGCTCTGATGAGGCACAGGGAAGATTGATCCTGATCCTAGGTTGATGGGATCAAGGGGACTCAATTGTACATTTTGAGTCAGTTTAAAATAAGTTTGTTGACTTATTTAATATAATCTGTGTCCTGGTAAGGAACAGAGAATCTGTGATAGCATACCACAGGGGTGACTGTGGTATAAAAGTGGCAGAGGAATAGGGTTTAACTACCTTAGGTAAAAGAAGTGATACTTTAGAGATACTTTAGAGAGTTGATTCATCTTATTCTAGAATTGTAACTGTTAATAAGAATACCTCTACGTGAGAAACAATATTGTAACCACTAAGCTCTGTGCCTGAATAAACTACCATCTAAAGTGAATGAAAAGAAGAAAGAAGTAAAAGTAAAAGGTCTCCTCCCTGAGTCTTTGGTGGTTACATCTTTCCAAATTGGTGGCAGTTGTTATTATTCTTTACAAATTTGGGGCAGCGGATGGGATAAAAGCTTCCCCCTGCCTGAAAGAACCTTCGTCGTTCGTAGGCCCCTTGACACTACTGTATTTATCTATTTATTCATTTCTACAACATCAACAAATACATCCTGCATATCAGATATTTACATTGCAATACATAACAGCAGCAAAATGACAGTTATGAAATAGCAACAAAAATAATTTTATGTTTGGGGGTCACCACCACATGAGGAATTGCATTAAGGGGTCGCGACACTAGGAAGGTTGAGACTATTGGGCTATAGGAACAAACAGCTTCATATTATGTGCAGATCTTACCGGATCGAGGCCCGGACTCATAGGGAGCCCCATGGAGAGCTAAGCCTGCCATGCATTCCTAACTGCACCCCATACGGTGCCGGTTCCCCTGCAACGGGATCTATAAAGCGGAGCGCATGGCTCACTTTGGCTGATAAGAAGCCCCTTTGCCCCTCTCCCGGTGCCTGAAGCCTTGCAGATAAGGCAGCGCCTTGAGTTCCTCCATAATCCAGTCAAAGCAAAGCACTTTGTGGAACCCTCTGCTCATTTCAAAGGTGCTCTGATTGATTTGAAACCGAAGAGGGAGGAGGAGGGTTTTAGTGGGACTTAAAGGGGGCTCGGCTTTGGCGCACGGAAACGGGAGAAAGCACCACAGAGCAAATCAATGGGCACATCTGCATGGCATAAATGTGCACACGTGTCCTTCAATGGAGGAGGAACAACAGTACCTTTCGGCTGGACGGCAATACAGTGCGACCAAAGGCGCATCATCCAATGCGCCCGCTTCATGCTCACAGTGTGCACAACAGCACGACTCCACAGCCTCAAACCGAATGAAGAAATTCAGACTGCATTCATCCAATTGTGTAAATAATCAGCATGTGCAATGCGCCTCTATGCACAATGCGCACCAATGCACAACAGCACTACACATCCTCAAACCAAATGCAGAAATTCAAACTGCATTCATTCAATAGTATAAATAACTGCCATGTGCAATGTGCCTCTATGCACATTATGCACCAATGCAAAACTCTATAGCACAGCTCCACAGCCTCAAACCAAATGCAGAAATTCATAATGCATTAATTCAACAAGGTAGATGCTCTCTAGGTGCAATGTGCCTCTATGTGCAATGTGCACCAATGTACAAAAGCACGACTCCACAGTCTCCTACTGTGATGTCTCAGGGACCTTTGGCCCATGACCCCGCAGCCATCACAGATCAAACTGAAGAGGATTTGGGCTTTTTTCCATCTCAGCAAGATTCCTTCCCTTTCCAGATGTCTCCTGTTGACATTTTCGTGCCAGAGCCAATTAGAGACGCCCTTGAAACGGAGCCTGGTTCTCTGGAAAGTTTGGTCTTTGATAGAAGGGCATTTCTCAAAACAGATCTCTCACAAAAGCAGATTTTAAGGAGAAGCGTGAGATTAGCGGAGAGAGGTGATTGTGGCTAAACCGTTTCCCTTGGGAAGTTTCGGGGAGGCAGGCATCTGGTACGATGTTGAAACAGCTCCGTTCTCTGGGAAGATTTGGGGAGTCAAACACCTGCTTGGGGGGAGCTCTTGAACTTCCATAAAAGTTCTGCGCTGAGTTTTCCCTATCGCGGTGTCAACGTGACTATTGATTGAAGAACATCGTCTCTTGTTCCTGAGCTTCCAAGCGGCCCTCCGGTGTGCTTACTCATGAGTAGACCAGGAGTTGCGTTCCACTCCTTGTCAAGTTTGGACTGCATTTCAGATCCACCACGAATTACCTTGCCTAGCCTTGAATCCTTGTTCTGGACTTTACTTCAAGAATCTCCCTGTGAAACCTTGCTCTTTCCCCACTCAAACTTCCAAAGAGTTTGAATGTGTTTCAGTTATTTGGATTATAGACTTTGGACTCTAATACTGGACATATAACTTCATTATATTGGACTAATTTTGATCTTCTCTAAAAGGTCAACTGCTGGACTATATACTCTGCTTATTTTTGTTTAGAACTTTTATTGCTTTAATAAAGACATTAGATTGTTTATTGGCCTCCGTGTTGATTTCCAGTGTTCGCGCTGCTTAGGGGTGGTACACACCTACAGCCTCAAACCGAATGCAGATTTTCAAACTGTATTAATACTAATGTAGATGCTCTCCATGTGCAATGTGCCTCTATGCACAACAGCATGACTCCACACCCTCAAATTAAATCAGAAATTCAAACTGCATTAATTCTACAGTGTATACTCCATATTATATGCAGCAACACTTCTACTTTTGGTAGCACTCTTCTAATTTCCAAACCCTATGGCTGACATTTGTCCCTGTTGATGCCACGAAAAGGTGGTCAAGAGGAGTCTTGAAAGATTTCTCGTGGATCCACTGAGTAACATTATGTAGTAATTATTATATTTATAAATTTAGCACTAAAATATCCTCCTCCCCACTTCTTTTGCATAGCAACGAATGAAAGTTGAGAGCAAATGGAGGGAGAAAGAAAGAAACTGGGACACTTCCCAGAAGTTGGGAGAGAATGAGAGGCTTGGATGTGCGCATGCGCTACAGATATCCCCCCCCCCCCGCCGAATACGGGGACTGGCAGCGAAAGCAGCGCACTGCGCACGCGCGCACGGTGAGCCCTTTCTTCCAGGGAGAGAACGACAGGCTTGGAAATGCGCATGCGCCGCCCACTACCGATGTGAGACCCAGCAACGCAAGAAGGGCACTGCGCATGCCCACTGGGAATTTCTCCTCAGAGGCCTTTCTTCTTCTTTTAGAGGCATTTCGGTGAATGCTAAATAAAGATAATGTAGTTCCCACACACACACGCTACCATTAACTGGTTTCTTCAAGACTGTAAGTGAAAGGGCTGATCAGTTTCCCTTTGCCTATTTTTTAAATTTCGCCCGTCTCCAAAATGGCCGACGGAGGCATTTCCGCGCCCCGCGACGTGGTGACGCAATTTCGACCTCCCGACCAATCAGCGGCGGCGGAGGGGACGCGGCGGAGATTTGAACATAACGGCGGTTAGTCTGTGAGGAGAAGGAGCCGCCGAAGGAAAGAAGGAAAGAAGGCGAAATACGTCGAGAAGGTAGGGAGGAGATTACCCATAGCCATAATAATAACATTAATAGCCATAATGATAATGATAATAGCCATAATAATAAAACCAATAGCCATGATCATAGTAAAGGCCCATGGTTGAGAGGCCTAGTTCTCGCCTGAAGTCCATTTAAATGAGGACATGACAGCAATTTTTATATTTCTTTTAATTTTTTTACAGATTTTCCTCATCAAAGCTTTCAATAATATGTGTAATATATATTATTCTAATATTTTCTATAATATATATATATATATATATATATACATATATATACACACAGTAGAGTCTCACTTATCCAACGTTCTGGATAATCCAATGCATTTTTGTAGTCAATGTTTTCAATATATCATGATATTTTGGTGCTAAATTCGTAAATACAGTAATTACTACATAGCATTACTGTGTATTGAACTATTTTTTCTGTCAAATTTGTTTTATGACATGATGTTTTGGTGCTTAATTTGTAAAATCATATCCCAATTTAATGTTTAATAAGATTTTCCTTAATCTCTCCTTATTATCCAACATATTCACTTATCCAACGTTCTGCCGGCCCGTTTACGTTGGATAAGCGAGACTCTACTGTAATACAATAATGATACAGTATTATTATAGGGAAAAGAGCAGCATATAAATAATATATTATCATTTATTATGTAATAATGTTT
This sequence comes from Anolis carolinensis, assembly GCF_035594765.1. Taxonomy (NCBI): domain Eukaryota; kingdom Metazoa; phylum Chordata; class Lepidosauria; order Squamata; family Anolidae; genus Anolis; species Anolis carolinensis. Next base: position 366,718,536 of record NC_085841.1, read on the forward strand.
TTTTAAAAAAAATAGGGAAGGGTATTTGTTCTGCTGTCTGTGTCCCTGTTCAGAAGATTTCATCTTCCTTTCTGTCTCTGTGATAATTGGATTTGGTTTATTGTAGAAACAAGATAAAGCTTCAGTGGAGACCCCATTACCTCATGATAATAATTCTTCCAGGAGTAGATTTCCGTTCTTTTTGAGGGGGAAATTTCACTTTCTTCCTGCTGTCCTGCTTTCTTCATAACTAGGAGACCTCTGTAAGTTGGGATGTTTGTCACTTGGAGACGGCATGTTATTTACACATTTTTTGCTGCTTTTACAGTAAGTTGATCATTTTAGATTCTGGAAGTTCAAGATGGCTGAGAATAATTCATAAAATCATAGAGACTCCATAGCCCCGGTGGCGAAGTGCATTAAAGCACTGAACTGGAGACCGAACGTTCAAACCCCGGGAGCAGCGTGAGCGCCCGCTGTTAGCTCCAGCTCCTGCCAACCTAGTAGTTGAAAACATGCCAATGTGAGTAGATCAATAGGTCTGGCGGGAAGGTAACGGTGCTCCATGCAGTCATGCCGGCCACATGACCTTGGAGGTGTCTACAGACAACGCCGGCTCATCGGCTTAGAAATGGAGATGTGCACCAACACCCGGAGTCAGACATGACTGGACTTAACGTCAGGGGAAACCTTTACCTTTAGACCATCTAGGCCAATCCTTTCTGCCATCCAGCCTCTGTTTTTTTAAAAAGCTTCCAAGGAAGGAGTTTCCACTGAATTCCAAGACATAGAGTTCCACTGCTGAACAGCTCTTCTTACTGTCAGGAAGTTCTTCCTAAAAATGTTCAGGTGGAATCTACTTTCCTGGAGCCTCCGGTGGCCTAGGGGATAAAAGCCTTGTGACTTGAAGGTTGGGTTGCTGACCTGAAGGTTGCCAGGTTCGAATCCCACCCGGAGAGAGCGTGGATGAGCTCCCTCTATCAGCTCCAGCTCCATGCGGGGACATGAGAGAAGCCTCCCACAATGGTAAAACATCAAAAACATCCGGGCGTCCCCTGGGCAACGTCCTTGCAGATGGCCAATTCTCTCACTCCAGAAGCAACTCTGCTTGCTCCTGACACGGAAAAAAAATACTTTCCTGGGATTTGAACCCATGGCTCTATAGAGTCCTAGTTTCCAGGGCAGCAGAAAACAAGCTTACTCCCTCCTCCTTATGACAGCCTTTCACATATTTATGCATGGCTCCTCTCAACCTTCTCTTCTGCAGGTTAAACAGACCCAGCTCATTAAGACACTCCTCATAGGGATTATTCATGGTCTCAAGACCTTTGATATTTTAGTTGCCCTCTTCCTCTGGACCCCTTCCAGCTTAGAGTCAATATCTCTCTTAAATTGTGCCCAGAGTTGGACACAGTATTCCAGATGTGATCTGACCAAAGCAGAATAGAGAGGCACCATGACTTTCCTCACTCTAGACCAGGCTTGGACAAACTGATCCTCCAAGTGTTTTGGACGTCAACTTTCACAATTCCTAACAGCCTGGAGGGTTGAAGCTTGCCCATGCCTGATCCCATAGGCTTTTAAGCTGCTGCATCAAATTGTTGGCTCAATTTACACATGCTTTGAATCTTGTCTTTAAATCATTAGTAATAGGAACTAATACAGAGTAAACTATGGAATATCTAAAGTGCTCCTTTGCTGTGTTTCCAATGAATTGGTCCGGTATAAAACAGTTTAATGGTGAAGCCGAGCATGGCAAATAGTCCATCAGCATGAAGAAGAATATGAATGGTGATCAATCACAATGATAAAACAAAAAATTGGCATGGTGAGAAGATGTCACATACCTATTAAAATAATTAAGTTATAGTGGGAGGGACAAAAACAAAAGCCGCTTTTTGCTTTCTGTTCATCTCACGTAGCTGTCCTTAGGGCCATGGATGCGTATTGTTAAATTCATCATCATCTGAGGCAGTTCCTTCACCTCTGTTTTTGGACTACAGACCTCAGCATCCCCTGTTAGATATTTTGGGAACTGTTAGTCTGTGTGAGGGAGAGATGTGAATTGATGGGCGGGTGGGTAGACAGACAGACAGAATCACATCTGGAGACCTGGGTTTTATGGGAGGGAAAGAATCATCATCTGATGCCATCTATCTGCCTTCTGTAGATACAAATCCCATCAACCCTAAGCAGCCATTCTGGGAATTGTCAGTCTGGGTGAGGGAAATATAGCTAGATAGACAGACAGACGGGCCGAGTTGGGTTTGGGTGTAGAGAAGTAATCATCCTCTGGTACCGTCTACCTTCCTCTTTTGCCTAGCCCTAATTTACTGATAAGCTTGTGCTCAGCCCTTTACCCCCAGCCCTGGCCCTATAGTTTGCTTCTTGCACAAGTCCATGCCCAGCCTTCTGTAGTCTGATCATGCCCACCATATTCCTGGTTACTGATTGTTGAGGTCAATTTGACACACTTTTATGATGTTTTTATACCCTGCTGTCTTTAACTGTTTTAATTAGACTATTTATGTTATATTATATGTCACTACATTTTCAACTGGTTTTCAGCTGGTGAATGTTGTTATACACTCTGGGCTTGGTCCCGCATGTAAGCCGTTCCAAGTCCCTTTGGGAAGACGGTGGCGGGGTTTAAAAATTAAGTTGTTTTGTTGTTGTTGTTGTTGTTCCAAATCTCCTTATCCTCAGGTTTTTGTTTTTTGTGTGTGTGAAAGAGAGTATGTAGAATGAAGAGTTTTGGAGAATGAAGGAAAGCTTCATATACTCTGTAGTAGTTGTTATTGCTGTATCCCACGTTCTTAAAACAAGAATTGTTTGTGTGGAAGTGTCCTCATCCTGGCCCTCTCTCTCCCTGGTTTGCTGCATTCCTGGACAGCCATCCATTTCTTTCCCCAGATTATGGGTAACTTGTTATGGTCACTTGCCAGTCAACATGAGGAGTTTTGTATCCTGAAAACTAGGACAAAGATCAGCAATTGTTACTTGAGTCTGGTGTAAATAATATTATTGTTCTTAGACACAAAACTAACCATTGTATTTTTCTTTTTAGCTAAGATGTGAAGGCCCTCTTTTCATAATAAAAAAAAATCAAATTGAAAGACTTTGCCATTGGAACAAAATGGAAGAGTCAAGTTTTGTTAAGGTACTTGCTACCTCACTGATAGTTTGAGGGATTTTGATGTCTCCATTCCCTTTGGGTAGAAGAGGAGAGATGAAAGCCGTTTCCCTCAGCATCATCCCTGGAGGCACGCCTCTAAAAGACTTAGGGAAATTTCGGGTGGACAGAACTTCTGGTTCACCTGTCAAAGAAGCTGTTTTTCCTTCATCGGTTCTTCCTTGTGGAAATAATGGCTTGAGAAAAGAGGTTAAAAGGGGAAACACCCTCCAGTCAACTCTCATCGCTGGTGCTCCTTTTGATAAATTATTTCTTGACCTCAGTGAGATAAAGCCAGTTACTGAAGAACCGGGGTCACCTTTGTGTGGCGTGAAGCATGAAGCCATGCCACCAACAGGGAGCACCTTCCTCAAAGGTAAAGCTTGCGAGCGGCTGCCTTTTAAGTCTCCATCAAAAGTCTTCTCAGACATGAAGACCAGGGCAGTTCTTAGAGCTATACAGCAGGGCAAGCTTCCGGAAAGGAATCTTCACAACACAAACAGCATTGCAGACTACATCATCACCCCTGCAAGACGCCCAGGCCTTTTGGGAAGGCAAGGCGAGAAATCAAATGCCGAAGAAGAGAAGCCAAAGGAACCGCTGGCTGAGGATCCACACGGAGAGGCCAAGGCGGAAAAAGGTTTGTTCTTTCAGTCCTGTCTATAAAAGTCCCCCATCCATCCTTCTTGGCTGTGGCCCCTCGGCTCTGGAACACCCTCCCTAGGGAGATTAGGTTGACGCCCTCCCTACCATCCTTTAAGAAACAATTGAAAACCTGGATGTTTGGGCTGGCCTTTGGAGAGACAGCTATTGGATGACCAGCCTCATTATAATTCTATTCTGAATGTTATTAGGTTCCTTTCATTGGGGTATTTTAATCTAATGATTTTATCTTATATTGCTGCTATAGTCTCCCCCCCCCCCCACCTTTGAAGCTGACTGAATTGCATTGGTGGTTGTTTGCTATTATTACTGTTGCATAAACCTTTGTTTTAACTTCAGTTTTATCATCTTCTTATATTTTAAACTGTGTATATTGTTAATGTATTTGCGCTGTTACTTTTGTAACATTGTGAGCTGCCCCGAGTCCCCACGGGGAGATGGTGGTGGGGTATAAATAAAGTATTATTATTATTATTTTATTATGACACAGCAAACAAGATAGATATGCTGGATTTTGTATCACAAAATCACAAGTCGAACACTTCCCAAGTGTCTAGGACTGTGTGATGTATTTTCGGATGATGCGTGCCGATCACCACCGGGACCACCTGCACTGGTTTCTGCCAGAGTCTTTGAAGTTCAATCTTGAGGTCCTGATAGCGGCTGAGTTTTTCCTGTTGTTTTTCGACAATGTGACTGTCACCTGGGATGGCAACATCAATGATCCAAACCTTTTTCTTTTCCACAACTGTGATGTCTGGTGTGTTGTGTTCCAGAACTTTCTCAGTCTGGATTCGGAAGTCTCACGGTATCTTTGCGTGCTCATTTTCCAATACTTTTGCAGGTTTGTGATCCCACCAGTTCTTTGCTGCTGGGAGGTGGTACTTGAGGCATAAGTTCCAATGAATCATTTGGGCCACATAGTTGTGCCTCTGTTTGTAGTCTGTCTGTGCAATTTTCTTACAGCAGCTGAGGATATGATCCATGGTTTCGTCAGTTTCCTTGCACAGTCTGCATTTTGGGTCATCAACTGATTTTTCGTTTATTATTATTATTATTATTATTATTATTATTATTATTATTATTATTATTTCCTACTCCCCTTCTCCTTGGCCCCTCCTACACTACCCTATATTTGAAGATCTGACCCCGGATTATTTTCTCCCAGATTATTCATAGTGGCGAGTCATATAATCCAGTTAAAAGCAAAATAACCTGGGATCTGATCCTGGGATATAGGGCAGTGTAGATCTAGCCTCTGTCTCCTGGCTGCAGAAGAGTTTTCAAAGAGAACAGGTGCTATATTGTTAAGTTTGAAATGCTTTTGAACTGCTTTAAATTAGTACTCTTTTTAATGTTTGTATGAGCCTTGAAGTCACCCATCAATGTATAGCAACCTCATCGGTATCATAGGTTTCCTTCGGCAAGGAGTATTCTGAGGTGGTTTGCCAAGGCTGTCTGCTGAAGGATGTTCAGAGTAGTTTATTTAATAGTTTAATCTATATTGTGTGTCTACACCAATATAGTTTTCAGCATTTCCTCAGCAAGATCAGCTTTTCGCTACCTTGATTGTATTGTTATGAAAGTTTGAAAACAAGAGACTCTACTATTGAAAACTACAGCAGACTCGCAATTAACTAGAAATCAAGCAGCTGGAAAAATTTTATTTTAATTAAAAGTGCATACTGCATTCTCAACACTGTATTTGATAATACAGTAAAACTGTTACATTAAGTTCAGTTTGTCATTATTTGCTTTTTATTACCTTATTTCAATATTAACATCAAATCAATGTAGAGTTTATGGTGTGGTATAGTATGAGATATAGTATTAGTTAGGCCTATTTTTAATAGTAGCTCTCACTCAACCAGAAGCTACATTTATGAGGCGCCTGCCAATCCCCGTGGTGGCCATGGGTTAACAGAGTTTCCTGAACTCATTACAAGTGTTGTTTCTGTATTTGAGGACCTGCTGAGTTTTCTTCTTTTGTTTCAGTGCCCAGCCATATTGCAACAAATGAAAATGTATGCGGCCCAGTTGCAGTGGAATCGCCTCATAAATTCTTCTCCCGCATAAAGCAGCAGCTGCAGCAGAAACTGGTTCGAAGAGGTACTTCTCCCCGCCTGCCCCCCATGTTTCTATCTGGGCTTGGAGACTTTTCCTCTCAGGCTGTTTGCTAGGTGGTAGTGACCACATGCATTCAACAGAACACCATTTTTGACAGAGTCCTACAAGCCTTTCTTCATATTGCCATTCTCTTGTAGTATCTCTTATTCTCATGGTGCTTGCAGGGAGCCTGGAACGACTGGGCAAAGATGGTGCCAGGGAGCTTCAAAATCCAGTGGCACCTGTCCAGCAAGATGCCTGAAGTTTCCAGGCTTGCTTCTGCCCTTCTCTTTGCACAGTACTGTTCCTACTCTGCCATTGAGCTTTGTTCCTTCTGGTGGGGTATGTGTGACCCAGTTAGGACAGCGAACATTCTCCTTGCATTAGAGCCACAAGAATAGCTGTGGGAGTTCAAAATATTTTGCCGTGTTGATGCAGGTTAACTCCCACTGAGCTTTCAGGGGTTATTATTGTTATAATTTATACCCTAGTTTTTCTCTCTGAAAAGAGATTCAAGGTAAAATGATAGGCACTTTTTTAGGGTCAGGACAGCTTTGTTTGCTTTCGGTGGGAAGTAGTAGTAGAGTTGGGTGTCATCCCCATATAGGTGTCACTAACCACCAAAACTCCGGATGACATCCCCCAGTGGTTTCATGTATATGTTAAACAGGATGAGGGATAAGACTGAGCCCTGAGGAACCCCACAGGTCAATGGCCAGGGGTTCGAACAGGAGTACTCCAGCGCCACTTCAGAGACTGGCCCTCCAGTGAAATAGATCTGGATAGGGATTACTTGTTATTCTTGTGTTTTCTGTGGTAGATGCTTCACTTGGCCAGAATAAGCAACCTGACCCTCCTCCAGCTGCTGTGAAGCCCCCCTCTACCCAGCAGTTAAATGATCTCAATGGAGGGTGTGTGAACCCCGCAGCCTCTCAAGTGGACACTTTCATAGTGGAGCCAGTGGAGCCAGGATCAGAGACTCTCAACCTGGCAGCTGATGAGATGGACACCAGCTTCTACCCTGATGAGCCCGCCAGACTTTTAGAAGGAGTGGCCCCTGGAAAGCTCCCCCAAGAAGGAAGGGCAGTGCACCTGTCCAACGAGATGTTTGGGCCAAGGGGACCCCAAGTATTGGAACATGGGCCACCGATGCCATCACAGCAGATGTGTGATATTGTCTTTGCTACTCCAAGAGTCCACATACCAAGAAAGCAAAAGACAGGAGGGGCTGTCTGCAAGCCTCTCTTGGAAATTCCGTATGCAGATAAAGCCAGTGATGGAAAGAAAGGGGTAGGATATTGTTGCATGTTAAATTGTATTCTTTGGTTTGTGGTGCTCAGAGAACATTGTCTTTCCTTTTTTCTTTTTGGATCACATACATTATTGTATTTCTGCTTTTGATACCATCAGGGGAGAGGGGTTGCCTAACGCACTGCTTCTTAAACTGCTGAGGCTCCTTAACTCAAATGTTGGGAGTCACAAAAAATTGGCGACAGTAAAAGGCTTCTGAATGCCACCTAGACAATTACAAGAACCTGTTTGCAACAACATGCAGCGTTTACAGTGGAGTCTGCAGAAAATGCTTCAGTTGTACTTCACAAAAAGAATAAAATCAGCCTGTTTAGCAAGCCTTGCACATTCTGATTTAGTATTACACTATGTAACAAAATTGGATTTTTTTTTCTGTTTCTGATTTGAAACTATTATTTCCTGTTAAATTGTGTGGCACTTTGTTTGAAATTAGTTGTTCTACTCCAGAAACTTCATTTCTGTGACTGCCACAAACTATGTTGTGCCTGTGAGCTGGCAAACTACGTATTGTGGGCAGGAGGACAGCCCAGCTCTTTTGGCTCCTATTGGAGCAAGTCCTAGCTGAATGTTCCTTTTCATTTCTCTTCATTTTCTGTATGGATTTTTAAGTGAGCTGATTCTGTAAGGGACCATAGATCATGCTCTGATTTCTCGCCATTACACTCGACAACACAAGATCTGTTGCTTTGTTGTGTATTCATTGCATTCACTTTTGCACTTGGGAGTCCAGGTTCTAAGATGGTATTAGCCAAGCTTTTGTTTCTGCTGGTGACAGAAACAACCGTAGCCATTACTTAATCTAGATGATTTTGTTCTTAAAGGGACAGCAAGTGGTCCATATTAGTGAGTGGCGAATTAAGGTGATCAACAACAACACTGCAGTGTGCCTGGAAGGAAAAAGGAGGCAAGTGACTCTCTTGATGTTTTGTGACTCTGGTTCAAATGTTGTTTTTCTTTATGTGACTCAGGACAGTGGGATCATAGAATCAGAGTTGGAAGAGACCTTGTGGACCATCCAGTCCAACCCCCTGCAATGAAACAGGAAAATCGCATTCAAAGCCCCCCCCCCCCTCCCGACAGATGGCCATCCAGCCTTTGCTTGAAAGTCCCCAAAAAAGGAGCCTCCACCACACTCTGGGGCAGAGAGAGAGTTACACTCCTGAACAGCTATCTGTCAGGACGTTCCTCCTAATGTTCAGGTGGGATCTCCTTTCCTGTAGTTTAAAGCCATTGCTCCAATGCGTCCTAGTCTCCAGGGCAGCAGAAAGGAAGCTTGCTCCCTCCTCCCTAGGACTTCCCCTCACACCTTGATCCATGGTCCTCATCATGTCTCCTCTCAGCCTTTTCTTCTGCAGGCTAAATATGCCCCGCACTTTAAGCCGCTCCGCATCAGGCTTGTTCTCCAGACCCTTGATCATTTAACTCATCCTTCCCTGGATCTACCACTAATCACATTCCTTAAATTTCCTTGGGCTCTGTTGAAGGACTCTGCCTTGAAAGGTGCAAATATATAATCCATGCTATATGATGCGTTGTAGACACATGCACTAGAATCACATTTGTGTAAGTCCCCAGGGCGCTCTGCCCTTGCCCTTGCATTCCATGCAAAATCTTCTCTCCATCTAGGAGGGGCTGCTGCATGAAACGGGGGCAGAGGCCCTTGGATGGCTTGATAGCTGTTGGATGGAAAGGGGTGCAGCACTATGCAGCCAGGCAGGGCAGAGCCAAACCCACATGTACAGTCTTCACCTTTGCATAGATAGGACATTCGTATAGGAAAACAGTTGTGGTTTAAACAGGTATGGTATATGTATGGGAGTGGGGAAGCAACCAGAGACATGGACCCTTTCTCATATACATGTTCAGTTTTGGAAATCAAACTTCTCAAAAGTCTAAACGCTTTATATAAAGAGAAAGAAAAAGAGTTGATCACAGTACAATGTATGCTGTTTAGTCTGAGGGGTGAATAACATATGCAACATATTTGTAGGTAAATCCATTCAGATATTTTTGCAGGCTTGTATCCTTTTCCATTGAAGAACTCCAGTTCCTCTTGTGCAAGTTTTCCCCTGGCAGCTTAACCAAAGCACTCCAGGAATGGCCCTCCTTCCCCACTCCTCACAAGGAAAGGGTAACCTAATGAGAGAAAGTGGCATTCCTTCTCAGCCCCATCATGCAAGCAAGTACAGGAATGATTCAGTGCATGGCAGGAACCACATCCAGTGCACATAATGCATAGCCAAATCAAGCATCTTACATACAAATAGAAAAGGGAAAAAAAGCATGGCAGGGCTTTGTTGGTGACATCTCTGCCATGTCAAATGGGGTGTAGGGAATGGTAAAGCCTCCCCGTGCTGGATGCATGGGGCTATTTCCCTGATCTTCACCTCAAAAGGAAACCAAGCCTGAAACCTCTTGCTTTGTCTCTTTTGTCTTAAGAGACATGAACGATGCTGAGTGGCACAGCAGTGCGATTGTGGAAAGAATTTCCTGCAAGCAAGTTAAAACGCTGACTGGAAACATCTATGTCTTGGAAGGGAGTGTGAATTCAAGCGCCATGAAGAAGGAAGGTAAGAGGCACACTGGAGGGCCTAGTGCAGGCATGGGCAAACTTTGTCCCTCCCTCCAGGTGTTCTGGACTCCCAACCTTCACAATTGTGGGAGTTGAAGTCCAGAACACCTGGAGGGAGGGGCAAGGTTTGCCCATGCCTGGTGTACTCATTCTCCTAATTATTAATTAGAATCATAGAATCCCAGAGTTGGAATTGAGGCCCCCGGGGGTCATCCAGTCCGCCACCATCTCCCAAAAGGGACTCGGGTCAGCATCATAATCTTTTCCCAAGGTGGCTTACAAATTAAACTATGCACAGCATGGTTGACACGTATGATAGATCAACCTTAAAACAAAATTACTGCAAATGCTGAGAACAATTCAGAGCATACAATTAAAAGCAATAAAAGGACTTTAAAAGCAGTACATTTAAATTAGTATGCTATCCTCTTATGTCACACACACAAAAGGATGGGAGAAATAAATTGCCATGTTTCTGGGTTATTCCTTTCATTCAAGGCCTGATTACGGGCCTGGGTTTTCAACCTTCAAGTGGGCAACGTTCCCACATCCCTACCTTAAGGGCTTCAAATGGAGTGGAAATGAAATGCTAGTCAGTTCAAGCAGGAAATAAAACATCCCTGTTGTTATCTCCACAAGTTTTTAAAAACACATACATGAAATAACTCCAGAACACAATATTTGTCCAAAACTTAATGGAGGACCTGTGTTTCAAACAGGAATGCCATCTACATTCATCAAGAGGTTCAGTTTTGGAATTCCAGAGAACTGGAAAAAGTTTGTTGATGAACTCCTTCGCTACTTGAGGTAAGTGCGGCCGAGATCATTCATTGGCATTCTGGAATTGCCAGGAGGGAGATGATTCAAAATTACAAGCAATTAACTGTTGTTTTCACTTGCTAATTACAATTTAGAAGCTTTCCTAACTTCCTGTACAGAAGAAGCTGGGAAAAGCCTGACACTGGGAAAAGCCTGACCTCTTGCTCTCCTTGTTCAGTTTCAGACTAAGTGCCTCTACATTATAGCATTAATGCAGATTGGCACCACTTTAAGCACCATGGCTCGCTGCTATGGGATCCTGGGAGCTGGAGTTAGGGGAGGCACCAGCACTATCTGGATAAAGCAAAGGCTGAAGACCTCATAAAACTTCAACCTCCAGGATTCCATAGTTAAAATGGGGTCAAGAGCCATATCGGGAGAGCTTTGCCTGGGTATGCTTTAGTTTTATGTTTCTTTAAAATGCTTTTATACCGTTTTAATTGTAAAACATATTGCATTTTGTAGTAGTTTTAATTGTTAAATTGTTTTTTTTAACTGTGATTACTGTTAATGTTTAATGTTTGCATATTTGTATATTTTAAATTGTATGCTAATGATTTCATGTTAAGCGCTTTGAGCCTCCTTCGGGTATAAAGCAGGGTATAAATAAATATAATGATGATGAACACACAGCTAAATAACCAATGCTGTCACTTTTCAGCACCTTGAACTGTTTATTAGCCTATCATTTGATTAGGAACAGTGCACCTGCTATCAAACCAAGTGTCTTTATACCAGGCATGGGCCAATTTCAGCACTCCTTCCAAGTGTTTTGGACTTCCATCTCCCACAATTCCTAACAGTCAGTAGGCTGTTAGGAATTGTGGGAGTTGAAGTCCAAAACACCTGGAGGGAGGGCCAAAGTCTGCCCATGCCTGGGTTGTATTCTTGTCAGGACCCAGGCTGCAGAACACCAATAACCATGCGCAGACGCCAGACTCTATCTAATATCTTTATTAAAGAAATATATAAAAACAATAAAAACAAGTGAAGGATATAGTTCAGAAGCAGACCTTTCAGATAAGGTCAAATATAGTCCAGAAATATATTGTCCAATACAAGATATTAGAGTTCAAAGTTTTAATCCACTTGACCGAAACACACACTTTGCCAAGCAATAGTGTGGGGAAATAACAGAGTCTTTAAAGTCCAATGAAGCTTGACAACAAGGCTGAATAAACTTGATTCTCGACTAGATCCTTGACTGGAGGCAAGATGAACATGAAGCATGAAACTTAGTCCGAGGTAAAAACATGAGACAAAGGCAAGGCTTGAAACTTGATCCGGGAAGCAAGGAACTGGGATTACGAAGTCCACACACGATCTCTCTCCTCAAGCTGATCAATTGACTCCGCAAAGTATCCCTGGGGCTAAGCACCTATATTGGGTCTCGTTTTCCCGCCAACAGAACTCTTTCCCTAGAGAACGAGAAGCGAAACCCAACTCTGTCCAGATGCATGACTCCTTAGAATTTCCCAAGGGAAGCAGGCCTAATCAGCCATTTGTTTGGCAGCGATTCTCAGGCTTCTGCGATTAGCCTCCCTGACTCCCCTATCTTTGGTATAATTGTCCCTCCGGGAAAACGGGGGGGGAGTTCTATCCAAGGCCTGTTTGGCTGGATTCTTGTGGGCAAATATCAACATCCTGCAGGTGAAGAGGCTCCGGCTCTGGCTGAACCGGCGAAAATCCCATGTTTTCCTCTTCGTCTGTCACAATAGTACTAGGAACAGGACTACAAGGCCCATGAGTCATCACAATTCTGCATGTTAAAGTGAGATGCCTGGGTAGCAGTAGGTTTCATAGTGAAAGAGCTCTGGACCATCGAAATGTTCTTCCTCCTTGCGTTGCTTTCTGGACGTTGTTTCTTGCTGCTTTAAAGCCTTCAAGGGGCCCTTGAGGACAAACAGTGCCAGAAACAGAACAGCAGAAGGCTGTTTGTGGAGCTATTGGTGTTGCCAGTCTCTTTGCATGTTTTGTAGAGCTTCTTCACCTGCCTCAGTGTGTTATTCCTTTCTTCCAAACCATCTAACTACCAGGAAAGAGAAGAGAACCTTTCCTTTAAGCAGCAATGGCAAGGACCAGGATGATCCTATGGAATCAGAGGCCTTGGAAGAACCGGGGCATCTGCCCAAAGATGTGAAGCAAAAGACGAAAGCGGAAAACATCACGTACAGCGTAATAGACCTGCACAGTAATAAAACACCCGGTAGGTCCATACTTCCTTTGAAAGGATGCTGGCAACCATTTTACTCCTCTTGTTATGTATAATAAGTGCCATTATAATATTCCATTCAAACTAGCATTGTATTTTAAAAATAATCTACAATGCATGGCTTTGGTCGGGGCCATGATATCTCCCAGGCTGAGCAGGTGTCTGATAGAGATGAAAAGAATACTATTAAAAAAAAAAAACCCGAAAAGTGGGGTTTCCCAAGTGTTGGCAAACTGTGAGGAAGAGTAATTCTGAATGGATGGATTGTTCACAGTTTGGGGCTTATCCCCCCCCCCCCCAAAAAAAAAGCCCAACCAGAACAGTTTTATTTATCTATTGCAGAAAATGCAATGTTTGTTTTCACTGTGAACATACCCTCAGAGCTTCAGTTTTGAGGACTATTTGGGGTTCATGACTCACTCTTTCCAAAACCTTTCCCCAACATGCACAGTGTTTATTATATTCAGCTGCCCTATTAGGCAGAAAAGGAAGCTGTGAAGAGCCTCCCTGCTTATTTGTGGTTCTTTTGCTGGGCAGGCAAAGGGCAAAGGCTGCCCCTTCCCCAGAGCAGCCCCAACGTCAGCTTCACCCGCAGCGGCCGACGCGTGAAGCCCCCCCTGCAGTACTGGTGCGGGGAGCGGATCCTGGTCGACCAAGAGCTCAATGTCATGGTGGCCAGAGGAGGTACCAACTATTTGTCGGTAAGATTTATTTCCTCTCTTCCCTTCCCTGTTTGTTTGCTCTTGTTCTAGAATGGATAAGAAAAACAGATCTTATGCAAGGGATGGATAGCAATTTTGCGATGAATAGCAGTGAACAAGCTCAACCTGAACCTGGAAAAGATGCCTGTTTTTTGGGCTGAGAAACCCCAGTGACAGTAGGGAATGGGGTGTGTTTTATGTGAAAATGTCTTTCTTGATGTCATTTATAAACACCTTGCAGCACAGAGGAAATGAAGCTCTCCAAAGTCAACCAGCTGTTAGGAATTGTGGGAACTGAAATCTAAAACACCTGGGGGGAGGGCTGAAGCTGGCCCATGCTTGGTCTAGAAGCTTTATTTAATAAAACAGAGGTCCTCCCCATACTGTAGACATTGTTAGTTGTTGCAACCCAGCCACCTACTTGATCCCCTTTTCACCCAAACACCACACAGATGAACAAGAATAGTTAATTTATTAAGGAAAGGGTATCTAATATAAAAACAGGTTCAAAATACATCTATGAGCTAGATTTCCAGAAGCTGAACAAAAAGCAAGAACCAACTCTGAGTAGGAATTCCAAAAATCATTTAAGGCAAAAGCAAGAAAGTGTAATCCAAAGGTTGTTGCACTTAAACTAGAATTACAGTAGAGTCTCACTTATCCAACATAAACGGGCCAGCAGAACGTTGGATAAGCTAATATGTTGGATAATAAGGAGGGATTAAGGAAAAGCCTATTAAACATCAAATTAGGTTATGATTTTACAAATTAAGCACCAAAACTTCATGTTATACAACAAATTTGACAGAAAAAGTAGTTCAATACAAAGTAATGTTATGTTGTAATTACTGTGTTTACGAATTTAGCACCAAAATATCACGATATATTGAAAACATTGACTACAAAAATGCGTTGGATAATCCAGAATGTTGGATAAGCGAGTGTTGGATAAGTGAGACTACTGTATATCCAAAAGCTTGAAAGCATGAACATGACGATAATCCAAAGGCTTGAAACTTGAAACAATATCTGTAATCCAAAGAGGAGACATGGAACTTAAATAGGAAAACAGGATACAGGCCCAAGAATAGAACTCCTGATTTAGAGCTCCCAAGACAGGCAACTTGACACATGCAAATCCAACCTTGATCTCCCCACCAAACATTGACTCCAATTCCTTAAGAATCCTCCCTATTGCTCCTGACATAACTCTTTCTCACAAGTGGGTTCCCTTTGTTTATCTTTCAGTCTCTGGGGACACCGGATTTGTCTCTGTTTTGCACTATCCCCTCTGATCTGCAAACGCTGGGTTATCTGTAACCCTCCAGTCTCCTCCACATTCCTTTCATAGTCATTCCCTGGCCTGTCACTCCCTATTTCCCCGACAACAGATCTACCCAAAACATTCTCATCGTCTCAAAAAACACTTTTGCTTTCCCCCTCACAGAAACACCAGGCTCAACCAAGAAATCCTCATCCTCAGAGGCTTCACAGACCTCAACATTGGGTCTGAGGAAAGAATGACTGCACAGTAGGCTTACAGGAAAAGCTATTAAAATATTCATTTGATGCATTCTTGCATGATTCCCCCTCATTGGCTCATTAATCCAAAACATGCAGATGTAGAGAAGGGGCACCTGTGGCCTCTGAGGCCCCCTACAGACACAGAGCCCCTGCCCAGATTTGGTTTTAAATGGATGAAAAATGAACAAAACACACAAAAATCTGGACACACATGATGCCATGGGTCCTTTCCTCCCACAGTCCCCATCCCAAACTTACAGGTCTACATAAAATGCCTGGCATTTTACTGTGTGATTTATTTATAATAGTTGGCTCCAGGGATGCCTCTTGAATGTGGGTGAAGAGCCTCCCAGGCCTTGCTCCCTTTGTGCTTATGTACCTTGCCTTGTTTCCCAAGACAGTGAGCAGCACGCAGTCCAGGGAAAGCTTCAAGTCCCCAAACAAAAACACAGCAGGTGAGATGAAGGCGAGCAAAGAGGGAACTCCAAGCCAAGCCAAAGGTAAAGAAACAGTTTTCACTCTTTGTTCTGTAATCAATAGTCCATAGTCTTTAAGTATACTTGTAGTCACTAAAGTCCATAAGCATACCTCTATATTGAAGTCCAAACAGCAACATACATTCCTCCACCTCCACTGAGATCTGATGCAAAAGGTAAATACAAAACGGAGTCCTGAGTCTGAACATGCTCAGTACAATCACATGTCTATAATCCTCCCACACCAAAGAGGTACAGTCAAACTGGCAAATCAACATATACATAGAATACAGGTTAGCAAATTTATATATTAACAAATAAATAGTGAGAGCCTTGGGATGTTGCTATTTCCAACAATGGGTCCATTGAGTTTGCGGTAATAATAATAGTAATAATAATCCGTAGTGCAAGAGTCTGGACTAAGCCTGTGATCCTACTAGTGCATAAAGGGTCTCTGTCTTCTTCCCATTCCCAGAAAGAACCAATAAAAGAGCTGAAGAGGTCATCAAAGAGCCTGAGCACAGAGAGCGGCAAACTCCACAGCGTTTTGTTTCCGATTCTGAAGAAAGTGACTCCGGGAAGGTAATTGCCGAGGTCCGCAAAAGGAAGGCCGTTGTCCCCTTGACACCTCTGAATCCAAAGCTCCTGCGTGAAAAGAACCCCAGGTTCGTCAGGCAGCCCAGGTTGGAGCGGAACGTGCTGCGTCCAGACAGAGAGACCAAGGGCGGTGGCAGAACAAGCGGGGCACCCGAAAGCAAGCCCCCCACCTCCAAGCACCCGAAAGCAGTCCTCTGCCGGGACTCAAGTGCGGAGAGCCTCCCCAACAGCAGCCAAGACGAGTCTGACGAGGACGACATCCTTTGCATCAAGAGGAAAACCCAGCCTTTCAGGAGAGAAGCTTTGAGATTGCAGCCTCCAGAAGCGGGTCCTGCAGCCCTTCAGAGCAGAAGGGCGATAACGGTGGTGTGCTCTGGTCAGGAGGAGCCGCCTGGAGAGACCTCTTCTCCGGATTCGCCGCAAAAGGGGTGGAACATAAAGAACGGGTTGCGAAAGAGGGTCCAAAATGACGCGGTAAAGAATGGCCTGGGATCGGAGTCGGAAGTGAGTGTCGGGGAGTGCCAGTCGAAAGGAGGGCGGAAAGGAGGGGCAGCCGGCAGAAGAGAAAGGTCCCCGGCTGCGGAGAGAAGAAAGGCTGGCAAAAGGCAATGGCAGGTCATCCAGGATCCCCCCTCAGAGACCAACGAAGAGTGGAGTGAGAAGGAAGTGCGGAAACTGCACAGGCAAGTGAGGCGGTTTTGCGGGGTGTGTATAAATTGGGTGTTTCAAAAAGAGGGACTCAATTTGAAATCCCTATATCTCTGCAATCATGAACTGTCTGTGAATGAAACTTTTGTGGCTTGAAAGAGCAGAAAGGCATAGAACAGGCATGGACAAATTTTGACTCCTCCAAGGGTTTTGGACTTTTAGGAAATGTGGGAGTTGAAGTCCAAATCACCGGGAGGGCCAAGGTTTGCCCATGCCTGCCATACTTTTTCAAATTATTACTGCTCAAATATATTAAAAAGATAATCTCCGGTTTTGTGGTTATTTTTTAGATTTGCCTCTGACTCAAAAAGGTTAGTCTTAATTGATAATGCAGTATACCACTGTACCGTTGTTGCCAACGGGAGGTATACTACTTTGAAATTGATTGGGTTCATTATTTTAGGGCATGTGCAAATGACTCATAAAAATTGGAAATCGAAAGAATTTGGAAGTTTTTTTAATCATAAGTCTTTTTGAAGTGTTAGCATGGCCCACTCCAAAAACTTAAGAATCAAAGTTGACCCTCAAAACCTTTTTGTTAGTGTTTTGTAAAGCTCGGAAGGCTCCCAGTCAGTTTCATTAAGTGTAAGGCAAGAAAGCAAGCTGCTACTAGTGAAAGGAAGCATAAAAGGCTAAAGCTACCATTCCTGGCCTCTTTTGCCATTCCTCTCCCTGTGTTTAATGGCTTCTCCACTTGAAGATTTCATGATGGCTTGCTTCTCATGTGAAGACAGGGAGAATTGCATTAGGAACACACTGAATTTGGGAAATGTAGTTTGGGAAAGGGAGAGGCCCTATGCCAAAGAATTCAAAAAGCTATTTCCCAGTATGCTTCAGAATGAGAATGCGCCAGTCAGGAGAGGAGAGAAAATTATCCCTCCCCCTAAACAGTTTGTTTTTCTGAAACTTTTTTTTAAATCCCTTTAATCAGTAGATGTATTAGTATTTCTGAAAGTTTGAGGGAATGATTCCCTGTTATCTTGTGTCATTGGATAGAAAATTCAAGGAGATTGCTCTTGTAGTTTTTTTAAAATGTTAAAAACTTTAAAAATTATCCATGGATAAGTCAAACGTTCTGAAAATTGGTGGGCTAACAGTGGTAAATGTGTTCTACCACTGTAGCAAGTTTCATCAGGATAGTTCAAAAATGAGTGGAGAGAGGAGCCCTTGACATTTCCCCACTGCTAGTGATGTTTTCCTATTGCGCAGTTGCGACTGCCATTTATGAAGATTGGTAAGTTTTGTTAAGTTCTGAGATTTTTACCCACAAAATTTGGAAAGAATTTCAGAAACGAAGTGCCAACACCCCCTACTTTTGAACGCAGTTTAGAACCATTTTTTAAATGGATCACACATGTGTACCCCACCTTTCTCCCAAAACTGGGACTCAAAAGTGGCCAACAACTTATTAAGACAATACAAAGACATTAAAAGTATGAATATGAGATTTTAAAGCCAATCCAACATTTTAAAAAACTGGTGGAAGATGAGAAGCAGGTTTGACTGTTGTGGGTTTGATTCACATGTCTTTAGGAATCTCTAGGTCCTGCTTCAACAGATGTGGGCCGTAGAACCGTACTGGAGGGCCTGGAGATTCCTAAAGAGGTATTCCCTCATCTTAAAAAGATGGGCATGGTTTTCCCACTTTTGTGGAAGACGTGAGCCCCTCACTCCAGCAAATGTGGAAAGCAAAATATTAGCATTAGGCCTGCCTGAACTGATTTAAGTCTCTTAACAACTATAGGAAATGCCAAAGGTCTCTTCCTGTATTTATCAGAAACCTGTCCTGGGTCTAAAATGGCTCAACCCCACCCATGGGGCAAAAGTATCTCTTCTTCCTTTTAGATATATCTTGGGGGTGTTGTTCTGAAGGCAAAAACATTGGACATCTCCCCCGGAGTCACTAGAGCCGCTAGACCAGTGGTGTCCAACCTGTAGCCCCCCAGGTGTTTTGGACTTCAGCTCCCAGAATTTCTGGCCATTAGACAAGCAGACAAAAGAGACTTCTGGGAAATGGAGTACAAAACATTTGGAAGACCAGAGCCTGGGAAACACTGTGTTGAGGCTCAGTGCCGCAAAAATCTCTAGTTCTATATTCCGCTCAGAGACTAAAGACAAGATTAAAATACAATATGTTGTCAAAGGCTTTCATGGCTAGAATTACTGGATTGCTGTGAGTTTTCTGGGCTGTATGGCCATGTTCAGAAGCATTTTCTCCTGATGTTTCATCTGCATCTATGGCAGGCATCCTCAGAGGTTGTGAGGTATGTTGGAAACTAGGCAAGTGGGGTTTTTTATCTGAGAGAAATAACTTGTCTGTTGGAGGCAAGTGTGAATGTTTCAAATGATGGCCAAGTATAAGTATGTGAAGGGAAGCCATAGGGAGGAGGGAGCAAGTTTCCTTTCTGCTACCCTGGAACCTAGGACACAATGGAACAATGGCTTCAAATTACAGGAAAGGAGATTCCTCCTGAACACGAGGAAGAACTTCCCGACTGTGTGAGAGAGAGAGCTGTTCAGCAGTGGAACTCACTCTCTCTCTGTCCCGGAGGAAGTGTGGTGGAGGCTCCTTCGTTGGAGGCTATGGAGCAGAGGCTGGATGGCTGTCTGTTGGGAGGGCTTTGAATGCGATTTTGGCCCACGAGGTCTCTTCCAACTCTAGGATTCTATGACCCATGTCTTCCCTTCCTTTCTTCCAGGGCCATGGCTTCCCTTCCGAGGCACAAGAGCGGCTTCTGGCTGGAGGTGGCGGGGTGCGTGGGGTCGCGCACGGCGGAGGAGTGCCAGCAGAGGCACCATGCGGAGCAGGAGGGCAAGGTGCAGGCCCCAAAGAGCACCGCCAGGCCTGGAAGAAGAAAGGAAGGCAGAGGTACAGGCCTGTGACCCTGTGCCTGCCTTCTTCCGGGGGAGGCTCTGTGGGCAGCCACTTTCCAAAGGGTCTTGAAAATTGCTTTCTAAACCCCACAGAACTGTGTAGTGTGGTTCATGTGGCACTCTCCCCAGGAAGACAACTTATATTTGTGTTTTGGGGGGCAGGAGAATCTTCTTGGGTGACCAGAGGCTGCATGGGCCTCTCCCTTGCCCAGTGGCTCTTTGTTTCCACTGAGGGCTCTCCTTGTTTGTCCTGCTTCTTGGCAGAAGAGAAGGAGGAGGAGGAGGGGGCCAAGCAGCCTGTGACGGTGGCAGCCAGAGTGGGGACCCTCAAGCGCAAGCAGCAGATGCGGATGTTCCTCGAACAGATGCCCAAGGAGAACCATGATGACATCTTCACCTCCTCCCCCTTACAGAAGAGGAACACCAAAGTAAATATCGTCCCAGTCACATGCAAAAAGGGATATTTTTTTTCCTCCAAAATTTTGTTTAATTGATATTTTTCCACAGTGTATATTAGGGAGTGGGAGGCAGAGGTAAAACTGATTCAAGTTATTCATAGTGTAATAAGTTTTAGCACATACCTAGCGAATCATCACAGAAAGGGAAAATGTTGTGGAGGGCCAGTGCACAAAACATTTAATAACATTATATTATGTTACATCCCAGTTGTTAGTCTCTGTTATCTTGACATCCTTTATTTAAACTACTAAAAAGTTTCTGAAAACAAGTGTTTCTTCTGTGTAAAGGAGGGATCTTGTTCTTTAAATCTACAGTTCGTTTCTTCTTTTAGAAAGTCTCTATGTCCTTTTAGTTGTCTTCATTTTCCCTCTTTCTTTCTCTCTCTCTCTCTTCTTGGACATTCTTCTTAGTTTTACCTGTTGGGTTACTTCTTTTCGATGCTGAACAGTGGTTCTCTATGTTTTCCAGGGGGCTTGGGAGTGCCACTGATTTCCCGGGGGGGGGGGGAGATTGCTACCCTGAGCATGGAAAAGATGGAAAAGTTCACTCCTGACCTTTTCCTGATCTTCATAGAATCCTAGAGTTGAAAAAGACCCCATGGGCCATCCATCCCAATCCCCTTCTGCCACAAAGGAAGACACAATCCAGGCCCTCTCGACAGATGGCCAGCCAGCTTCTGCTTAATAAGGGAACTCCATCAGATTCCACTACTGGACAGCTCTAACCATCACAAAATCTTTCCTAAAGCTTAGGTGGAATCCCTGTTCCTGGAGTTTGCATCCATGGCTCCACTGTGTCCCAGTCTCTGGAGCCACAGAAAACCTTACCCCTCCCTCAATGTGACATCCATATCTAAAGGCTATCCTGTCCCCCTTTTCAATCTTTTTTTTTCCAAGCTGAACCTACCCAGCTCCCTTGGCTGTTCCTCAGAGGGATTTGTGGCTTCCAGACCTTTGATGGTTTTGGTCACCCTTTGCTGAACACTTTCTGTCTTGTCCATCTTCTCCTTGAGTGGTGGTGCCAAGGGATACTCTGTTGAATGCAGTTTGACTCCTCTTTCCCTGCCATGGTTTAATCCTGGCAGCTCATTGTTGCGTAAGGCACTATTATTCTTTCAAAGAGAAGGCTAAAGATTCTCCAAAACTACAACTCCCATTATTCCATAGTGTTGGGCCTTGGCAGTTAGAGCAGTATCAAACTGTGTCTGTTCTATGGTGCAGGTGCACCATCTGAAACAGACAGAGGTTGGCGAGATGAGAACCTTCACTGAGGTTATAGTTGGAGTAAGGATTGCGACTTCTGGCTGGCTTTAATGATTCCGGCAGCTCCTCTGGATATTTCCACTGGTGACTGGGCGCCACGTCTGGGAGCATGGCTCCTTGTTCATTTATGGGGAATGACATGATGAAACAAAAGACTGAAAGAATTGTCTTAAGAAAACACATCCAGTCACAATACATGCCCAGGGGCTGAAGGGAACGGCCTCAGAAAGGAGAAGGTGGAGCAGGGTGGATTATGATTGCACATTAGAAGGGCCTTCTTGACAGGAAAAGCTGTTCAATAGTGGGGAAAGCCAGTGCAATTCCAGGCTGCATCCAGAGGAGTCTAGTGTCTAGATGGATGGAAGTCATGGTGCCTCTCTCTCCTGCTTTGGTCAGACTTTCTCGGCAGGAATCTTATCCCTGTGTCCATTTCTGGGCGAAGCAATTCAAGGAGATGGACAAGATAGAAGATGCACAGAGAAGGGCCACCAAAATGGCCAAAGGATTGAAAGCCATGACTTCCACTGAGGAGGAGATGAGGGAGCTGGAGATGTTTCTCATGAAGAAGAAAAAGCTGAGGGCAACTATCAGAGCCATATTTAAATACTGGGAAGGATGTCCCATTGAGTTGGGGGGAAGCTTGCTTTCTGCTGCTCTGGAAAGACAATGCAGCAGTGGATTCTAATGATAATAACTGTTCAGCAGTTAAATTTGCTGCCTCAGGAGTCCAGTGGATTCCCTTTTTCTGGAGGCTTTTAGGCAGGCAAGTGCTTTTCACCTCTAGAACAGACAAGTATCTCAAGCTCTGAGGATGACCTGGGAAGGATCCCCTCTGGAGCACTGCAGCACACCAAAACACCTGGAAGTCACTCTGGACTTACAAGAAGCACTGCCTGACTATCAAGCAAAACGTGGATGCTAGAAATAATATCATACGAAAGCTGACTGGCACAACCTGGGGATCACAACCAGACACAGTGAAGACATCTGCCCTTGTGCTTGGCTACTTCTGCTGAATACATATGCCCAGTGTAGAATACATCTCACCACATTAAAACAATGGATGTGGTTCTTAATGAGACATGCCACATTAACACAGGATGTCTACACTCCACACCACAGGCAAAATCATACTCTTTAGCTGGCATTGCACCACCTGACATCCGCCAGGAAGTAGCATCCAGCAATGAAAGGACCAAGGCAGTGACATCTCTGGTCAATCCTCTGTTCGGATATCAGCCAGCACACCAAAAAAAAATAATAATCAAGAGACAGTTTTCTAAGATCTACAGAGATACTCGCAGAAATGCCTCAGCAAGCGAGAGTCCAAAAGTAGCAGGCTAGAACCCAGAACCTCAAGCCATGGCTGATACCAAATGAGAGACTCCCTCCTGGGCAGACAGAAGACTGGGCGACTTGGAAGGTGCTGAACAGACTGCGTCCTGCCAGCATGAGATGCAGACCCAACCTTAAGGAATGGGGCTACAAAGTGGAGTTCACAGCATGCGAGTGTGAAAAAGAGCAAACCACAAATCAAGTAATACAATGCAGCCTGCCACATGCACAATGGAGGACCTTCTCACAGCGACACCAGAGGCATCCCAAGTGGCCAGCTTCTGGTCAAATACATTGCAACTATACCCTTGGTTCATTCCCGACACGATAAATAAATGAAGTAGAGGCTGGATGGCTATCTGTTAGGTGTATTTGGATTGTGTCTTCCTGCCTGGCAAAATTGGGTTGGACTGGATAGCCCTTAGAGGTTCCTTCCAGCAAATTGATTCCCTGGGAGGCGATGGCTTCTGGCCCATGCCTGCTGCTGTAGGGTAATAACAGGTGTGCTTTGCAGCTGCCAGAATTCCTGACGGTCCCGGAGGAAGATGTCTTCCAGCACAAGGAGGGCCACCCCATCACGCCCGGCTCGGCCGTCTTCCCTCCGGTCAAGACCCCGCAGTGCAGACATGTCTCCCCCGGGATGCTGCTGCAGTCCCAGGACAGGTGGGTGGTCGGTCTCTTGCGGGGGGTGAAGCGTGAGCCAGCGCTGTCCTTCGGCTAGATTCGACCAAAACAATCCAGGTCGCCCGCCTTTCTCTGGGTCTCTTAAACGTTTTTGTCTTCCAGGAAAGACCGCGAGAAGCATGTTTTCCAGCTGCAGAAGAACATCAAGGGCAAGGAGCGCACCTGGCAGAACGTGAAGAAGAAACCGGTATGGTCTTTCTCTTGTCTTGGCTTCTTTTTACCATATTTATCCCTCCCTATGTCCATGTAGAGCAGGCATGGGCAAACTTTGTCCCTTCAGGTGTTTTGGACTCCAACTCCCACCATTCCTAACAGCCTCAGGCCCCTTCCTTTCCCCCCTCAGCCGCTTAAGCGGCTGAGGGGGGAAAGGAAGGGGCCTGAGGCTGTTAGGAATGGTGGGAGTTGGAGTCCAAAACACCCGGAGGGCCCAAGTTTGCCCATGCCTGATCTAGAATCATATTCAAAGCTGTTAAAATAGGGTTAAATCGGATTACATTTCTTTTGCTGCCTCCAGGCTGGGACCACCTTCACGACCCCCACTTCCCGGAAGCGCGTCTTTACCTTTCAAGGTGGGTAACACCTGCCGCTCGGGCAAACACCGGGGAGACTGGGCTCTTTTGCAATGGAGATGCTTTGATGACGAACCTGTGGCACAACAGAGAGGAACACCGCCCCATTCTGATAAATGGCCCCTAAAACAAGTGGCGTGCAGTCTTTTCAGACCCAAGGGTCACATTCGAGATGCTGGGAGAGTGGGAGTGCCTATACAGAAAGATAGCAAAGCTCTTTCCAAGGGAATGTTACTTTCCCAGAATATTTAGTAGATTAGCAATCTTGGTTCCCAAAAAATTAGACTTCCGAAGCCATTGCTGCACCATGGCTCATGCCCAAGCTGCCTGGGCACATGTGGCAGGGAATTCCATTTTTCTAGGCAGACATCCACGTGCAATTGCTCTCCTCAATGAATACAGTCCCAGGGTAAGGTGGAAAGCTGGACAGAGATAAATAGTACATATAGCAGATTTGACTTCCTTCTGCTGAGTTGGAACCTCACAGTCCTTTGTGGGCCTGTCCGACTTCAGATTGCCTGTTGATGTGTAGCAGCCGCATGGATTTCAGAGGATTTTCATAGCAGAGGAATGGTAGCCAGAGGTAGTGAACCACTGCTGTCCCTTCAGTGCAGTGGTTCCCAATTGATTTGGGCCCGAATCCTGTTTCATCTGTTTCTTTTGTGGTTTTGTAACGTTCCGAACATTTGGATGGCACGGATTGGTACAACCCCCTCCGGAATGAAAGAAGCAGTGAAACAAAAAAGGGGGGAATGGTAGCTTTTTGGTTGGCTAATTTTCGGCGCTTGGCTGTAGGCCCTGGCTGGCAGGGCCTACAGTCAAACGCTCAAAGCCCGTAGGCCCAGCAGGCAGGCCCTACAGCTGAGCGCCAGGACCACTCGGATGTAGGGCCTGGCTGGCAGGTCCTGTCACTTTGCCACCCAAGGTCTGAAAAACTGGTGTGTGTGTGTGTTTTGATATCAGATGTAAAAGCTCATTCAGATAGGTTCCTGTTCTCATAAGCGGTGGATGGAAACGAGGCCATACGAATGGTACAAGTAGAAATGGGTAGTGATTCCATACAAATGCACAACACTAGTTCCAAACCTTTTTTTGACCAGGGGCCACTCTCCAACATTAGTACCAAAAGGGTTACGAATCAGTTTGTGATCAGCTTTAGATTTAGTTTGGTTATTTAGGGTGCTGATTCAGAAAAGTGCATTGAATAGACCACATCAACTCTAGTTTAGGATACAGCACATTATCCATCCAGTAGTCGCCATGTGCTCGCCCACAGAAAACCGTATTTAATAATGGTGTGGTCTATCCAATGCAATTTTCTGAGCTGATGAGGTCTATCCAATGCAATTTTCTGAATCGGCACCCCAAAGAACCCCAGGAACAAGCTTAAATGATGACACAAAGAAAATTTTTTGTTTGGGATGTGTTATTACCTGTGGATTTTGTTAACACTCATGTTAAAAAATAGAAGGGGAGGGGGCTGAGGTTCAAAAACATACAAACAGTGTAATGCGAGACCCAAGAAACTGTCCCCAATGACTTTAACAACAACAACAGGTCTTACAAAGGGCTGCTTTCCCATTACAACTGATTTGTGGCAATGAGAGCTAATAATACTATTAATACTATTAATAATAATAATAATTATTATTATTATTACTTTGGGGGACTCTCCTCTCTCGCTCGTGCCACTGGGTGAGTCTTCTTCGCCCTTGCCTGGAAAGCTGAAAAAGTGCTGGCAAGGGCAATGCGATGGCGTCTCCTTCCTTCTTTCTCCCTCTTCTCTCTCACATTCCTCCAACAGCGACACACACATATGTTGTTGCAATTTTCCCCACATGTCTCATGGACCTTATTTTAGGTCTCGGCCCACAGGTTGGAAACCACTACTTTAGTGTATTTAGGGAGTAAGTTAGTGAAAATGTGGCTTCCCATTAAAGGTTTTGGGAATGTATTGGCTGTGACCTCATCTGCACATGTGTGTGGTGTTAAAGTTGGTTTAACTTATCAACTGTGTAGTTTGGTTGAGTACGTTTCAATTATTTTCTGCTATTCCCCAAAATCCTATGATGTAGGGAGAGTGAGTCACTGAGAGAGAGAGATTTCTTTAGAAGCTAGAACAGCAGGGGTTCCTTGGCCATCTCCCACCCAGGCACTAACCAAAATCAGACGGGATCAGGTCCTTTGAGAGCATATAAACCCTGTCCTATATTGTATGTGTAGGTGCTTTCAAGCCACCTGTCGCCTTGCGAGGTCCCCATGCATCCCAGAGGGTTGGTTGCCTTAGTCTAGGAATCCCCAGTGGTGGCTCTGCCAGTTCCTTTCTTCCTCTTTCCTTGGGCAGCAGTGAACTTGGCGTCGGATGGAACAAAGCGGCTGTTCCAAGCGGAGGATGAAGAAATGGACTCTTGCGACGAGGTCGATTCGTATTTTTCCACGTAAGAAGCGGCGGGTCCTTCTTTGTTCCTTCCAAGACCCTCCTCTGTTCCCTCCTTCTGGAAGCTGGCGTTCCTTCTTCGGCGTTCTTCGGATGAATTTGGAGTTCGGTTCCATCTTTCACTTGGTTGGCATTTGCTTTCCCGGTTCAGAGTTTCTTTGTGTCCCAGAAGGCCTTCCAGGCGAGGAGGCCTAATCCTTCTCTCACTGGCCTGGGACTCTTCCCTGTGGCCCTGCCGCCTCTTGGAGCAGGGCTCAGCTCTTTTGATGTTTTTTTCTTCAAGGGGGGATATATTTTATAAAGAAGCAAAATAATGTTGTTGTTTTTTAAAAGCTACTGTCCAATAAACCGCCAAGTGCCGAGTTTATTGCTTGCAAAGGATCTTTACTGCATAAAAGAAGAGAGATTGTGTATTTTTGTATTAAATCTTTTTTTCCTCAATACCTTTTTATATGTTTTGATGCAAGTTGTTGTGCTGGGTTGCAACATATGATGGCATCACACGCATTGAAGGAAGGACAGCTTCATGCATGTTTCCTTTTCCTACTCTGAACAGCCATAGAACTGGCACGTCTTTCTTTCTCTTGTCCTGGCTTCTTGTTACCATATTTATTCTTGCATTTCTCCCTCCCTGTGTCAATGTAGAACACGCCTGGGCAAACTTCAACCCTGCAGGTGTTTTGGACTGCAACTCCCACCATTCCTAACAGCCTCAGGCCCTTTCCTTTTCCCCCTCGGCCGCTTAAGCGGCCGAGGGGGAAAAGGAAGGGGCCTGAGGCTGTTAGGAATGGTGGGAGTTGCAGTCCAAAACACCTGCAGGGTTGAAGCTTGCCCATGGAGTTGAAGACCAAAACAACTGGGAGGAGGGCCCAAGTTTGTACATGCTTACCATGGGACCCTGGGGTGTGAGGACTCCATGAACCAGATGAGATAGTTTATGCAGTTGCTTTTCTGAACGAGACTTGAATCCAGCGCTCCTAATGCAGACCTCCCCTTGCCGCAGTCCAATTTTGGCTCTTACTCTCTATCTTGGAGTCTTTCCTTGGAGGCTTCTAAGCACAGGCTGGATGGCCACCTGTTGGGGTTGCTCCGATTGTGCTTTTCCTGCATCGCTAGATCATCATCATCATTTAATTACTTATTAATCGCCCTCCATCCAAGATGCTCTAGGCGATTTACAAGATAAAATAGTAAAGGATAAAAATACATACATACAAATGATGACCAATGCAGTCTCGTCCAACTCTATAATTCGATGATTCTTACAAGAAGTCCCAACTGAGGCTTTGGTGACGCTCCAGAAGGACCACAATGTCTGTCGTGCCTATCAAATCTGTCATAGAATCATAGAATTCTAGAGTTGGAAGAGACCGTGTGCGCCATCCAGTCCAAATCCATTCGGCTAAGAAGCAGGAAAATTGCATTCAAAGCACCCCACACAGATGACCATCCAGCCTCTGCTTAAAGGCTTCCAAAGAAGGAGCCTCTGTCAGAACAAGCTTTTTCGGTGCCTCAACCCTGGACCTCTTGAGCTTTTGCTTTGGCCTCCAGAGCAAATGGAAATAGAAAACTGGAGGATGTCTCCCTCTTACTCTTCCACATTGATGCTAATCTTGGAGTGTTCAATTAGTATGGTTATTGTTATTGTTACTATCTTTTATCCCAACATTCTCCTGATATAGATTCTCTAGCCCTCTGATCTTCCTGGGAGGAAGAGCACGTGGCTAAAGCAGCCTCCAGAAAGTAAGAGACCAGACAGGCCCACATTTGCAGTTGAAATCCCAAGCGATCAAGCAGGAGAACTTGTGACTTTGGACACTGCAATCCAGTTCTGGCTTCCGAAGGAGGCCTTGTGCCAACACTTTGGGACCAAGCTGGATCTGGGTCTGACTTTATTGCTAGGAGCAGCTGCAGCCACTTCTAAGTATTTCTAAGCTTCGAGTCTTTTTGAAGAGCGAAAAGGAATATTGGTAAATGCTGTTGTTGTTATTTCTCCTTACATTGGCCACTACTACAGCCACAAGATGGCAGCAGATTATTTTTTTCCTGTGGCCCATAAATCAGCAGAACAAGCTCCACTTAAAAGCAAATAAACGCATCTGCAAAGCCTGACTATTACACCGTGTAACATGAATTTTGTTCCTGGGTTATAAATGTCATTTCCTAATTGGTTCTATCACAAAAACATGGGGAAAGTTTATTAAACTGCAAAAACTTCCTGTATCATATTTTGCTCTAGGTTTTCACTGGCTATCTCATCACTGAGTCTCAACCAATTCAACTTAGTTTGTGGGAGCCACAAAAGCAAAGATTCTGGAACATAACTAATTTCAAATGGAGTGCCACACTATTAAACAGGAAAGAACACTTTCAAACCAGGAACAGATTTTTTTTCAAATTTTGTTAGTGTTATTACAGGTGTTTTTCTATAAAAATAGCTTTTTTATTTGTTCCTTTTGAGGCAAATGCCTTGCAGCGCTCCTGGCTGTCCTTCCCTTTGCTCTGCTGAAGCTCCCTTAAAAAGGAGGCGTCCCCACCGCCTGAGAGAAAAGCAAGAGCCTGCGTTAACAGAGACTCTTTTCTGTGTCCAAGTTTATTTACATATCTTACAGTAAAGTGCATTTGCTTCCAAGGTCCGTGGGCCAGTCAGAGGCTCCCGTTGGGCAGCATTTGGGCATCGAAAGGGTGCCGCAGGTACTGGAAGACTTCCTCCGCCTTCTGCTGGCTCACCTGGGTGCGGGCCGCCATCTCACTGGGAGAGCTGGAGAGGAGCAGAGAGGAGCCATGGAGGGAGGGACAGCAAAAGGCAGTGCTCCCAGTAGCCCCGGCATGGGCCAACTTCAGCCCTCAACTCTCACAATTCCAACAATATGACTCCCGTATCCTCATGGGATACCTCCCAGGATCCCCACAAAAACGGATAATAGCACACTCTGTATTTTGACTTATATGTGGGGTGGAAGCATCCCATGGAACCACATTGTGGAGGATCTAGAGAGGCGCACAAATGCTCTCAGGGAACAAAGAGAAAGTGGAGTAAGTAAAACTGGATAGTGAATCCATAGATAAGGGGCTGCACAATATTTGTTGTGTGTAGGTTGCCCATGTCTGTGCTAAGGGTTAATGAACAAATCTACACAGATCCAAATGGGACCCAAATAGGGCTGCTGTCCCACTTGCTATCTAATCCTCCCATGACCAATACAGTAGAGTCTCACTTATCCAACATTCGCTTCAACGTTCTGGATTATCCAACGCAGTAGTCAATGTTTTTGTAGTCAATGTTTTCAATATATTGTGATATTTTGGTGCTAAATTTGTAAATGCAGTAATTACTACATAGCATTACTACGTATTGAACTACCTTTTCTGTAAAATTTGTTGTATAACAGGATGTTTTGGTGCTTGATTTGTAAAATCATAACCAAATTTGACGTTTAATAGGCTTTTCCTTAATCCCTCCTTATTATCCAACATATTCGCTTATCCAACGTTCTGCCGGCCCGTTTATGTCGGATAAGTGAGAGACTACTGTACTGTACACGAGAAATGCAGCATTTTGAACAACCACCTCCCAAGAACCCTGAATGGAGAAGGATGATGAGTATGAGCGAGTGAAAGCATGAATTACAAGTGAATTTTGGAGTGTATGTTCTTGTAACCAATATAGCCATTATAAAACCAGTACTGGGGTCTGTGTGTCTACTTTTTTATCTGGAAGTGCCTGATGCACTCTGTCTCACTGAAAACTGATAAAAGAACATTTTTAAGGTTCAAAAAGTATTCATGACACTGTTGCCTGTAAGATTACATACAATGCTGATTACACTGAACTCTGCTCTATGAGAGATCCCAAGTGTTCATCCATCCCTTACCGTGTTGAATGAGGAGGGGGCTGACCGAGAAAGCCCTCCACGGGCTGTACGTACCTATTGGCAGCCTCCCGGATGGAGCGGAAAGCGTGGCAGAGGGCCAGGGCCAGCGGGTGCCCCACGCAAGGGATGCTCAGGTAGAAGCGCAGGGCCCCTTCCTGACGTGGTGTGACCTCAACCGCTGGCCACGCGATGCCCACCTCCTTCCGCTGCTCCACCAAAGCCAGCTCCTTCAGCAGGCCGGCCGTCTCTTCCTGGCCAGAGCTGAAGAGGAGGCGGACCCCGGCCCGGACCAAGGCCGACAGGATGCCGTCGTAGTGCTGGGTCCGGCGAAAAGCCCTGCAGGCCTCTCCTGAAACAGGTATGAACACGGTTAAGGCTTCTCATTCTGATGCTGGGAAGAAAGAGGCACAGCATGCTGGCATTACAATCTAGCATAGGCATGGGCCAACTTCGGCCCTCCCTCCAGGTGTTTTGGACTTCGACTCTCGCAATTCCTAACAGCCGGTAGGCTGTTAGGAATTGCGGGAGTCGAAGTCCAAAACACCTGGAGGGAGGGCCGAAGTTGGCCCATGCCTGGGTTGTTATGAACCTGATGTTCTTTTTAATCCAAATATGATCAAGATAAGGGGGAATTCTCTTATGATATGAGCCAAGAGAAACAGGGAAACCAAATTTGGTTTTATCACTATACATGTAATATTTGAAACAAGACATTACATTTAATTCAGTATCAAGAGCTCTCAATCACACCCACCTTCATTCATCCATACTCGCATCCTCTTGAAAGGTGATCAGTCTTTTGAAGAGGGTCGGGCATTGTGTTACCATGGTTCAGGAGACGTGGAGACGTGGAAATCCCTGTTTTCGTATAGCCTGTTATCATTAAGTTGCAAAAACATGCTGTTTTGAGGTTCACCACCTTATTCAGGCTAGATAACCCTGGAACATCTTGCTCAAGGATGTACTCTATCACGTCTGCATTTCTTGATTTCTCCTCGCCTCGGCTGCTAGATCCATCCACAGAGATGCACTGATTCTCCTGTGTTGTGGTAATCTCTGAGCGGTTAGACTCAATTTAACCCTCTCTGGGGGAGATTCCACCAAAATGCAGCAGAGTAGCAAAAGCAAAAGCTTTCAAATGCAAGTTGCTTACATGGGGTGAGCAAAGAGAAGCCTTTCAGCTTAGGATGGCAATTGATTGCAGAGTCTCAGTAAAAAGTTCAAAAAGTATTTATTCAGGTAAAAAGAACTCCATTGTAGATAGAAAGGCTTGGGAGCTGTCTAGTCTACTCTAGACTGGTTTCTAAGGAAAAATAAGAAAGGAAAAAAAAACCAAACATCTAAATAGTTACATCTTGCCAGGAGAGACGGCAAGATGCTTCTTGTTAGCTAGAAGAACAAAGGGAAAAGAGTGAACCAAAATGGTTCCAACCTCATGGTCCAGTTTATTGGGGCCATAAAAGACATTCTGACCAATGAGAAGTTAGTGTCCCTAAAGATGCACATTTCTACTAACTTCAAAGTAAGGGATGTGACGTACACAGGATAGAGTGAAACACATTAAAGCCTGTCTAGGCATGCTTTGGAAACAGGGAAAAGATTCCCTTAATCTAACTCTATCATCTATCTGACTACATTTAGATTTGAGTGGTCTAGGGTGATTCCCAACATCCTGGACCGCAGCAATGGAATGTCTAACCCTCTTCAAAAGAGAGAGGTCTGTTGTGTGTATGATTGAGAGAGCTCTTGATACTGAATTAAATGTCTTGTCTCAAATAAATGTGACATGTATAGTGATAAAACCAAGTTTGCTCATATCATAAGGGGATTCCCCCTTATCTCACTCTGGATCAAAAAGAGCATCAGGGTCATAACAGGGTTAAATCCCCCTTCTGGCCAGGGACCCACCTGACTTGGGCCTCTCTTTCTCCACGATGACACAGATCCGGTCAAACTTCCTCCTGATCTCCTGCACCTTCAGGGCCGCTCTGCTCCGCTGCGCAGGGTGGAGGAGCTCCGCCGGGGACTTCCTCTCCACCGCCATCCGGTGGCTGACCACATAATCGCAGACGCCCAGGGAGCAGACCTGCACCTTGACCCCGTGGGCGGCCTTCAGGGTGGAGATGACCTCCGGACCAGAGGAGATCTCGCGGCTGTCCGCTAGGATGCACAGGGCGGCCGGGTCCTTCAGGGAGGAAGAGGAAGGGCAGGCGGCCAAAGCAGAAGAGAAGGAGGCACCCGAAGGCCTTTCCACCTGCAGAGAGAGAGCAACAGAAGGAAGCCTTCTTGTCACTAAGCCAAACCTATAGACCACCAAGGCCCTTCTCCTAGAATCATAAGAGTTGGAAGACACCCCAAGGGCCATCCAGTCCAACCTCAACCAGTGGGCCATCCAGCTCAAAAACCACCAAAGAAGAGGATAAGGTAACACCATGGGATGTAATATTAGACAAGGGAAGAGGAAAATTGCAAGCATATATAAAATTCTATTGGAATGGAGCACTGAGAAGGAACAAATAAAGGAGTGCATGACAAATTGGGCAAGAGATCTAGGAAGAACTATATTATTAGAGGAATGGGAACTTTTATGAGGGGGAAAATTTAATTACACATATGCCTATGAATTGCAAGAAAATTGGTAAGAAAATGTTCTATCGGTGGCACTTGACCCCAAGAAGGATATCAAAATTTACCAAAGGCAAGAAGATTAAATGCTGGAAATGTGGAAGAGGTGAAGGGTCACACCTACACATGTGGTGGTCTTGTGAGAAGGTAAAACCGTATTGGAGGGAAATCCATGATAAATGTCAAAAAATGTTAAAGATAAAAATACCACTACTCCCAGAATTCTTTCTACTGGGCATGACGAGTAACCAATGGGGAAAGAATGAAGATAAACTCTTTACACACTTAACAACAGCTGCCAGACTAGTTCTTGCAAGATTATGGAAACAGAAATTAATACCAAAAGTGGAAGAATGGATAAAAAGAATATGGGATATAATGAATATAGACTACCTAACATACTTGCTATCAACAACACAAAATAAGCCAAAAAATGATAGATTGGACACTAGTAAAGGACTGGATGAAGAAAGAAAAAGTTGGAATATTGTTATAAAGCCCTTAACACGAAGGAGAAGTGTTAGCAAAAAAGAAAAAAAAGAATGATACCAGCAACATAAATAATACAAATAATTATGACAACTTTATAGAGAAGAATGGAAGTCAAGAATCGACAAGGACCCCGACCCCAAATACCCTTATTACCCCTTTCCCTTTCCCTTCCTACCACTCCCCTCTTTACCCCCCATCCCTCCTCACCCCCATTACTTTCCTAACCCACTAAGATGGATTTTATTATTTTCAAAATTTAATAAAAATTATTTTAACATTAAAAACCACCAAAGAAGGAGGCTCCACCTGACTCCCATGCTGAAGCATATCTCTGCTGAACAGCCCTAACCATCAGGAAGGCCATGTTTCCTCTATGCAGGTGCCCTCACCGATTGACTTTGCAAACTTCATGACTACTCATACTAATTCAAGCTTGCCAATTGTTGCTTTAAAAACAGGGTTCTTTCTCTCACTCTGGACATTAGTCCACAGGGGTGTGTGTGTGTATATATATGTTGTACTTCAGCCCATGATTGTGCCTGCTCCTAATACCAATGAGAAAGTGGATCATGGGATTTCTGGGCCTGTGAGCCAGCATGAGATTTTAAATCCTGAAAGTGGGCACTCCGTGTCTCTTGCAGTTGGTGAAGGCGAAGGCCACATTCCAGAGAGAGGCCCAGATGCTGCTGAGAAGACTTTCTCGAGGGAAGCAAGTCCAGAGGACAAAATGCCAGGTAGAGAGGTTAATGAGCTCATAGATAAGAGACTTCGTTTTCTTAATCTCCGGGCTGCTTCACAAATTCGGCAAAGGTCACAGCACTTGTTAGAGAAAAAGTCGTTAAGGTAGTCAGGGAAGATGGCATGATTTCATGGCTGTATTAGCGAGACCAGAGGGATTTTCCAGCAGCCTGGTCAATGCCGGTTATTGAGGCCACATCCCATGCCAAGTTAATCCTGCTAAAGGAATTCTAGTTCCATGTCTTCGTTTGTTCATGTTTCATGCTTCCAAGTTTAAAAGTTTGTTCCTGGATTTTTTTGTATTGGATTTTATGCTGTGTGGTGTATCCTGGTTCTTTTGTATTCCTGGTTTTTGATGCTAGTCTTGTACCTTGGATCTTGTGAACTATTTCATACATTTAGACTTTTTACTATTTTTGCTGAACTGCTTTTTATATAATCTTCAATAAACTGCTTTGCTTTTTTACCTTGGACTGGAGTATGGTGGTTAAGTACAGAGGTGCTTCCTGCCTTGGAGTACAACAATGTGTGTGTTTGTGTGTGTATGTATATGTGTGTGTGTGTGTGTGTGTGTGTGTGTATATACACACACACACACACACACACACACAGTAGAGTCTCATTTATCCAAGACTTGCTTATTCAAGGTTCTGGATTATCCAATGCATTTTTGTAGTCAATGTTTTCAATATATCATGATATTTTGGTGTTAAATTTGTAAATACAGTAATTACAACATAATGTTACTGTGTATTGAACTACTTTTTCTGTCAAATTTGTTGTATAAGTTTTGGTGCTTAATTTGTAAAATCATAACCTAATTTGATGTTTAATAGGCTTTTCCTTAATCCCTCCTTATTATCCAAGATATTCACTTATCCAAGGTTCTGCCAGCCCGTTTAGCTTGGATAAGTGAGACTCTACTCTGTGTGTGTGTGTGTGTGTGTATATATATATATATATATATATATATATATATATATACACGAGGACTATCCACAAAGTAGGTTACGTTTTGGATTTTAAAAAGGATAAAGTATAGGAGAAATAATTTACCATATGCAGCTGAAAGACACATTCCAATACTACAATCTCATATTAATCCCCACTGAAATCTAGGCACGTTTCATATAGATAAATGAGTTTGAGAAGTACTGCTCCAGTAAATTCCCCGCTTGTGTCCTCAGCTCTTCCCCCTTCTCTCTTCCTGCAGCGTAGCAAAACGCTGCGCTGCTGCCCCATTGTTGGAAACAGAGGAGAGAGGCGGCAAATTTACTGGTGCAGACCTTTTCAAACTCATTTATCTATATTAGACGTGCCTAGATTTCAGTGGGGATTACATGAGATTGTAGTATTGGAATGTGTCTTTCAGCTGCATATGGTAAATGATTTCTCCTATACTTTGTCCTTTTTAAAATCCAAAACGTAACCTACTTTGTGGATAGCCCTATGTGTGTGTGTGTGTGTCTACACACACACACACACACACACACACACACACACACACACCACTTGCCTCACTGCCAATAGACCTCTGAAGATGCCATTAGCCACAGATGTAGTCGAAACGTGAGGCGAGAATGCTACTGCTACATAGTCATGCTGCCCAAAAAACTCACAGAAACCCAGTGACTCTGGCCATGAAAACCTTTGACAGTACATCAGGAAGTTCTTCCTAATGTTTGGGTGGAATCTCTTTCCCTGCAGTATGACTCTTTTCTGTCCTAGACTTCAGAGGAGCAGAAAACAAGCTTGAATGGGACCTCCTTTCAAATATTGAGACCTGGCTCTCCTGCCTCCTCTCAAGCTCCTCTTCTCCATGCTAAACATCCCCAGCTCCCTCCAGTCCACTCCTCAGAGGTGCCCAGATCTTACGGTTACTGTGCAGAGTTCAGGCCAACTGTCTACCTTGGTGGGATCCCGTAGGTCTCCAGCCATGGACTCCTTCTGGCCGTGGCTTTTGCGCAGAGGGAGGAAGTCCAGCTCTTCCGACAGGGAAGCCTTCAGCTTCAGGAGGCGGTGGGCCCTGCTTTCCGGGGGCCGAGGGGACAATGTCCGGTGGGGCTCCAGGGATGGAGTCGCGTGGGAACCCTTCTCTTCTCTACCAACTTCTCCCTCGTCTTCGCTGGAGTCTTCCAGGATCCGGACCCGGGAGGGTCTCCTTGGCAAGGAGGGAGCACCCTTTGCCTCTTCCATGCACTTCAGCTTCTTCCGACGGCGAGTGCAGTACAGTTTCCTCCCATTTGCAAAGCTCTCCTCCTCCAACAGGTCAAAATTGATGTGCACTTCCTCCTCCTCCTCCTCACAGGAGCCGACGCCAGAGTTGTCCTCCACATTGTCCTCAACGCAGAAACTGTCGGCCAAATAGCTCTCGTCCTGCTCCGGAACCTGGAACGCAAAGGAGAGAGTGCTGCGGTTTGTCTATGCTAGACATGGACAAACTTTGGGGGAAGTTTTTATAAACAGCATATTAAAAAGAAACAACACTACAAAATCTATCTCCTTGAATTATATATACAACACACAATATAACCAGGGCATCAATTCCCAGAAGTTTCAGAAAAATTCACCTATCTGCAGATCTTTGGGGATTTTTGAAAATTATCCCCCCAAAAAGTGACCACAGCAATCCCCTTGAATGCCTATTTATTTATTTATTACAATATTTATATCCCGCCCTTCTCGCCCAATAGAGGACTCAGGGCGGCTTACAATAAAACACACATATAAAATTGTACAATACATTGTGAATCAATTAAAAAGTTATTAAATTACATCAGACATTCATAAAAACACTTATAAATTACAGATGGGCATGTTCGAGTCTAAAATACTGGGTCTGTCAATTGAGTTCCAGCATACATAATAATAATTAGTGCTGCTAATTGTTATTCAAAAGCCTGGCCCTATCTTTCTTTATGACACACAACCACATAAGGTCGACTTAGCACAGATTTATACTACTACTGACTTATTTTAGTCCTCTTTGCAGATTCAATCATGTTATTTATTTATTATTATTAGACTGACTCTAAACGAGTGGTGCCATTGGGGCGTTCTGATGCTGGGCGCTGCATTCTGGGAAATGTAGTTTAGGGAAGGGCCTTTTGTATTCTCTGCCACAGGGCCTCACCTTCCCAAACTACATTTAAGATGCGATCGGGAAAAAAGAAAAAGGATTGGCTTTACCAAAGTTGCTTAACGCTGGGCTGTAGCGCAGCTGTTTAGTAGCCAGCTGCAATAAATCACTACTGACCGGGAGGCCATGAGTTCGAAGCCAGCCAGCGTTGGATTGAGCACCTGATCATTAAAAATAGCCCAGGTCGTTGTTGACCTAAACAACCCGAAAGACAGTTGCATCTATCAAGTAGGGAAATTTAGGTACCACTTATGCGGGGAGACTAATTTAACTAGCCTTTTAGTAGTCAGTGTTTTTGTAGTCAATGTTTTCAATACTTTGTGATGTTTTGGTGCTAAATTTGTAAATACAGTAATTACTACATAACATTACCGTGTACTGAAGTGTACACCATCCTGCCCCCCACCCAAGTGAAGGCTTTCATGCGGGGAACATTTCATCCTAGATGTTCTGTTTTTCCTTCAGACTGGACATCCCAGGGTTCCTTAATTTGCATGACCCCACTCACTGCCCCTCCCTTAACCCTTTCCTACCCTTTCCTATGGCACACAGCAAACAGAGGAATTGATCAGCAACTGAACAAGAGGTTTGGGGAGAATTCACTATGATTTAAAAGAGTTGTAGTTGACCCACATCCAGAGAACACTGTGAACCCAACCAATGATGCACCTGGACCACACTTGCCATGGATGAAGGGACTTGCAGTACCTTCACTGATACTGTGACCCCCACCAACAATGGACTGGGACAAAATTTGGCACAGAAATACCCCATGACCAACTGAACATACAGCAGGGGTTTAGGGGAATGGACCTTGATTTTGGGAGTTACAGTTCACCCTTATCTAGAGAGCACTGAACCCAGCTGACATCAGATCTGGACCAAACTTGGCACACAGACCCAACATGACCAACTGTGCATACAGGCCTGGTATCGGGATGATTGACTTCAAATCTGGGAGTTGTAGTTCACCCTTTTCCAGAGAGCTCTGAACCCAGCTGACGACAGATCTGCACCAAACTTGACACGCAGACCCAACAGGGCCATCTGCACATACAGGCACAGATGAGAACGCATGAGAGCTGTTCGGCAGTGGAACTCTCTGCTGCGGAGTGTGGTGGAGGTTCCTTCTTTGGAGGCTTTTAAGCAAAGGCTGGATGGCCATCTGTCGGGGGTGCTTTGAATGCGATTTCCTGCTTCTTGGCAGAATGAGGTTGGACTGGATGGCCCATGAGGTCTCTTCCAACTCTACTATTCTATGATAGGCAGGATTTAGGAATGATTGTCCTCGACATATGGGAGTTGTAGTTCACCCTTTTCCCGAGAGCACTGAACTCAGTCAACCACAGATTTGGACAAAACTTCAGTGATATTACCTAACATCCCAAAACAAATAATGCTTTCTTCTAATAATCTAGGCACTGACGGGTCCCCAAGCTAGTATCAAATAAAGCCCCAAACGGTGAAGGCAGTGGCTCCTGCCTCCTCCAAAATCATCTCCTATTGAGACAGTCCTTTGAACCAAGCCTCCAAAGGGAAATGAGGTGCCTTTTTCAGAAGGTGCGCAAAGGGGACATGCTCGCCTCTGAGCATAAAAGCTGAGAAGAGGAAGAGATTCTTTGTGGAAATTGCAGATCAAACTCAACCTTGGTCTCCAAGTCTTGCCGCACCGCACTGCTTGCCTTGAGTCCTACCTGAGAGAAGACGGTCAGCGCATGGTGCCCTCCTTTGCGCATCACCATCTTGTACCGGTTGCCCACGGCTGGGCTGCGCACCGATTCCAGGTAGACGCCTTGCATCTCAGACTCTGGAAGGAGGAGGAGAAAGACGGTCTGAAGGAAGAGGAATGGACATCATAGAATCCTGGAGCTGATGGGGACCCTCAAAGGCCATCCAGCCGTACCCCCTTCTACCAGGCAGGAAAAGCACAATCAAAGCCCACTCTGCCAGTCAATGCTCCATTTCTAGGTGGAAACCCTCTCCACCAATGGCGCTAAAGGTCATCCAAAGAGGTCAAAAATGGTTAAAAGAGTTGTGAGCCCTATCAAAGTCACTACACCACCCACAGACTAATATTTGCTCAGCCCAAAGCGAACGGCCTACCATTCAGGTCTTGTGTCTCGTCATTCAGGAACTGGGCGATGGAGCTGCTCATTGCGTCTTCGGAGGTCAGGCTCTCGTCCGAAGAGACCCCCGCGGATCCCTCTTCGGAAAGGGCGGCCTCCTCCTCAATGAAGCACCGGGCGGCCTCCTGAGGAAGCACCAGCGAGAGAGGAGCTACCATTATCACATCACTACTGTTTTATATTCCATTGCCATAGAATCTGATGGGAATTGTGGGTGTTGAAGTCCAAAACGCCTGGAAGGAAGACCAAAGTTTGCCTGTGCCTGTGATAGAGGCCGATTCCCTCCCTAACTTACTTATGGATCTGGAACAATGGGAGAGGCACACCTTCCTGCCTGGGTTGTATCCGCATCCTCGCCCCGGGTTCTGGGAGAGGGAACCGCGCTTGGAAATGCCACTCACTCACCTGCAGCCCAGCCCTGCCCTTCCTCCTCTTCTCCCTTTTTGCACCTGGAACTGGCCTCTTGCTCCCGCTGTTCACATCCCTCGGCACTTGGTTGGGTTTCTCAGTGAAATCTGTGTTTTCATCGCTGGACAAATCTGACTGGAAAGCAAATGAGGAGTGATAAATATGAACAATAGAATCAGCTGTGAATGTGTTTATGTGTATGTATATATATGTGTGTATATATGTATATGTATATATGTGTATGTGTGTATATATGTATATGTATATATGTGTATGTGTGTATGTTTGTGGATATGTGTGTGTATGTGGATATGTATGTACACATGTATATGTATGTGTGTGGATAAATATGTACACATGTATATGTGTATGTATATATGTGTGTGTATATGTATATAAGTGTATACATTATGTGTGTGTGTATATGTATATATGTATATGTATTTATATGTGTGTGTATATATGTGTGTGTGTGTGTGTGTGTGTATGTATGTATGTATGTACATACCGTATGTGTATCTAAGGCAAAGGTAAAGGTTTCCCCTGACGTTAAGTCCAGCCGTGTCCGACTCTGGGGGTTGTTGCTCATCTCCATTTCCAAAGAGCCGGCGTTGTCCGTAGACACCTCCATGGTCATGTGGCCGGCATGACTGCATGGAGCGCCATTACCTTCCCACTGGAGCGGTACCTATTGATCTACTCACATTGGCATGTTTTCGAACTGCTAGGTTGGCAGGAGCTGGGGCTAACAGTGGGCGCTCACTCCACTCCCGGGATTTGAACCTGCGACCTTTCTGTCTGCAAGTTCAGCAGCTCGGCACTTTAATACACTTTGCCACCGGGGCTCCGGTATATCTATGTATATGCATATGTGTATATGTGTGTATATATGTTTGTAGATATGTGTGTATGTGGATATGTAAGTGCACATGTATATGTGTACGTATATGTGTGTGTGTATAGTGAATGTGCATATGTGTATGCATACATGTGTGTATGTGTATACGTGTATGTATACAACTTCATACATTATTGTATTGCGTTCAGAGGCGTTTAGCTGGTGCATAATCAACAAATGCATAGCCTTGATTCTACTCCCATGTGAAAAGGTGTAAAGAAAGGGTATAAACACATTGCATTGCATAACTTGTCATTGGGATTCTCTTACCACCAACATAATGGATAGCTTTCCATTTGGAAGGTGTCCTTCTCTAATATCTTTGTGCCAGTTTGCCTTAATGTTGCAGTTTAGAGGGAAATATCCTCAAAAACAGATATGACTGTTTTGGAAGCTTTGACTGCTGCAAGAGGAGGGCCATGGGTTTTCTTTTTCCCACCGGCTGCTGCTCAACCGGCTGGGTTATAAATGTATAAATTAGCCTCACATATAAGTCGAGGGCAGGGTTTAAGACTAGAGATAAATGTTAAGGCAGAGTTATTATATTAACCAGTGGATACAAGAGGAATCCTCTCATCTCTTCAGGAGTCTCCTGTATCCCATGCAGCTGAGGACAAGTCTCCATAGGGACCACCACATGCACCAGCATTGCCCAAAAACGAATCAAAGGGCACGAAAGGCACTGTAAACTCAACCAGAGAAGTCAGCCATAGCAGAGCACCTGATGAAGCAACCTGGACACAGGATATTATTTGAGAACACAGAAGTGCTGGACCACTCTCACAACCACCATGTCAGACGACACAGAGAAGCCATTGAAATCCACAAGTATGTGGACAAGTTCAAAAGAAAAATGGAAACCATGAAAAGGAACAAAATCTGGCTCCCAGTATTTAAAAACTCTAAATCGGGACACTGAATAAAGAACAACACTCTGAAAACAAAGGAATTCCAGACAAGAAACAATCAGGGCTAGCTAACACTTCCCAACAAAGGATTTCCCCAGGCAGGAATCAGACAGGCTTTGAAGCTGCAAGGCTTTTCAATGCTAATCAAGGTGGCCAACTGCAACATTCGCACTTGCTTCCAACAGACAAAAGTTCTTACTCCCACCCTGGATATATATGCCCCACGTGCCTAGTTTCAAACAGACCTCACAACTTCAGGATGATTTATCTGAGGCACTTTATTCTGTCCCTTCAGTAGAGAATCCTTCACTAAATGCAGCACTTTATCTCTCTACCTCACCCTTTGGGTTTATAATTTCAGTGCTTGCACCATGGCCCAGTTCGCTTTTGTTTCATTCCTGTTTTGATTTATACTATACTTTATTATGTTATTGTTCCTATTTTACTGTTTTACCATGTTACTGTGCATATTGGGTTTTACTTTGTTGCCTTTTTTTATCTGCTAATGATGCATGTCATGTATGTATTTTATTTTGTTTTACTGTGTTGCCTGGGCTTGGCCCCATGCTAGCTGTCCCGAGTCCCTTCGGGCAGATGGAGGTGGGGTACAAAAATAAAGTTGTTATTATTTTATTATTATGCCTGCCATAGATGTGGGTGAAATGTCAGGAGAGAATGCTTCTGGAACATGGCCAGGCAGCCTGGAAAACTCACAGCAACCCAACCAGTGGATACGTCAGCCCAAGTTTTTAGGGTCATTTTGAGGGATGTTTTAGGTCTTCCAAGGACAGATTAGATAAAATGAGGGGTCCCATTTGGATAAGTGTCAAGGCAAAGTATTTTTATTGCTCAGTGGAAGAGTCAGCCCATGTTTTCTTGGACAATCTCTAGACTAAACCATCTAGACTTCTACCTGAGAGTATACAGTATCTTGCTGTGTCTGGAAAGCTAAGCGGGTTCTGTCCTATTGTGGGCCAAAATCCCTTTTAGGCCGGAAGAACTGTTTTCCTGAGAATAAAAATGAATACTGAACCCTGAAAGAGCAGCAGCTGTGTTGTAAGAACATTAAAGAACACAACGCACAGAACGGCGACTCACCGCAATGAGGGGACGTCTCCGCTTCTTGATGGTGTGAATCGGTGACTCAACGTCGCCGCTGTTGTTCTTGCAGGAGACATAAAGGAAAGGAAATAATGTCAAAATTGCACCTTGAGATTCCAGGGAGGAGAGGTTTGTGCGTGGCCTCTGAAGGCATTCAATTCCAGCCCAAGGACTTACATTTGGAGACGTCAGAATGGTTCTTTTCTTTTTATTCTTCCTGAGAAAGACAATGTCCTCTTCGCTGTCAGTGCCGGGCCCTGCTGGGAGGGAACAAACAGGGAACAATAAGGAAAGGTGGCTTTCCTTCTGCAATATATTGGGAGGTTAGAGAGAGAAGAGAAGCTTCATTTTGATCAGCCAGGTCTTTCTTCCTCAGAAGACGTCAGAACCGTCTGCCTCCCATTCCCCAGAAGCGCCGGGGACAAAATGGACAATATGAATGATGTCTCCTGCTGGGTGAATGGGACAAATTGGTCTTGCTGGGAAATAATGGGATGGAAGGAAGAAGAAGGGTGGGCAGGCAGAGAGCTAAATCTGTCAGGCTGGTTCTGAACAGTGACTTCAGCCATTGCATAAATGTCAACGTGGGACATACAAGCTTTAGATCAGGGGTGTCCAACCCTTTGGGTTCCTTGGACCACACTGGAAGAACAATTGTCTTGGGCCACATATAAAATACACTAATGATGACAGATGTGCTAAAGCTGCAATAACAACAGAGGTCTGGCTATCATCTTTAACACACTCAGCTTGTGTTAAAGATGGAGGGCCGGCCGGAGTCTGTACCCGACAGTTTTCATCAGTGCCTCGAGGCCATTATTGGATGGTTGCGTTCCAGTAGGTTGAGGGTGAATCCAGCAAAGACGGAGAACCAATGGCTGGGCCGACCGGGCAGTGGGGATATCTAGTTGCCAACCCTGGATGGCGAAGCGCTACGCCCGTCTTCACTAGTAAAGAGTCTGGGAGTCCTCTTGGACCCTTCATTGACGATGGAGGCCCAGGTCTCCGCCGTTACCAAAACCGCCTTTTTTCATCTTCGGCAGGCTAGACGGCTAGCCCCCTATTTGTCTAGGGACAACCTGGCTACAGTGATCCAGGCTACAGTCATCTCGAGACTGGACTACTGTAATGCCCTTTACATCGGCCTTCCTGTGTCGGTGATCTGGAAGCTCAAATTGGTGCAAAATGCAGCTGCCCGGCTCCTTGCGGGAGTCCCGATAAGATGCCACATAACACCCATCTTACGGCAGCTGCACTGGTTACCAATTGAGCACCGGATCACTTTCAAAGTGATGGTACTTACCTTCAAGGCCTTACATGGTCCAGGGCCGATGTACCTGAGGGACCGCCTCACCCCCTACAAACCCCAGAGATCCCTCCGTTCTGAGGACCAAGACCTGTTGGAAGTCCCCAGTTTTAAGACCTTGCGTCTAACGGCAACTAGACGCAGAGCCTTTTCAGCAGTGGCGCCATCTCTGTGGAACACCTTGCCACCTGAAGTTCGTGCCTTGCGGGACTTGCCGGCTTTCCGCAGGGCATGTAAGACACACCTGTTTAGGCAGGCTTTTGAGTTCTGTTATTGATGTTTTAAAAGGTGCTTTTAGGATGTTTTTAAAGATTTTTTTAAAAAAATGTTTTTAAGATGTTTTTTAAA
The DNA here is from genome assembly GCF_035594765.1 of Anolis carolinensis. Classification (NCBI taxonomy): domain Eukaryota; kingdom Metazoa; phylum Chordata; class Lepidosauria; order Squamata; family Anolidae; genus Anolis; species Anolis carolinensis. The sequence continues at coordinate 366,762,960 of NC_085841.1, forward strand.
TTGTTGATTTTAGCCGGTTCTTGTAAGCCGCTCCGAGCCCTAGGGGAGTGGCGGTATATAAGTTTGAAAAATAAATAAATAAATAAATAAATAAATAAAAATTGTGATATCCAGCACCACAGGTAACTAAAAACGTCCTCACATAATAATCCTTATTATGCACTGTCCCATTCAGAGGATCTTTCAAAATCATCGAGCAGACCTTCCGGCCAAATTGTTTACAATTACAGAGTTTGTGCTCAAGAATTACATAATCGAGTTACGTTTTTTTTTTAATGTCATAATATTCTGAGTATCATAAATGTACAATTTTGCTTTGGGACCCATGCAGCTCATGGGCTGCGGGTTGGAGAAGCCTACTTTAGAGGAGGCCTTTTGTCCAAAACGTTTGGCTGAGATGACCCATGAAGCAAGAAAGGGTTGAGCTTGGGAGACTGGACCTTTCCTTAGAATCCTAGAATTGGAAGAGACCTCATGGGGCATCCAGTTCAACCCTCTTCTGCCAAGAAGCAGGAAAATCGCCTTCAAAACCTCCCCGAGAGATGGCCATCCAACCTGTTTCAAAGCCTCCAAAGAAGGAGCCTCCGCCACCTCCCCACGGGGCAGAGGGAGAGTTCCACTGCTCAACAGCCCTCACAGTGAGGAAGTTCTTCCTGATGTTCAGGTGGAATCTCCTTTCCTGTAGTTTGAAGCCATTGCTCCATTGCGTCCTAGTCTCCAGGCAGCAGAAAACAAGCTTGCCCCCTCCTCCCTAGGACTTCCTTCCCCTCCCATCTTGATCCCTGGACCTCCTCATGTCTTCTCTTCTGCAGGCTAAACATACCCAGCTCCTTAAGCCACTCCTCATAGGGCTTGTTCTCCAGACCCTCCTCTGGACACACTGCAGCTTAGAGTCAACATCTACCTTCAACTGCTGTGCCCAGAATTGAACACAGTATGACACACTAAGTGATGAGCCAATTAACATTTTGGATGTTCTTTTTCCAGAATGGGAGTTTTTAATGCAGGATAAAGCAGAAAACTGTTATAATGCCAATGAATGCCATGCAAAGGGTTTCTCTGCATTTTCTTAACAAATAAAGTACTATCAGCATGACAGTGAGGCTTTTCTCTGAAAGTTATAATGCCTTAAATCCCCTGTTCTTCCCAAAAGTCATTAATTAATCAGCCCCAGAGGGTTTTTAATAATCTATCCTGTATTTATTACGGTCTTACCATGTATGTGTTTTAAATGCAATTTTTTTATCCTTGTATTGTTGTTTTAATTGATATATTGTATTACTGTTTTCGGAGCCCCGGTGGTGAAGTGTGTTAAAGCGCTGAGCTGCTGAACTTGCAGACTGAAAGGTCCCAGGTTCAAATCCCGGGAGCGGAGTGAGCGCCCGCTGTTGCTCCAGCTTCTGCCAACCTAGCAGTTCAAAAACATGCCAATGTGAGTAGATCAATAGGTACCGCTCCAGTGGGAAGGTAACGGCGCTCCATGCAGTCATGCCGGCCACATGACCTTGGAGGTGTCTACGGACAACACCGGCTCTTCGGCTTAGAAATGGAGATGAGCACCAACCCCCAGAGTCAGTCATGACTGGACTTAACATCAGGGGAAACCTTTACCTTTACCTATTACTGTTTTATCTTTTTTATATTGTGATTTGTATTATGTTGCTTATATTTTGTCCTTATGTTGTTTGGGCCTCTGCCCCATGTAAGCCGCCCCGAGTCCCTGCAGGGAGATGGTGGCGGGGTATAAATAAAGTTTTATTATTATTATTATTATTATTATTGAATGGGCTTCCTGCCCATTCCTTTGGGAAGGGAGCTCCTTTCTGCCTCAAGATGCCTGACCCACAGACATGAGAGTCAGCATTAGGGGCTCTTCTCCCAAAAGTCAATCATGTTCTTTTCTGTCTACTCTTTTATCTGAGATATACTACATGTAGGAATAAAAGTTTTTACTTGTTTTACTTTACCAGAGCATCCTGCATGTTTCCTCTCTCACATACTCTGTACTCCGCTATAGATACCAAAGATTGCTAGAATATTCTGTTGAGAGCCTACCTTGAGCAGGGAGCAGCACGATGGAGCCCTTCAGGCTTTCCTTCTCCGCCTTTCCCTTTGCTTTCTCTCCTGGAAAAGCTGACTTGGCCAAGACTTTGACCAGGCTGCTTTGGGCTTGGCTCGGCACCGCTCCGGGTGGGCTTCTCTCCCTCTTCCTAGAAGGCAGACCACCCAGGGTTCCTTTCAAAGGCCCCTCCGGCCTCCGTCTTGGTGTGGAAAACTCAGGCTGTGCAGCATGGAAGGACGGGTGCTGTTTTAGTCCGGCTGGAGTCAGAGGGGAAGTCACGGGGATCACGCTTTCAATGGGCGGCAGGGCAGAGCGCGGGTCCGGCGGGTGCAACGGAGTGGAGGACTTTGTCCGGCCGAAGCATCCCTCGCTGGAAGTTGGTGGGGATTTCCTGGCCACGTTCCCCAAAGGGGAAATATCAGCACCAAGGAAGCCAGGTGTGGCATCTCTTCCGTCTCTCGCTTCCTCTTCCTCTGATTCCTGGATAGAGAAGCCAAGGTCAAAATTGACAGAGAACAACTCCTGAGACGCATCAAAGAGACCTTCGTGAAGCTCCGGCTTCCCTTCCTTTGCGGTACAAACATCACCAGCTGGCTCTAAAGTCTCTTCTCCATAAAGGACCAGTGAATCTGCGGGTTCTTGGTGGGTGACTTGAACGTGGTCATCGCAAGACGGCCATTCAAGTGTCCCTATGGCTTGACTATTGGGTTGACTACACAAGTCTGAAATCACCAAAGGCCTCTTCCCTTTCCCAATGGGTGAATGTGCGTTCTCCGATAAACATTCTTCCTCTACGGAATGCGTAACTGCTTGATCCGGGGTCATATTTCTCCCAGACTTTGTACAGGACCCTTGAGGCTCTTCATCGCCATCCTTTCCCATCTTTAGACAGTGTTTTGTCACAGGCAGGTTTCCCTCTAGGACCCCAATCTCTTCTTCACTACTATTATCAAACAGCTCATCCCAATCGAGAGCGCTCGTCTTGCCAACGGAAGGACTGGAAGCGAGGTTTGTTTCCAAATGGAAGTTCAAGGGGCCAAGTGCATGGACATCACTATGTCCAGAGATGCTGTCAGGTGCGCTGGGTGGATTTTTTAAAGGAACCGGGTTTTCTGAAGGCAAGGGGCCAAGAGACAGACTGGAACCAGATTTCTGCCCGGAGCCTCTCTGTCGTTCTTCGTCATTCCTCCTTTCCTCAGAATCAAAGATCTCCTTCAGGGAAGGAGGGGACCGGGACAGGAGCTTGGCAACTGCTCTGAGGATGTCTTCTCCACAAAGAGGGCCCTCACCCGCATCTGTACCTGCAAACAAGTCTGTCTCTGATTCGGGTAAGTAAAACAGGGAGGAAGCGGGGGAGCTTTCTTCTGCAAGACGGCCACAGCCAGAATCCACACTGTGTCCATTCTCTGGGATCCTCTCTTCTGCTTCTTCGGGGTGACTCTGAAATCCTCTGGATCCTTCACTTCCACAATGAGACGTGCCTCTTTGGAGAGCGTTTGTTTTGTCATTCTGTCCCATGCTTTCTCCATCCTTTTCTGCCCATCTTGGGTCCTCAGAATTGTTTGCTAAGAAGGTATCGGAAGAGCCAATGCCCTCTGAAGCCCGGGTGGAAGGGGCTGCTGTCCGCACGTGGGCCCTGCTCGCAGCTTTGACGCTGTTGGGCTTAAAGAGAGCGGCCCATTCTGTGTCCATCTCTGCGAAAGAAGAGGAGCTGCGTTTGGAGGCATCCAAGGCAGTTCTTCGGGACTTGGAGGTCTTCTGGGCGATTGCAGTATCGCAGCCGCTTTTCTTCTTCTGAACGCCCGAGATGTGCACATCTTCCCAGTGAAGATAAGGCCGGATTTCCTTCTCATAGCTGCAGTCTCCCTAACGAACAAGAAAAGAAACAGAGCTCGTTATTTTTCATATTTGCAGAGTTCAAACCTTCCATCCGTTGTGTTCAATAGGCTCCCACTGTTTTGGATTTGAGAAAATATGTCATCTTCTGCTGAGCTGGGGTTTCAGCCTGTTTTTCAAGATCCCAGGGGAGCCTCTTGCCTTGGTCCTCACATTCAGGCCATGGTGGTGCAACCCTAACCACGAATAACAGGAAACCAAAGAAATCTAAATTAGCAATCTCAAAATCATACTTCCAGTTGATTGCAGGTTAGGCTTCCATTTCAAAAATGTGTGTCCCCTTGCTGTTTTGAGTGTACATCGTGCTCTTTCACATGCCACCCCAGCAGTAAAAGATCACAATTCAGTTCTCAGGTGTATTGAGTCAATGGGATTGATTGCAAGGCTGTTATCTTTCTGTCTTGAGATGTTAAAGCTTGGCTTAAGAAGTGGGAGATGGGAAGCTTATTTATTTATACTGGGGTTGAGCCAACTGCACTTACACTGGGTGAAAAATTTTCATTTAGTCCCTTTGGCTTAATATCCAGGTCTTTTTTGTCCATATGTTCTCATAATACTAAGGCTGGTTTGATACTAAAAAAAAGTAGAGATACAGAATGGAGGACGATGCCTGGCTTGATAGAAGTACATGTGAGAAAGATCTTGGGAGACTTTGTGGGAAGGAAGGAGAACATGAACCAACAATGTAATGCAGTGGCAAAAAAGCCTATGGGATTTGGGCCTGCATCAAGAGGAGTCTGGTGCCTAGATCCAGGGAAGTCTATTCTGCCTTGGTCAGACCACTTTACCTGGAATCACACTGTGTCCAATTCTGGGCACTGCAATTTAATAGAGATGTTGATTCTAAGCTGGAAGGTGTTCAGAGGAGGGCGACTCAAAGGATCAAGGGTCTGGAGAACAAGCTCTACGAGGAGCCGCTTAAAGAGCTGGGCATGTTTAGCCTGCAGAAGAGAAGGCTGAGAGGAGACATGGATCAAGAGGTGAGGGGAAGGAAGTCATAGGGAGCAAACTTGTTTTCCGCTGCTCTGGAGATTAGGACACAATGGGACAATGGCTTCAAGCTTCAGAACATCCTGACTGTGTGAGAGATTGAGCTGTTCAGCAGTGGAACTCTCTCTCTACCCCAGAATGTGGTGGAAGCTCCTCCTTTGGAGGTTTTGAAAGAGAGACTCAATGGCCATCTTTCGGGGGTGCTCTGAATGTGATTTTCCTGCTTCTTGGAAGAATGGGGTTGGACTGGATGGCCCACCAGGTCTCTTCCAACTCTAGGATTCTAGGATTCTGTGACTCTATGAAATGACGGTTAAGGGGAGATTTGGAAAACTGGCAGTTTTGCTGGCACACACCATCTGCAGGGACCTAAGCATGCGGCATCACTTCCATGCAGCCTTTAATCAAGGATTTCAAGGCACACCACCACAATTGAAATATGGAAGCATCTAAAACCAAAAAATAAAAATAAAATAAAAGTTTGATTAAAAAGTCAGGAAGTTTAAGAAAGCTACTCCTCAGAGGGATTTGTGGTTTCCTTTCTTTGGACTAAAGGCAGCTCCCAAGTTACATACCAACAAGATAGGTTTTGTAGGTTTGTTCTTAAGTTGAATTTGTAAGCTGGGATAAGTACATTTCTCGTTGTAATTCCAGCCAATATATAGAATCCCAGAGTTGGAAGAGACCTGGTGGGACATCCAGTCCAACCTCATTGTGCCAAGAAGCAGGAAAATTGCATTCAAAGCATCCCCGATGGATGGCCATGCAGCCTCTGCTTAAAAGCCTCCAAAGAAGGAGCCTTCTGAGGGGGAGATTCCACTCACTTCCAGTTGTCTCAGCCCCGTTTGTAACTATGAGCCGGGCCGGCCAGTACTCTCCTCTGTGTCTCTGCTCAGAAGGAAGGCCCATTGTCCCAAACGAACTTGTAGCACTTTATCTAAGATTTAATTCGCAACTTATACAGTGCACCTTGCTGATCTATTATTACAGCCTCACTGTTTTTAATTCTATGTTTTTAATTAAGTGTTTTTAATTTTCTGGTTAATGTGTAAATGCTATTACTGGTGCATGTTATTGTTTGTTGATGTATTGTATATTGTAATTGCTCTTGTATCTGATAGTTCTGTGAGCCGCCCCGAGTCCCCTTTGGGGGAGATGGAGGCGGGATACAAATAAAACTTATTATTATGATTATTATGATTATTATTGTGGCTCTTGGGAAAAACATGGCTGTATCTGTTCGTATGTGTATATGAGTGATATATAGACTACACCATTCTTTCCCTCTGCAATGACCGAATTGTACAACTGGAATAGAAATATTGTAAATAAACAAACAAACAAATAAACGGGTACATCTCAGTGGTCTTTTTGTTATATAATGCCTGGTTGCCATGTTCCACCAAGAAAGATCAGGAGGGGTTTTTTGGAGGGGTGGGCAAAGAGGCATCATCCCGGATCTCATGTAAAACTGATCAAGAGATCAAACCGGCCTTGGTACACTTAGGTCAGACTCACCTGAGAACAGACTCTCTTTTGCATGTTTCCCACCCATTAATTGGCAACTAGTCAGCTGCAAATGTGATATTCAAAAATACTACCCTGGAAAAAAAGGCTAGCTTCCAATCCGAACAAAATCACTTAAAAATGATTTGATTGGTAAGTTGCATAAGGCCTTCTTCCAGGGAGGCTGAAGCCTCTCCCCAGCAGGGATCACGGTGTGGCCTCATTTCAGGCTGATTATTGCCGGGAGTTACATAAATGCTCTCCTTTGCTTCGGAGCAGGTCGCTTTGCCCTCACAAGGTTACAAAGTGCAAGAAAGGCCCACGGAGAAGATTCACACCTTTCCATTCTGCTTGGTGCGCATAATGCCCAAAGGGTTCACAGAGCCCAGGCTGGGACCTGCTGCTCTTCAAAGCAGAGACAGAGACAAAGCATGGGACAGAATGGCTGCCGGTCCAGAGGGACCACATTGGCAGCTCTGCAAGTTGCAGATTTCAGTCCCATTCACCATGGGTCACAACCCCAAGAAGGTGGAAGAACATGCAAAGACTGCAAAAGAAATGCTTTCAGTATGTGATTAAGAACACATCCTCTTCTAAGCATCAGTGAGGTTGTCAATGACTGGAAAAGTCCTAGCTGCAAAGGCTCAAGTCCACAGAGCCTTGGAAATGTGAGAAAACTATTAGTAGTAGTAGTAGTAGTAGTAGTAGTAATAATAATAATAATAATAATAATAATAAAACTTTATTTATACCCCACCACCATCTCCCCACAGGGACTTGGGGCAGCTTACATGGGGCAGAGGCCCAAACAACATAAGGACAAAATAAACAGCAACATAATAGAAATCACAATATAAAAAAAGATAAAACAGTAATACAATATGAAACAAGAGTATTATAACAGTTAAAGCCAATCAATTAAATGTCCCTGTACTGTGTTAGAACTTAACAAAATTTACATTATACTACTATTCAGATGTTCTTTGCAGAGAAAACAGACCCAATTGCTCTTCTAAGTTTCTTTAAAGTTTCCAAAAGTAAAACCAAGTCAATCCTGGTCATGATAAAACTGCAGGAAGGAGAACAAGGAAGGAATGGTGTGCAGGGAGAAACACTCTGTGAAAACGCAACAGTGCCTTTTTACTGCTGCATGCTGTGCATTTTCTGCAGCACGAAAGGGAAACACATAGGGAAAGTATTGCAAAGCCTCTCAGGCTCCCAAGCGCAACTATATCCTCTTAGATCTTCAAAGGGCCCTTTAATGCTCTGGGGCAAAGATATAAGTGTTGAGAGAAACCAACCAAATAGGCAAACAATTTCTGTGTTTGAGGCGAGAGGAGGGGCAATAGCGCTTTCTAGGGCCCTCCGTAGAGCCCTAAGAGGTGCCACGTTGAGGCCATTTCAGGCCCCACAAAGCCAGGAAAGCGCCACTGGCCTTCAGATGGTCAAAATGTCACCAGTATAGCAAAACAAGACTACATCTTTCCCATTGGAGAACATCACCAAAAGACACAAAGATGTAGCCTCTTTTAAAGATCTGTTTTACTATGGAGAGCAGAAGGAATAAAACAATTATTTATTTATTTATTTACAGTATTTATATTCCGCCCTTCTCACCCCGATGGGGACTCAGGGCGGATCACATTATAACACACATAGGGCAAACATTCAATGCCCATAAACACATCAAACAGAGACAGAGAGAGACACGCAGAGGCAAGTTAACAATCCTGCCAAATGAATCCCCTTCAGTCCAGTTAACATGTGAGCATCAAATTGGAGGGACAAAGGGGAAACTTTTTCTGATTTCCATTTGGGGTTCTTGTACTTTTAGAGTTTGGTGGCAGTAAGTATTATGGCAGGGTTGCAGTGAGTTTTCTGGGCTGTATGGCCATATTCCAGAAGCATTTTCTATGGATGTTTCGCCCACATCTATAGCAGGCATCGTCAAAGATGGTGAGGTCAGTTGGAAACTAGGCAAGTGGGGTTTATTACCTGTGGAATGATGTCCAGGGTGGGAGAAAGAAAGAACTCTTGTCTGTTGGAAGCGAGTGTGAATGCTGCAATTTCTTTCAACAGACAAGAGTTCTTTCTCCCACCCTGGACATTATTCCACAGGTATATAAACCCCACAACCTCCAAGGATGCCTGCCATAGATGTAGGTCAAATGTCAGGAGTGAATGCTTCTGGAATATGGCCAGACAGACCGGAAAACTCACAGCAACCCAGTGAATTCGGCCATGAAAGCCTTCGGCAACACAATATTATGAGATCTTAGCAACTAGGAAGCAGGCATTTGGTGATGCCCTTGTTGCTGTTATTTGCCATGAAGCCAGGTTTGACTTGTGGCAGTCCTAGGAATCAGAGACCTGTGCAATCCCTTTCTTGGTGGCATCAACCCACCTCTATTGCAATCTCCTTTCCCCAATACATTCCATTTAACCAAACACTTCCATCTTTCCCAATGACTGGTATCTATCACCTCTCTCTCAGGTGTCCTGAACTGTAACTCTATGAAGAGAACGAAGAGTTGACGACACGGATATAAAACTAACGGAAAACTCAAACCACCAAGAGATCAAGAAAGACGGTGGATGAACAATTAGAAAATATATTACGACGATTATATGTAACGGATGGAACTAGATGAAGCAGCAGTATAGAACGGACAGTGCTGTATTGTATATAACCCTAAGTGAATGATGGGGAAGGGCTGGAGGGAGTCAAGATGTGGGAGCAATCGATGTAACAATGTATTACGTGAAATGTTTCCTAACATGGCAAATATATTACATGAAATGTTTTCAATCAAGTAAATGATGCTTTTTAATAATCATAATAATATATACATAACGGTTATACAACGTAACAAGATAACCGTGTTATGTGAAATGTTTTCAATTAAGTAAATGATGCTTTTTAATAATCTTAGTAATATATCCATAATGGTGATACAATGTTACGTGAAATGTTTCCTAATAAGTAAATGACACTTTTTAATAATATTAACTATATACGTAACGGATATCTAAGTTTCAGAATGCCCAGATGTCCTCCCGATATTTGCACAAGATCTGGCCTGATTTCCAAGAGAGGCTAAAGTATCACAGCCATTTAATAAATGCTTCATAATGGTTACGTGCGCCTTCAGGCCTGACCCCTTCTGAGGCCAAATGGCTGCTTGTGGAAGATCCCATCTGCCTGCCACGTCCCTGTTGCCATAGCAATGCGCACAGAAGGCAATCACAGCAACTTTAATGGGGTTGTATATGTATGAATGCGCACCCAGGTGCAGCACAAGGAGACACGTTCTTCCCTTTCCTCCTGTTCCCCGCTGTGTACTTGGAGAAAAGGTACATCAAATTGGCCCGAGAGATACGATGTTCAGATCTGCTCAAAAACACATATGCTTAGAACTCATTAAGTCGAAATCCAACGTTTCATGAGCTCATACAAGGGGGTCTTAGATTAAAGAGCTGATTGGCCAAAATGAACAAAATGAATGTCAACAGGGAGAAAGGTAAAGTCTTGTACTTTGGCAATAAATATGAAATGTACAGACATTGGATGGGTGACATTTCGCTTGCAAACAATCCATGTGATGAAAGAGATCTAGGGGTCTTAGGAAAGCATAAGGTGAATGGAAGTACTGCTGAATATTGCAAATGCTTGGACTTTTTCCTGATAGTGGGGATGCGATAATTCCGTTCAACCAGGGTCCAATATAAGTTGACAAGCAACAGAAGAAGCCTGCAGGAAAGCATAGCCAAAGCATAGACAGTACTGGGATGTTTGGACATGCTGATCATGCATCTGGTGCAAATGTAGCAAGAATCTTGGCCATAGGGTCCAAGTCTAAACAGGACATTATGTTTCATCCACACATAGAGCCTGAAGGTAATTCTGAAGACAGTACTGGTAATAATTTTGTGCATGGAAGGAAGTTTGTGGACACTATTAGAAGGCACAGTTGTCACTCTCTCAGGCACCCAGGTGGACCTTTTCAGACTCTGTGGTATTTTGGATTTCCAGATAAGGAATGACTGCCCTGGATTTCCTTTTTGAGCACCTTATCGACCAATAACACTGTGTAACTGTCAGAGTATTGCAGCGCAGCAATAGTAGTATGAAAAGCAATGGAGCGCAGAATGAAGCAACACTTCAAGACGTCAGTAAAAGCAATATACAAAGCTTTACTGAATGAAGCAGTAAACAGCACAAACAGACTCTTGCAAACAACAAACAAACACAGGACTGATCTGTTCTCCAACAGATCTCAAACTCGACTTGAGCTCAAGACAGACTGAACTGATGCAATAGATATGCACATACTCTTGTGTCTGGATTCAGCCACACACCAAGGTCATCATAGCTCATTAACTCTTTACACACTATCACACACTCTGGATGATGCAATCTGACTGCAATACAAGCATGGCACAAATTACATTTAAACACTCTCATTACACAAATCACACATTGACAGTAACAACATTTGACTTTTTTTTCTGTTCCTGGTTTGAAAGTCTTATTTCCTGTTTAATTGTGCAGTCCTTACTTTGAAAGTAGTTGTTCTGCTCCAGAAACTTTATTTTTGTGTCTGCCACAAACTATGTTGAATTGGTTGAGATTCGATGAGCTATTCATTGAAAACTAGAGCAAAATGCACTGCAGGATGATGTCCCTCTCGCAAAGACCATGTTTTTGCAGTTTAATAAGCTTTCCCCATGTTTTCATGATAGAACCAATTAGGAAAGGGCATTTATAGCTCAGGAACGAATATCCTTGCAAGACACAGGCATCGGGGCCCCTGAGGGCACACTCACCTCCTCGTGCCGCATCTGCTCTATCATGTCCATGAGGCCAATGAAGTGTTGGCAACGGCCCGAATGGTCCACCAGGACAGTCGGGAAAGGGCGGCTCTGCCAGAGGCTCCATTCGGTCAAGGAAAGCACACGGACCTCTTCGGCCACAGGTACCTGGGAGACACGCCAACAGGGTCAAGAAAGAGGGTGAAATTGGTAGACTTTTTAGGAAAATAAAAAGTGGAAATCTATGTCAAAATCACTTAAAGAAAAGCCAAAGGATCAAAAGAAGTATTATATTAACAATAAAGATTTAAAAAGTAGGGCAAGCAACTCCAAAGGACCTGGAAGTTTAAGGATTTTCTTTTCTTTTCTCTCATTTATTATTATTATTATTATTATTATTATTATTATTATTATTATTCGTTTTATATTTTTCTCCCCTCCCCTCGCTCTTTTCTATCTCTGCTTTCATTCCTACTACTCTATAACTGAATTGTTCCACCACTTTTATTGTAAAAGGAAGGAAGCATCTACTATCTACTCCATTCACTATCATTTTATTCTCAATAAAAATGAATTAAAAAAGAAAGAAAGAGGGTGATGATCATGATTATTGCTATTCTGCTTTTTCTCTCCAAAGAGAAACCCAAAGTGGTTAGCATTAAAAGCAGCACAATACATAATTTATAGTTTATGGGGCACCTTCTCATCACAGCTTTATTTGCCCTCCATAAAATTCTTGGAGAACGGAGTCACCAACAAAATGCTGTCTGCTCATCACTGCTGTGTTTTGACCATCCAGGACCGGGCTGTGGCGCAGGCTGGAAAGCAAGCCAGCTGCTACAAATCAACAAATCACTCTGACCAAGAGGTCATGAGTTCGAGGCCAGCCTGGTGCCTGCGTCTTGATCTCTGTCTCTGTTCTGTGTCATGGCATTGAATGTTTGCCTTTATGTGTGCAATGTGATCCGCCCTGAGTCCCCTTCGGGGTGAGAGGGACAGAATATAATTACTGTAAATAAATAAATAAATAAATCCTCTTTAATGATTCAAGGACAGGCATGAGCAAATTAGGCTGGTGGGCCGACTGTATTGCTGTTTCCGAGAGCCAAGGGTGAAGGTAGGGCGAGGTTATGGCTGGATGGATATGCATTCCTCGGCATGTGTGAAAGCTGCCCTCTCCTGTTCTGTGCAATCAGAAGAAATGCAACTCTTCATTACTACCCTGTGGGAAACTCAAGCCTTTGGGCTTATTTAGTCTAACAAAGCTCAGAATTTATTTCCCCAACAACGATCATCTCCGACATGCCCCTCGGTATCCAACTTACGCTTTCCGTCTCCTCATCTGGGAAAGTTTCAAAGCGGCTTCGAGGCAGTGCGGGCATCTTAATGCCATCCCCAGGTTCTAATTTATACAACCGGCGCCATCTTTCAAACTCTTCTGGAGAAAGGCCCCACCCTTCGGAAGGACGCGGCTGCTTTCCTCCTGGACAGGGAGAGAAAGGGAATCACGACGGAGCGCAAAAAAGACAGGGACATTCTAGTGCAGGCTGTCCAGATCAGGCATGGGACAACTTCAGCCCTCCAGGTGTCATTAATACTTTTTAAACAAAGGTTCTTCTTATTGCAGTTTCAGGGTGAGAGGGTATCTCAGAACTTTTACACTTGTACACAAAGAATGACATTGGACATACAGACGTACAGATTCTGTGCAATTACACTGAATTCACAAACCACCTACAGTTAGACTGGCTAACAAACAAAGGGGAATTACATTTTTACTCAGCATTCACACACATATACACTCATTTATCATCATGTATTGTAAATATTGTCATGGTGGGTTTTAAAAACAATCAGCTCCGCAGCACCCTGATTAATTGGTGATCCTATGACCCTCACCAATTCCTCCTCGGTCCAACTGCTTGCTCGTCCGGAGAAGCAGTACCGACAAACGACACCTCACAGTCGTTAATCAGCTGCAGGCAGCGGTTCAAGGATTTATTCCATATATACAAAGATATTTACAAGTTGCAAAGTCCATTGCTAGAAGCAGACATGCTTCTCTTCTTGCCGTTCAGCAGAGCACACACAGACTACTGATAACAGCACATTCCACAGTCCGAAGGAAGAACGTCCTCTCAGGCCGGAAGTCATGGCCTATAGGATGCAGCCAGCTGTTAACTGTTTCATTGCTGGAGCACACAGTTGCAAACAGCAAAAAGCACTTGATTCAACATTTCGTACTTACACAAAAATACTCCAACAAGTATTTCTGCAATCATTGTTTGTGTCAGCACCAAATGCATAACTGGTTAACATTAAGACCAGATATAACAATGGAAGACTCTCTCAATATTCTATGTCTTGGGAGACAAGGAAGGACCCCCCTTGCGTGTCCACACAGTCCACAGGTGCAGCCTCACCTGGCCCCTCCTTACCTGTGCCAGCGGAAAAGGGAAGCCAAGGCTGGAGTAAAGTGTCCCCTTTGGTGTTCTCTGCTTCCTCCTCCTCCTCCTCCTCCTCCTCTTTGGGCGCGATGACCACCAGGTGCATCTGTGGGTCTATGCCTTCCGGAATCATGCGCGGACTGTGCTGGTACAAGCGGAGCCCCTTGTTCTCGGCGAGAGCTTTGAGGAGACTCTTTCTGTTGGACTGGCTTTGGTTGTAAGTCTGCAGAAACAAGGGGGGGGGGGGATTGGCACATTGCTGGCCTGCAGCACAAATGGAATCCCACACTCCAGTGGATTCTATCGGACTTGCTCCCAAGTAGGGATGCATGCGAATCCGCTTTAACACAGGATTGCAGGCCTTGCTCAAATTGATGAATGCCAGTCCTTCGTAGGTAAGATATTCTCTACACTCATCAGTATCAGCTGGATAATCTGTCTGAGGCTGAGTTTATACTGCCATATTAAATCCACATTATATGCTTTGAATTGGATTCTGAATTTTAGAAAAGCCCTGAAAACATGGCTATGTGCCCAGGCTTTCAAAGATTAAATGATAAAAGACGACCCTGGACTGATTTACGGCTACAGCACGAGGATTTTGGAGGAATGGATTTTAATCATATGTTTTATATTTTTCTATTGTTTTAATTGTTTTATTGGATTTTCATTGCTGTTTTAATTATGTGCAGGCATTGAATTGTTGCCAATTTGTACGCCGCCCTGAGTCCCTTCGGGTGAGAAGGGCGGGATATAAATGTTGTATATAAATAAATAAATAAATAAATAAATAAATTATATGACAATGCAGACTCATATCACCCAATTCAACTTAGATAACGTGTTTTATCTGCTTTGATAACCTGGATTATATGGCAGTGTAGATCCAGACTGCTTTCAAAACAGCATTAAAAACACTATGCAACATGATTTTTGTTCGTGTCTTATACATGTCATTTCCTGATTGGTTCTATCTTTAAAACATGGAAAAAGTTTATTAAACTGCAAAAACTTTGTTTTGTTGCAGGAGGGACATCATCCTGCGGCATATCATATCTGATGTATTCGCTGGATTAATGTGTAATTGAATACAGACTGGCTCTGAGTTTTGGCCCAAGGCTACTGGCCCTGTTGTAATGGCCACACAGTGTTTTACTGTTTTAAATGGGGTATGATATTGGATTTTAAGTGTGTTTTTACGATCGTTTGTTTTACTATATTTTGTATTATATGTGGCACTAGCTGTGCCCGGCCACGCGTTGCTGTGGCGAAGTATGGTGGTATGGGAAATAAAGTATTGAGGAATTCGTGGTAGTTAAGGTCAAGGGTAAAGGTTTTCCCCAGACATTAAGTCCAGTCGTGTCTTACTCTGGAGGTTGGTGCTCATCTCCATTTCTAAGCCGAAGAGCCGGCGTTGTCCGGAGACTCCTCCAAGGTCATGTGGGATGACTACATGGAGCGGCGTTACCTTCCCGCCGGAGCAGTACCTATTGATGCACTCACATTTGCATGTTTTCGAACTTCTGGGTTGGCAGAAGCTGGAGCTAACAGTGGGGGCTCTCTCCGCTCCCCCAATTGAAACCTGTGGCCTTTCGGTCCAGAAGTTCAGCAGCTCAGCGCTTTAACACGCCGCGCCATCAGGGGATATTATTTCCTAAAGGTTGTGAATATACAATATTTCTTATTGGTTTTTTTTGTTTGTTGGAGGCAAGTATGAATGCTGCAATTAGGAAAAATGATTAGGATGTAATGGCCTTGCAGCTTTAAAGCCTGGCTGTTTCCTCCCTGAGTGAATTTTTTGTTGGGAGGTGTTAGCTGGCCCTGATTGTTTCCTGTCTGGAATTCCCTTGTTTTCAGAGTGATGTTGTTTGCGATATTTTATGTGCTTCTACTGTCTGTGGCCCTGAGAAAACAGGATTTGCCAGACTTTGATGATGGGAATACTTTGTTGGGAGGTGTTAGCTGGCCCTGATTGTTTCCTGTCTGGAATACCCTTGTTTTCAGAGTGATGTTGTTTGCGATATTTTATGTGCTTCTACTGTCTGTGGCCCTGAGAAAACAGGATTTGCCAGACTTTGATGATGGGAATACTTTGTTGGGAGGTGTTAGCTGGCCCTGATTGTTTCCTGTCTGGAATTCCCCTGTTTATTTACTGTCCTGGTTTTAGAGATTATATTGTTCTGCATTATTCTATCCCAGTAATTATTTCATATTAAAGAAGAATCTCACTTATCCAACATTCGCTTATACCATGTTCTGGATTATCCAACATAAACGGGCCGGCAGAACGTTGGATAAGCGAATATGTTGGATAATGAGGAATTAAGGATAACCCTATTAAACATCAAATTAAGTTATGATTTTACAAATTAAGTACCAAAACATCATGTTAGACAACAAATTTGTCAGAAAAAGTAGTTCAGTACACAGTAATGCTATATAGTAATTACTGTATTTATGAATTTAGCACCAAAATATCACGATATATTGAAAGCATTGACTACAAAAATGCGTTGGATAATCCAGAACGTTGGATAAGTGAATGTTGGATAAGTGAGACTCTACTGTAAATACTACATAGCATTACTGCGCATGGAACTACTTTTTCTGTCAAATTTGTTGTATAATATGATGTTTTGGTGCTTAATTTGTATAACGATTACCTAATTTGATGTTTAATTGGCTTTTCCTGAATCCCTTCTTATTATCCAACATATTCACTTATCCTGCCGGCCTGTTTACGTTGGATAAGTGAGACTCTACTGTATATTTCTAATCTTATATTATCTGCTCAGAACTGGATTATCTGAGGCCCCTTCTCCACAGCTGTATAAAATGCACACTGAAGTGGATTATATTGTAGTGCGGAGTCAAGATAATCCAGTGCAAAGCAGATAATATAAGATTATAAATGGGTTATATAGCTGTGTGGTAGGGCCTTGAGTCTACACTGCCATATAATCCAGTGCAAATTAGATAATCTGTGGAAGAGGTCTAAGTGAGGCCTAAATCTGCCTGTCCCCTAACTGAAACCTGGCTGTCCCTTGGTTGCTAGGCAACCAAGTGGGCAGAGATTAGCCCTCTAAACTGGCAGCAATTGGATAAAAACAATTATTGCTCTCCCTCTAATTAGGACTTTATTTTTCTTTTCTTTTTGTTGTATCAACCTTGAGGCATGGATGATGGGTTGTGTTGTCAAATTTTGAGGTTGGGGGGCCTGTACTTTTGTTGTTTTGTGAATTGCCGTGATGCCATCACTCTTTTATATATATAGATTAATCTTGCCATTATGTAAGACCGCTCTGGGTTCCCCTGGGGGAGAAGAGCGGTATATAAATTAAATAAATAAATAAAATAATAAATAAATATCATCCTGAGTCTCAACCAATGCAATATAGTTTATGACACATTTTCCTATGGTTTTTCCATGAATATCTCATAGATACTAAACCAATTCAACCTGGTTAGTGGCAATAACAAGTGTGTGCTTTCCACCTACGTAACCGCGAAGCCAACAGGAAACTGAAAGTTACTTGGGAAGGCCAAGAGCTCGAACACTGTTTCCATCCTAAATACCTTGGTGTCACCTTAGACTGAACACTAACATATAGGAAACACTGCATGAACACCAAGCACAAAGTCGCTGCACGCAATAAGATCCTGCGGAAACTGACTGGCAGCGCATGGGGAGCAGACCCACAAGTAATAAGAACATCAGCCCTGGCCTTGTCTTTCTCAACTGCAGAGTATGCCTGTCCTGTTTGGCACAAGTCTGCCCATGCAAAGCAGGTGGACATAGCACTGAATGAAACATGCAGAATCATCACGGGATGCCTTAAACCTACACCTGTTGATAAACTCTACAAGTTAGCTGGCATTGCCCCTCCTGACGTGCGACGGGAAGTTGCTGCTAACGGTGAGAGAAAAAAGGTCGAACATTGTGAAAGCCACCCACTGCATGACTATCACCCTCCTCCCACCAGACTCAAATCAAGGAAGGGCTTCATGAGAACCACCACTCCTCTTGATGTTCCTCCAGCAGCAGCAAGGGTGTCCCTCTGGGCAGCTAAACCTGGCCATTCTAACTGGATGGCCCCCCAAGAGGGTCTTCCTCCAGGGGCAAACCAAGAATGGGCAACTTGGAAGTCCCTGAACAGACTGAGAAGCGGAGTGGGCAGATCAAAAGACAACTTGGCAAGGTGGCACTACCTGGAGGAACCCTCCACCTTGTGTGACTGTGGAGCTGAACAAACAACTCAGCACATGTATGCTTGCCCACAATGCCCTGCCTCATGTACGGAGGAGGAGTTGTTTAAAGCTACAGACAATGCAGTTGCTGTTGCCCGTTTTTGGTCCAAAACTATTTAGTTGCTTGTGATTTTTTTTCTTTTTTTCTTTTTTTTAAAATTTCCATTATTTGAAATGTATTTGTTGTACAATGCTCTTGACACGAAATAAATAAAAGTGGCAATAACAAAATCCAAGTTTCTGGAGTAGAATAACTACTTTCTAAGTAAGTACCACACAATGAAACAGGGAGTAATACTTTCAAACCAGGAACAGATTCCCCTCCCAAATATTATTTTGGATACATACTCTGCATGCAAAATGACAGGAGAAAATGCTGCTAGAACACGGGCATACAGCCCAGAAAACACACAACACCCCATTATTATTATTATTATTGTTTTCCTCCTTCGTCTCACCCGCTCTTCCCGTCCTTCGGAGAGGATGACCACGATGCGCCCCTGCCGCTTGCGCCCCGTCCGTCCCATGCGCTGCACCAGGCGGATGGGGCTCTTCTGGGCGTCGAAGCAGACAATGAGGTCGACCTCCCCGATGTCCAGGCCTTCTTCTCCCACACAGGTGGAGACCAAGGTGTTGTAGCCGCCCTCGCGGAAGCGCTTCACCACCTGCAGCAGGAAGGAAGGAAGGAAAGACCGAAACACTGGCCAAATTGGCTTCGCGTAACCCTTTGTTGCGACTACCTTCAGCGCTCATCATGTGTTTCAAATGATAAGCGAGGCATTTATGTCTTTCTACTCATACCAGAGGAACAGAAACTGGAGGGGTTTGCATCCCACACAACAGAGCCTTGAAGGCAATCTGCTTCAGGGTAGACATAACAAGCAAGACTCCTGCAACCAGGAGGTGACTCTGCTGTTTGAGTGTGTGCATAGCTCGGCCTCACCTCCAGCTGCTCCTTCTGCGTGAAGCCCCTGCTGCTGCCCCCACTGCCGCTGCCCTTGCCTCTGCCCACCGAATGGCCCACGAAGGTCATGACCCTCAGGAGGGGGTGGTGCCGGCTGAGCATCTCCGCAATTTCCTGGACGCTGTCGCGGAAGGAGGAGAAGATCATCACCCGCGTCTGGCCTGTTTGGTCCAGAGGAAGGAGCAGAGCAGTTAACAAACGGCGAAAAAAGTCCAGCTCAGAACCCACCCAGAATTCCCTACTACTATACAGTGCGGAAAAGTTTGGCAATATAAGATCAAGAAGAATGTTATTTTAATTTGTTGGCTTCAAATTTGTGTACGGATTTGTATGTATTTTAGATAATGTAAGAGTAATAATAATAACAACAACAACAACTACTACTACTACTACTACTACTACTTTATTTTTGTATCCTGCCTCCATCTCCCTGAAGGGACTTGTGGCGGCTCACATGGGGACAAGCCCAACAACACAAGTTAAAACACAGGACAATCAATAAAAAACATTATAACTACATAAAACAATAAAACACACCAACAGAATTAAAAACCAGGCAATAATAATAACTAAACATTCAGAGCGAAAAATTGTGAAGAGCTCTGAATAGGGCTCCTAAGAGTCATAGGTAAAGGTAAAGGTAAAGGTTTCCCCTGACGTTAAGTCCACTCATGTCTGACTCTGGGGGTTGGTGCTCATCTCCACTTCTAAGACGAAAAGCCAGCGTTGTCCGTAGACACCTCCAAGGTCATGTGGCTATAGGCATGACTGCATGGAGCACCGTTACCTTCCCGCCGGAGCGGTACCTATTGATCTACTCACATTTGCATGTTTTCGAACTGCTAGGTTGGCAAGAGCTGGAGCTAACAGCGGCCGCTCATGCCGCTCCTGGGATTTGAACCTGGGACCTTTCGGTCTGCAAGCTCAGCAGCTCAGCGCTTTAACACATTTCGCCACCGGGCGATTAAAAATAGGGGCGGAGGAGCAATCTCAGTAATCTCTAAAACCATAAAGGGTAGGAACAGTGATAAAGTGAAATAACTGATAATAAGATGTAAGCGGGCTGAGTATCTGGTGGGACTGCTTACTCAAAAGCGCACCAGAACATCCACCTCTTTAGGTCTTTGCAAAAGGTGGACAGGATGGATGCCAGTCTGATTTCCCTGGGGAGAGAGTTCCAGAGCCGAAGGGCCACCACCGAGAAGGCCCCCTCTCTCCCTCGTCCCCACCAGTCATGCCTGAGACGGAGGCGGAAACGAGAGAAGGGCCTCCCCGGCAGATCTTAAGGCCCACGTAAGTTGGTAGGGCAGGAGGCGATTACAAAGGTAAGCAGATCCTGAACCATTTAGATATCGGATAGTTTATTTATTTCATGCCAAAAGCATTGCGTAAATAGATAAAACTGATAATAAAGGGATTGCAAGCTGCTAAATAGTTTCAGACCAAAAACGGGCAACAGTGACTGCATTGTCTGTAGCTTGAAACAGTTTTTTCTCCTTGCATGAGGCAGAGCATTGTGGGCAAGCATACAGATAATAACTTTATTTTTATACCCCGCCTCCATCTCCCCGAAGGGACCCGGGGTGGCTAACATGGGGCCAAGCCCAGATAATTACTCATGTGAGGTGGGTGAATAAAGTGCTGCATTTCATGAGATTTTTGGGGGTGGGATACACAAGACTGAGATTAAACGAAGGACACACATTTAAAGATAGGTTGTGTAGTGGTAAAAAGAGGGAATGAACGATAAGGACACGTAGTAGATTAAGTATATATTCAGGTTGGTTATATAGTCTAAGTATATATATAGTATAAGTATATACAATACTAAGTTAATTAAGTACTAGCTTACTAAGAATGGTTTGGCAATAAAAAGAAACAACCTAACAGCACACCCAAGAAGAAGCTTCAAGAAGAAAAGGAAGAGGATAACCAACTGGAAAAAAGATCCATCATAAGAACATATGATCATTAGGTTTAAAGGCAATACAAGCCCTCTTTTATGCAGAAGAAACATTGACTCCCCAAAGATTTTAGTACTTTAAGCAATGAATGTTAAGGCACTAGAGATCAAAAGCTGGATGTAATACAATATAATGTTTTAAAAGGTTTTGTACTGGTACAAATGCAGTTTTGCACCACTTTAACCACCGTGGCTCAATGTTATGGAATAATGATAGCTGTATTTCAGTGAGGCACCAGCATTATTTGGCAGAGAGGCTTAAGACCTTGTAAAACTGCAATTCCCAGGGTTCCAAGCAATAAAAGTGGCGTCGAGACGCATCAATTCTTAAGTGTCGATCAGGCATGGCCCAACTTTTACCCTCTCCCAGGTGTTTTGGACTTGAAAATGCTATGAAATGGAGTTTTAAGCATTTTAACTATGGATGGGATGTACCTGCGTTCTCATTCCAGGACTGGAAATGCTCTGTCACGACCTCTTCTAATTTCTTCAGCTTTGGGTGGCCATAAACAAATGGCTTCTTGCTTCCAGTTTCTGTAATCCCAAAGGTATTTACTTTAGATATGTATCTAAGCAGCATCTCTTTTGTCTGAGTGAAAAGAATACTTAACAAAACAATACATCCTGGTGAAAGGCAGGACAATTGTTGAAATATACTGTATATTTTTTACATATATTGTATTCCATTCAAAAGCAACTTGAGAAAGGTCTGGACCATTCATAAACGGTTAAAAAAGGAAACACATTAAAAAGCATCACCAATGCCCAACACTCAAAGATGAATCATTTCCTTTCTGCCTCTCTATTTCTGGAATATCTGACCGTATCATAATATAGTCCTCATAATGGGCAAATTGAGCAGCTGCCTGACATAATAATATAATAATAGTACTAATACACAGACTTGAACCGAAAAGAGCCAACCTGGAACTTCATTGCTGCCATTTGCGGCAGGCGCACTTGTGTCTGCAAACATGCTTTCCAGCTGACTGTACAACGTCACAAAGTCCTCGTTGCGCCCAAGTTCATTCCTGGCACGCGTCATGCCTTCAAAAGAAAAAAAAAAGATGTCATATAGCAACCTTCTACAAGCCTCCTATAATAGTTGTTTGTTATATCTATAACCAGAGATTGCTTACGATATTGTAAGTATTGGTGTGCATTTTCCCTTAACTCTATGTTGTTAGAGGTTGTGGGAGGGACTACAGACCACGTGACCCTAATCTTAGAGTAAAACTCCCATTTTAGAATGTGTTTGAATCAGAAGTCGGTTGGAGTCAGTTAAGTTAATTTGAAGTCAGTTGTGGATCGAGTCTGTTTGTGTTAGAAGTCAGGAAAGTCTGTTGATGTCCATTAGAGCAGGAGTAGAGTCAGGATCCTGCAGTGTTCAGTTGGTATAAGAGTCTGTTTGCAGCAGATGTATAGTATAGTAGTTTGAAGATTTAAGCATTATCCAGTTAACATGAAACCAAGAAGCAATGTACAGTACCTGTATTTTAAATATATGAACTTTGTAAGTAAATCAACTACGTTAACTTTGGTCTCTTGAGAGCATGATTTGAAAATATATTTTATGGAAGATGTTCTTTTCAGCAACTGAAATAACACTTCTAAAGATCTGCTATATATATTTTATGCATTGGCCTATCTTTGTTCCTAACAGTTCAAAGAGATAACCAGGTATATCAGTCTAACAACTGAAAAGCGTAAATTGTCTTGCATGAATACTCGTGGGTATTTACCACTAAGGAGAAGGTTGACTCAAGCGAGGTTTTAACTGTGTTGTTGAAAGCTTTCCTTGCAATATGGATCAGTTGAAGTAAAAGTGGACAAACCTGCTCTTTCCTGTTCTCCAAGAGTTAGCTGTCTAGATATCTGAAGAAGTCTACCTCATTACCTCTCAATATCTCTTCTCTAGTTTAGTGGATTGAATATGATTTCAACATACAGTATAGTCTCGCTTATCCAACCTCCGCTTATCCAGTGTTCTGTATTATCCAATGCAGTTTGCCTTTTAGTAGTCAAATGTTTTTGTAGCCAATGTTTTCAATACATTGCAATGTTTTGGTGCTAAATTCGAAAATACAGTAATTACTACATAACGTCACTGTGTATTGAAGTGCTTTTTTCTGTGAATTTGTTGTAAAAAATGATGTTTTTGGTGCTTAATTTGTAAAATCATAAAGTTATTTGACGTTTAATAGGCTTTTCCTTAATCCCTCCTTATTATCCAACATTTTCACTTATCCAACGTTCTGCTGGCCCGTTTATGTTGGATAAGTGAGACTCTACTGTATATATTATGCTATGTCACACTATTTTTATTGCTGGGTTATCAATGTCATTTCCTAATGGGTTCTATAATAAAAACATGGAAAAGGTAGACTGTTAGGAATTATGGGAGTTGAAATCCAAAACACCCAGAGGGCCAAAGTTTGCCCGTGCCTGTATTAACCTGACCAGCTGGAATGTGTCCCCCATGGATACGAATGGGGGTCATACTGTATCTCTGATTTTTCCTGTTCTTTTCATAGCAGTTCCCAACATTCTGGAAACACTTCTCTCCAAGCGCCTCTCTTTTGGATGGTTTGGGGAGGAGCGGAGCTTTTACCTTTCGATCCATCCATGATTCCCGTCAAGAAGATATAGAGCGAACGCATCCCCATCTGCAGCAACAGCTCATAGCCATGATACAGGCTGATGCAAAGGGCAAAGTCGCCTTCTATGGCTCCTTGCTGCTTTCCCTGCCAAAATAACAGAATCAATGGATCAGAATCAAGAAAGGAATGGCAACATGGGACTTCCAATCCACCGCAGACAAGTGACAAAAGCCAGAGAATGAGATTCCGTACCGGCAAGTGCACCACACTTAATCAAGGCCTTTGCCCAGCTCCAAGAGGTCAGTTTTAATTATTTTAATAGTTTTTAATGGTTTAAAAAGATTTTAGAATTCATTATTAATAATTCTATGTTTAATTCTATTTTAACTTTTATATGTTGTAGGATTTAAATTGCAAATTGTATTGTGTTTGGTATTGTACCACCAAGTCCCCTCAGGGAGATAGGGCAAAATATAAATAAATGATGATGATGATTGAAAGGCACTTTTGAGTCTTGTTTTGAGAAAGGAAAGTGAAGTATAAGTCAGTAAATATAACATTATATAACACGGTTTTTGTTCCTGAGTCATAAATGTCATTTCCTAATTGGTTGTATCGTTAAATTATGTTATTTTATTATTAAACTGCAAAAACTTTGTCTTTCTGGGAGGGAAACACATTTTGCTATAATTTTTCAATGAATATTTCCTAATAGCCACTTTGTGTCACCTTTGGAAGAGATAAAGTAGGGTAAAAATAAATATAATAATAATAATAATAATAATAATAATAATAATAATAGTCTCAACTAATTCAACCTAGTTCGTGGCACCCACAAAACGATTAAAGAGGAAATAACACCTTTAAACCAGTAAAATAACCTTTTTCAAATTTTGTTACATAATCATCATCGTCACCGTCATGGAAGCCACTTTAACTGCCTTGGCTCAAGGCTAAGGAATCCTGAGAGTCGTAGGCCTCCTGAGGCACCAGCCCTCTTTGGCAGTTAAAGTGCCCCCCACTTTAAAGACCTTGTAAAACTACAACTCCTGAGATCTCATTGCATTGAGCTATGGCAGTTCAAAAGGAGTAGAATTACATTAATTCAACAGTGAAGATGCACCTCTTCCCTTTTACCAGTATGACCCAAAAGCAAATACAGTATTCCAGTAAGCTGGTATCTTCCTTCACATGGATGATTTTCTTTAAATTGGCTTATGATGAATTATGCATTTTATGCATTTGTGTATATGCATTTGTGTTTTCTAAACCTTTGTATACCACTTTGAACCCCACCAATGGGAGAAAAGCGGGATAAAAATGAATTATTATTATTATTATTATTATTAATAATAATAATAAAATAAAAATAATTGCATTTTACAGGTTGCAGAGTAGTTGGATATTCCTTAGAAATAAATCTAAAAAGCTCTTATAGCATACTGGCAAGGCCACTGAGCTGTGCAGAAGAAAGTCTTGAGTTCCCATCTCATTCTATGGGATTATCCTGGGAGACGTCATAGGTCAGCCCTTACCCCTGAGCCGCCGCAGCCCCCCCCCCCTTCTCCCTGACCAAATTGTTGCACAGTTTCTGAGGAAATTATAAAGATTTGAAAAGCATGATGAAAATGGCAGGTAGCAATATTTTAAAAGTAGGGATCTGGGGAGACGGACTTGTGTAGAGAGATTGTGCTGCTGGGAATCTTTACCGTAAAGTGTGAAGCTGGGTTCTTCCGAAACTGGTCCCGGGCCAGGATGATCTGGTATTTGGTGAGAGAAGAGATGTCACGCTGGGACAAGGCCCGCAGGCTGGTCAGCCGGCCGGCAAATGCTTCCAGGACCTGCACAGAGAACAGAAGGAGCGTCAGGGACCTGAAATGCATTAGCGAGTCATCTATCAATTTCCAATTGCCTTGTTATTGATATGAATGAATCAAATAATCATTGAGTTGGAAGAGACGGCATGGGCCATCTAGGCCAACCCCCTGCCATGCAGGAAAGGCACCATCAAAGTACCCCTGACAGATGTGAATACGTTTTAATTTTATGTGATGTCTTTCAAGATATGTATTTCAAGGGTTTTATCCACTGTCTTATACCCCTCCCTCAAGCCTAGAGGAGAGGTGGAAAAGAAATAATGTTATTACTCTATGTAACACTATTTTTGTTCCTGGGTAATAAATGTCATTATTTCCTAATTGGTTCTATTATAATTCTGGTTCTATTAGACCTCTCAGTGGCTTTCGATACCATCAACCATGGTATCCTTCTGGACTGCCTCGCGGGAATGGGACTTGTGCTGTGGTGGTTCTGGTCCTTCTTAGAGGGTTGTGTCCATAAGGTGTCCAGAAGGTGGTGCTGGGAGACTCCTGCTCAAACCCATGGCCATTGTCCTTGAGGTCAAAAAAGGTTCAATTCTGCCCCCCCTTGTTGTTTAACATCTACATGAAACCATTGGGAGGGATCATCTAGAGCAAGGGTCCCCAAACTACGCCCCGTGGGCCACATGTGGCCCATCAAAGCCTTTTATCCGGCCCCCACAGCACAAAGGCAAAAGGGGGTTGGGCTAAATGGCCCAAAGGGTCTCTTCCAACCCTCTTTATTATTGTTGTTGTTGTTGTTAACATTGAGGCTAGGTGGCCATCTATCAGGGGTGCTTTGCTTGTGCATTTGGTCCACAAAGGCAGAAGGGGGTTGGGATTATTATCATCATTATCATCATCATCATCATCATCATCATCATCATCATCATTGCTCGGTGGCCAACTATAGTCCGGCCCTCCTATGGTCTGAGGGATGATGAACTGGCCCCCAGTTTTAAAAGTTTGGGGACCCCTGATCTAGAGCAGTGGTTCTAGTGGTTCATTTGGCCTACTGCTCCCTTTCCAGAAAAAAAATATTAGTGCCCTGGATTTTTTTTTTAATTTTAATAGCAATTAAACAGAAAGATATATGTACTTGTGGCCATCCCCGCTCCCCTTGATTGCTGTAGTGCCCACCAGGGGGCAGTAGCACCCACTTTGGGAATCACTGATCTAGAGTTTTGGAGTTTGATGCCATCTGTGTGCAGATGACACCCAACTCTACCACTCATTTCCACCTGATGCCAAGGATGTTTTCCTGACGCTAAACCAGTGCCTGTGATGGACTGGATGAGGGGGAACAAATTGAAATTGAATTCAGACAAGACAGAGGTCCTCCTGGTCAGTCGCAAGGCCAAACAGGATTACAGCCTGTGCTGATTCAGTTTATGCAATTACACCATTGCGTGTTGCCGTAAATTGGTGGCCTTTAATGCACTTACCACGCTTAGAAAGACTAGGGGACACCTGACCAAGATACGGAGGGGAGGGTAAGCCAGTTAATGAATTCCTTCCTTCCGCAAGAAGGCTCGCTGCATGATACCAAGGGAAGATCAATGTCACCAAGGGAAGATCAATGTTAGGTAATAATCCAAGGCAGGATTGTTATATTGATTAGCTCCCTACTCGCTCCTAGCAATTTTCATCACTCAGCCTGCTTCCAGAAAAAGAACCCCCAGAGCATCTTTTACTTTACTAAAGTCACTAATATTAATTCCGTGTAAGGTGCATCTACATTGTAGAATTAATGCTGTTGATACCACTTTAATGGCCATGGTTCAATGCTATGAGATCCCCGAGTTGCAGTTTGACAAGGTCTTGAGCCTTCTCTGCCAAAGGGTATTGGTGCCTCACTGAACTACAACTCCTAGGATCTCACTGCCCTGAGCCATGGCAGTCAAAGTGGTCTCAAACCGCATTTGTCTTAGGGCTGCCATGAGTAAGAAATTACTAGAAGACACACAATAGCAGTCATTCCAAGCTCTGCCCTTCATTCAAGGCAAGTATTGAATGTCTTTGATTCTAAAACACCCCCTCCCCATATAAACATCTTTAAAAATGGGGTGGGTCTTTTCAACACATGCTATAGTCAGTACCCAAGTTATGAACAAGAGAGGTTCTGCAGGTTTGTTCTTGAGCTGAATTTGTTTGTAAGTCAGAACGGGTACATTTTTAACTCCAGATATATCTATCTATACACATAATAAAATGTGTATGTGTGTATGTGACGGAGGTGTCCACTGATACAGACGGCCTCCCTCCTGCCTCCACAAACAGTTCTAGTTCCAAC
This sequence comes from Anolis carolinensis, assembly GCF_035594765.1. NCBI lineage: Eukaryota > Metazoa > Chordata > Lepidosauria > Squamata > Anolidae > Anolis > Anolis carolinensis. The sequence continues at coordinate 366,790,600 of NC_085841.1, forward strand.
CGAGCAGGAGACACCCATGGCCCACCCTCCACAGACATGCAGGTTATAGTGAGCGCCATGAACATGGAGCCCAAACCCTGCCAGTGCCCTCCACAAAGATCATCCTGCCCCCCCACCCAAGTGAAGGCTTTCATGCGGGGACAATTTCATCCTAGATGTTCTGTTTTTCTTCCAGAATGGACATCCCAGGGTCCTTAATTTGCATGAACCCACCCACTGCCTCTCCCTTAACCCTTTCCTACCCTTTCCCATGGCACACCATTAACAGAGGAATTGATCAGCAACTGGACAAGAGGTTTGGGGAGAATTCACCATGATATACAAGAGTTGCACTTGACCTACATATAGAGAGCACTGAACCCCCCATGACCAACTGAACATACTGGAGGGATTGACTGGGACTATAAATCCCAGTCCCTACAACAAACAAATGTCAAGGCCAATTCCACCAGTACTCAAATTTGGGCATATTGAAATTGCTAAATTTGGTGCAAATCCATCAATGTTTGCATTCACAGTGCTCTCTGGATATAGGCAAACTATAATTCCTATAAATCAAGGTGAATTTCTCCCAAAGCCCTCCTGCATTTTTGTTGTTAATCAAAGAACACTCCAAACCCCACCAATGATGGAACAGGACCTAACTTGGCACACAGAACCCCCATGACAAACTGAACATACTGGAGGGATTTGACGGGACTGACCCACCATGGTGGGAGCTGTAGTTCATCCTGCAGCTGGAGAGCAGACTGAACCCCACCGATGATGCATCTGGGGTACATTTGCCCAACATGACAAACTTAAGTACTGATATGAGTTTCAGGGAGATAATCTGGCATGATGTGAGTTGTAGCACACCTATAACCTCATGCATTCTGTAAAATAAAAAATGACTTCTTCTAATGATCTGGGCAGTATGGGGTACCCAAGCTAGTGTAATATAATAGAAGATTCCCCTCACTTCCAGATGTCTCAGCCCCGTTCTTAACTGTGAGTCGTTTGCAAATCAGATGTTTGTAACTCTGGAAGTCTTTTCCTTTTCCTTGTATTGCTCTAATTTGGGCTTTTAAACCAAGTTGGAAGCCAGAAACAACTTGAAGGCAAGCAAGAACAAAGGGTGAAGACATTGATGGAGTCATCACCTGAGGCCGGCCGGCCTGCCTGCCTGCCTGCCTTCCTCCCTTCCTCCCATTCCTCCCATCCATCCCTCCCTCCCTCCCTCCCTTCCTTTCCTTCCTTCCTTCCTTCTTTTTGCCTTCCTGCCTGACTTTCCACTTAACTGTTCCTAATGCTGCCTTCTTTAATTTCCTCGTATTCCGTCTCCTGACCTAGTTCCATGGAAAGAAAACAACGCTGCCTGCTCTAATCATCTTTCAGAAAACAAGCAAAAGCAGTCCTGTAAAGTGCAGATGGCAGGATCCAATCCCCTTAATGTCTTTATAACAAATATAACCTACTTAGATATGACACGGTGACCCCCCTCACCCCAGATTCTACGGGAGCACACGACTTTATAATTTCATAGAAAAATATGTAGGTTAGCAAGTCATTTGAAACAGCCAAGTTCATCAGTCATATGTATACAAGGATGTGCATATTGACTGAGACCCAAGTGGCTCACAAACTTGAAAACAACAACAGTGAGACTGTAAATCTACAGGATATTAAAACAGAATTAAAACAACCAGTCATTTTAAATCCTTTAAAAGTAATTAAACCACTAGGCAGCACCTTTTGGCTCTCTCTTAAGAACGGTCTTCTTTAAAAGCCAGTCTGAAAAGGAAGGTTTGAGGCTGCCGCTTCTGCTTTCTGGCTTTGTCAGGGGCTGCTGTGATTTTATATGCTTTCTAATGATGCTTAACACTGTTTTGGAGTTGTAGTGGCACAGTGGGTGAACTTGTGCCAGCTGAACTGCTGACCTGAAGCTTGGGTTGCTGGTTCAAATTCGCAAGACAGGGTGAGCTCCCATCTGTCAGCTCTAGCTTGCAGAGACGTGAGAGAAGCCTCCCAGCTAACACATCTGGGCGTCCCCTGGGCAACGTCTCTGTAGACAGCCAATTCGCTCACACCAGAAGCAACTTGCAGTATGTTCTCAAGTTGCTTCTGACACAATTTAAAAAACACTGTTTTAATACTTGAATACAGTAGAGACTCACTTATCCAACACTCAATTATCCAACATTCTGGATTATTCAATGCATTTTTGTAGTCAATGTTTTCAATACATCATGATATTTTGGTGCTAAATTCATAAATACAGTAATTACTACATAACATTACTGCGTATTGAACTACTTTTTCTGCCAAATTTGTTGTATAACATGATGTTTTGGTGCTTAATTTGTAAAATCATAACCTAATTTGATGTTTAATAGGCTTCTCCTTAATCTCTCCTTATTATCCAAGATATTAGCTTATCCAACATTCTGCCGGCCTGTTTATGTTGGATAAGTGAGACTCTACTGTATCTGTCTCTGGCATTCAGAACTTGGAATAGTTACTCTGGTTGCAAAAGGTCCTATATATATATATGTATATATGCATACATATATATGCATACATACATAATTACATACATCTATATCTACCTTTGACATCCAGAGTATAGTATAGTCACTTTGGTTACAAAAGGTCCTATATGTACAGTATATCATACATACACACTTACATCTATCTATCTATTCAACATTTCTGGCATCCAGAGCTTGGAATAGTTACTCTGGTTGCAAAAGGTCCTACGTGTATATGCTTACATACACACTAACAGCTATCTATCTATTCACAATTTCTGGCGTACAGAGCTTGGAATTGTTACTCTGGTTGCAAAAGGTCCTATATATATGTATATATGCATACATATATATGCATACATACATACTTACATCTATATCTACCTCTGACATTCAGAGTTTAGTATAGTTACTCTGGTTACAAAAGGTCCTATATGAACAGTATATGCATACATACACACTTATAATAATAATAATAATAATAATAATAATAATAATAATAATAATAATAATAATTTTATTTTTGTACCCTGCCACCATCTCCCCAGAGGGACTCGGGGTGGCTCACAGATATAAAACCAGCATACAGTGATGTCAAATACAAATATCAAATACGAAAACACACAAATAAATTTAAAAGGCATTTTAAAAAAATCACAATCATTATAAAACTTTATATCAATCATTATAAAACATTATAAAATCATTATAAAGCTGGGCAAAGTGCACTGAGTGAAACCTGTAAACAAGAAGGAAGTTAAGGTGCTACAAGGTTATGGGAAGAACCTTAAACTGGGGTGAACTCTGAGGCTATGTCAAGGAGTTAACCAACAGGTACAACTGGTCAGAAGAAACCGCTAGTACAAGGGTTTAGCATACAGTGGGTGGTACTTACATCTATCTATCTATTCAGAGTTTCTGGTATCCAGAGCTTGGACTAGTTACTCTGGTTGCAAAAGGTCCTACGTGTATATGCTTACATACACACTAACATCTATCTATCTATGCACAATCTATTGCTGCCAAAACTTGGAATAATTATTCTGGTTGCAAAAGGTATATATCAGGCATGGGCAAACTTTGGTTCTCCAGGTGTTTTGTACTTCAACTCCTACAACTCCTAACAGTCTGTTAGGCATACCTAATATGTACAGACAATCAATGGCAATCCTCCCCCTGACTCCCTCCTGGCCCCACCCCCTGGCCCAGGGATGCTGTGATAAAAGCCCAGGAGGGAGCGAGTGAGGGAGAAGGAAGGGGATTCAGCTGCGATGGAGGAGGAAGCCGGTCAGGGCCGGAGCTGTGCCATGAGCGGAGGAGGGGGCTCCTCCATGGATCTCCTTCCTCCCCCGGGGGCCATCACCCTCGAGCAGCTCCAGGGGGACTTCGAGGAGGAGGACGAAGAGGAGGACGAGGAGGAAGAATGCCAGGAGGACCGGCTGCTGGCCTACTGGCAGGGGGTGGGCAGGGGCCACCAGGTGGAGGTCCCCCCAGGTAAGACAGAAAGAGAGAGGGAGCTGGGGGGACTTCTATAGGGACGATTGTGATGGCCATCTGTCGGGAGGGCTTTGATGGTGCTTCCCCTGCATAAAGTCACAAAGAAGAGGTTGAACTAGATGGCCTTTTAGGGTCCCTTCCAACTCCAGGATTCTATTATTATTATTATTATTATTATTATTATTATTATTATTATTATTATGCTACTGTAAGGCTGGGTGGCCACCTGTTGGGGGTGCTTTGATGGTGCTTCCCCTGCATGGAGTTAGAAAGAAGAAGGTTGGACTAGATGACCTTTCAGTGTCCCTTCCAACTTTAGGATTCTATTATTATTCTTATGCTACTGTAAGACTGTGTGGCCACCTGTTGGGGGTGCTTTGATGGTGCTTCCCCTGCATGGAGTTAGAAAGAAGAAGGTTGGACTAGATGACCTTTCAGTGTCCCTTCCAACTTTAGGATTCTATTATTATTCTTATGCTACTGTAAGGCTGTGTGGCCACCTGTTGGGGGTGCTTTGATGGTGCTTTCCCAGCATGAAGTCAGAAAGAAGGTTGGACTAGATGACCTTTCAGGGTCCCTTCCAACTCCAGGATTCTATTTTTTTATTATTATTATTATTATTATTATTATTATTATTATTATTATTATTATTATTATTATTATGGTACTGTAAGGCTGGGTGGCCACCTGTTGGGGGTGCTTTGACGGTGCTTCCCTGCATGAAGTCAGAAAGAAGAAGGTTGGACTAGATCAGGCACGGGCAAAGTTTGGCCCTCCAGGTGTTTTCCTAACAGTATGCTGTTAGGAATTGTGAGAGTTGGAGTCCAAAACACCCGGAGGGCTGAAATTTGCCAATGCCTGGACTAGATGGTCTCTGAGGGTCCCTTCCAACTATAGCATTCTATTATTATTATTATTATTATTATTATTATTATTATTATTATTATTTATTTGAAACACAACAAGATGAGTCCACAGCAGACACTCTGCTGGGTGTTGTACTGGATCACACGCCGGACACTTCCCAAGGGCTGTGTGATTATTTTATTATTATTATTATTATTATTATTATTATTACAAAGGCTCGATGGCCATCTGTCGGGAGGGCTTTGATGGTGCTTTTCCTGCATGGTAGAATTGCGGTTGGGATGGCCCATGGGGTCATTTCCAACTCCAACATTCTATGTGTTGCTGTGAGTTTTCCGGGTTGTAGGCCATATTCTGGAAGCATTCTCTCCTGATGTTTCGTCTGCATCTTCTGAGGATGCCTGCCATAGTTGTGGGTGAAATGTTAGGAGAGAATGCTTCTGGAACATGGCCATACAGCCTAGAAAACTCACAGCATCTCAGTGATTTTGGCCACGAAAGCCTTTGACAACACATCTAACATTCTATTGTTTTTGTTGTTGTTATTACAAAGACTGGATGGCCATCTGTTGAAGGTGCTTTGATTCTGCTTTTCCTACATGAAGGCACAAGTGAGTTGAATTAGATGGTGTTTGAGGGTCCCTTCCAACTCAATTACTGCAATGGGACCCCAGAGGGAAGGAGGAGCAGATGAGCCAAACATCCATATTCCCAGAATCCCAAAGTGAAGGAAGGGATCCCTAAGGACCATCTAGTCCAACCCCTTCTTTCTTGGCACTTCAATTCCCACCGGCTGTTAGGAATTGTGGGAGATGGAGTTGAAAACATCTGGAGGGAGGGCTAAAGTTGGCCTGTACCTGCCCTAGAATCATAGAGTTGGAAGAGACATCTGCAAGTCTGCAAACTTGAATGTTTGCAAAAATAAACATAATGATAATAATGATAATGACAATAATTATATCCTCCTCTCGCCCAAGCGGGGTCTCGATGAAGAGAGTGATTATAAACCTGTTTCTCTCCACATGTTCCTTTCTGTAATGTCCTTTTGCAAAGAGTTAAAAGGCAAGTTGCAGTTTTTATAGATTTGGTTCTTAGTCTTTACTGGGTTTTAATGGGAAAGGAAGGGACTCTATACACAGTACGGTGAGGATGGAGGTGTTCAGAGCGAAAACAAAGCCTTTCGGGCAAAAGGGAAACAACACTAGCTTTGCACCAACTGCACATATTTTTACTTTCTAAAATCAATTCCATTCTACTAGAATAGCAAGAAGAGGCCAAAGTTTCCAGAAAAGGACACAGGAATGGGGGAAATCCTGAAAAAAGTATGAAAATGCTAGTTTAGAGAAAGTCCCATAGTCGACTGTATTTTAGAAATGCAGCTTTTCTTCCTCCCCAAAATGCAGAACAATTTTTAATGGAAAAATCCCATGTTTATGAAAGCTGCACCCTTTCTCTAGCTTTTCACCTCTTCTACCACCATTCACATAAATCTCCTCCAAAATGTTTATTTTCTCTGTGTATCTGCTGTGCTAATAATAACAACAACAATGTGTTGTTGAAAGATTTCATGGCCGAAATCACTGGGTTCCTGTGAGTTTTCTGAGTGTCTGGCCAAGTTCCAGAAGCATTCTCTCCTGAAGTTTCGGCCACATCTATGGCAGGCATCCTTAGTGGTTGTGAACAGACCTCTGAGGATGCCTGCCATAGATGTGGGTGAAACGTCAGGAGAGAATGCTTCTGGAACATGGCCATACAGCCCGGAAACACACACAACAACCCAGTTGTTGTGAAAACCATCGACAACACAGTAATAATATTTTTCTGTCTTACCCACCTCTCCTCAAGGTAGGTCACAGCACAGTCAAAACACACAAACATTACAAAAATTCTATAAACTCACACATTAAATGTAGGCCAGAGATTAAAAGACAGGACATGAGTTTAAAACTCATGTTTTAAAACTGGCTGGGACATATCATGCTAATGAAGTCCCCCAGGGAAAAAATGGTTGCGATACAGTCGTGTTATTTTGTTCTCAACTAAAACAGAGGAAGCTAAAGTCAAACCAATGTCATAATTGACTTTTCAGAGATTATTTCCATCTTTCCCAAAAGGAGAAAGAGAAATGCCTGCAGACCACTTGCATTTCTGCCTGCGATCTCCATCTCCCTGGTAAATTTTCAAGAAGGTTTTAAAGATCCAGTCAGGAGCTGCTGTGGTTTTTGGCTTTGAATATATGATTTTGTGGATTTTAATTAATTTTTAAAAAAAATACCAATGATACTTAATTCAGTGTTAATGTTGTATATTCGTAGATTTTAAAATGTATTGAAATGCTTTTAATGTAAGCCACGTTGAGTCTCCTTGTGGAGAGAAAAAGTGGGATATAAATAATCATAGCAATAATAATAATTTTCTCATCTCAGACATGGCAGAGCCAATCCAGCAACTGACAAGGAATAACCAGGCACAGGACAGAGAAACGGTCCCCTTCACTGTAATAAACCGAAAAGAGAAGGTAATCACTTCACTCATGTGCCTTATTATTATTATTATTATTATTATTATTACTACTATTATTATTAGCTGTTATTGGTGCTGCTGTGTGCCTCCAACACTGCAACACACTGGCTCTGCATCTTACCATATTACAGAATAATCTAGTAATTGGGTTGCTGTGAGTTTTCCAGGTTGTCTGGCCATGCTTCAAAAGCATTCTCTTCTGACGTTTTGCCTGCATCTATGGCAGGCATCCTCAGAGGTTGTGAGGTTTGTTGGAAACTAGGCAAGTGGGGTTTATATATCCGTGGAATAATGTCCAGGGTGGTAGAAAGAACTCTTGTCTGACTGCGGCAAGTGTGAATGTTGCCACTGATCACCTTGATTAGCATAAAATAGCCTGGCAGCTTCAAAGCCTGGCTGTTTCCTGCCTGGAGGAATCCTTTGTTGGGAGGTGTTAGCTGGCCCTGATTCCTTTATGTCTGAGATTCTCCTGTTTTCAGAGTGTTGTTCTTTAATATCAGGAGAGAATGCTTCTGGAACATGGCCAGACAGCTTGAAAAACTCACAGCAACATAAGGTTGTTTGTTTAAATGATTTTAGTAGAGGACATTCAGAAAGAAATGTATCTGAGTGAATAAAAATAAAGGGCCCTTCATGACTCACAAGGCTGTTATTTCAGATTTGGCTGTTTTTGTTACTCCAATGCTTGGCCACTCTTTGCCCATTTAATGGAGTTGTGAACAAGGATTGACTGTTGCAACACATGGTGTGGAATATGATCTGGGGCGCTGATCCTAGAACCTTCTATCTCCCTAACCTTTGCAGTTTGGGGAGCTTCTTTATGAGAAGCGGCACTACGGGCCGTCCAAGTGGGCCTGCGTCAACGCGCAAGAAGAGCAGTACGAGCAGAGCATCTGCCTGGGATTCATGAAGATCATGAGATACATCTGTGAGCAGAACTCCTCAGGTAAGGAATGAATGGTCTTTCGTATGTGCCTTATCGGGGGAAAGAATGTGTGTATATGTGCATATATGAACCCACACTCCTATAGGGCATGGCCTCTGCATCTGCAAGGGATGTCTTTCGAAGTCCCCATACATACCAGAAGATAATACTATGTAACACATTTTTTGTCCCTGGGTTATAAATGTCATTATTTCCTAATTGGTTCTGTCATAAACACATGGAAAAGTGTTTTCGAAGGCTTTCATGGCCGGATTCACAGGGTTGCTGTGAGTTTTCTGGGATGTCTGGCCATGTTCCAGAAGCATTCTCTCCTGACGTTTTGCCCACATCTATGGCAGGCATCCTCAGGGTAAGGGACCCCACATCTTCTGAGGATGCCTGCCATAGAAGTGGAGACCACCTTTTGAAAATCACTAGTCAAGAAAAGCATGACCTTGTTAGAAGTGAACCCTTTGAACCAGTGATATTCGTAAAAATTCATGTAATGGCTCACAGGTAACTCAGCTGTTAAACTGAAGAACTATATCTTTGGACTGCCAAGGACAAAGACATACCACTACAAAAATATATTTGGTTAGCAGAGAATGGTTGCATGTTTGAAGTTGTAATTGCCCAAAAATATACACTCCCTTGAAACCACTTAGTTAAAAAATGCACTCAGAGATTAAAAAAACAAAGTCTTCTTTGAAAAATAACGTATCTTGTTTACTCACAAATATCTTGTATTAATTCACCATACAGGCATATTTCTTATTAAAGTTCGGCTATAGATAGGATGTAGTTCTCTCTGTGTTGTGAACACAGGGTAACATTCTTTATCAATAGTCCATAGTCTTTAGTATAACTGTACTCGCTAAAGTACCTAAGCATACATACATCCACCTCCACTGAAATCTAAAGCGAACTGGTAACATTGAAGTCCAAACAACAACTGAACCCAAAATGGAGTCCTGAGTCTGAACATGCTCAGTACAATCAAATGTCTATAACCAAAGAGGTACAGTCAAACTGGCAAATCAGCATACACATACAATACAGGTTAGCAAATATATACATTAACAAATAGTGAAAGGTTTAGGAGGTTGCTATTTCCAACAAAAAGACATTTCTAAAAATGGGCTGCATCTTAGAATCGTGGCTGCATCTTTGCTGGTGGCGATCCTGACATTAGGCTGCACCTTACAATCCATGGTGTCTTAGACTCGAAGTAATGCAGTATTTCAGAAATCCTTTCAAAAACCAATGAACTACACGAGAGCAGAAAATAACCACCCACCATTTGCCTTCCTTAGGTCTGTACCTGGGGATGACTGTCCCCATCGTGACAGTGGTCCACACTGAGGAGGCCGTGCCGGACATCCGTAGGCTGGTGACAGTGGCCTACCGCCTGCCCTCGGAGCTTCAGGACCGCCCCCCGGAGCCCTGCGACCCTGACATCTCCATCCAGGAGTGGCCCCCGGCCACCGTCTATGCCAGGTGAGAGCCAGAAGGGAGACCTCCAAGGGTCATCCAGGCCAACCCCCTTCGGACAGGTAGCCAAGCACAATGCAAGCCCACCAAACATGTGCGATTTCACAGACACAACAAAGAAGAACATCTCTGACCACAGGGAGTACTTCCTAACATTTAGGTGGAATCTCTTTCCCCCCAGTTTGAATCCATGGTTCCACTGTGTCTTCAGAGCAGGAGAAAACAAGCTGGCTCCTTCTTCAAAACATCCCATAATCTGTTCCTCAGAGGGAATCATGATTCCCAGACCTTTGACCATTTTGGTGGCCACCTTTCATCTTAGAGTCCATATCCATATCTTGGATTGTGGGACCTAAAACCAAAATTCAGTAAGGTGTTTTTCATGTGAGGTCAGACCCCAAAGCATTATTTCCTTTTGACGTGGACATTGAGCTGCTTTGGTTCCCAATCAAGAGGAAAAAACTGGGTAGTTGTTGATGCACAGTGCCCCTTATATTTCTAGCACTTTTTATTTCCCAATTAAGACCAGGAATCGAGGAGATTAAAATTCAATAGTTTGATTCTGCAGAGTGACTAAGGGGTGTTCTTCCAATTGAAGACAAGATAGCATCAAGAAAGTGTCCCTGGATCATGGGTTTTATAGTCCCAGTTGATGCAAACATGCACATGCGTACCAGGTCAAGAAATCAAAACTTTCATTTCCCCCGTCTGTTTGTAATTTTCCTTCTCTCCGAGCTTATCACCTGCATCAGCACCTATGTGTCTTTCTGTTCTGGAAACATCCTTTTATAATAATAATAATAATAATAATAATAAATTTGTAATCCGCCCTATCTCCCTGAGAGGACTCAGGGCGGTTTCCAAGAACATAACAAAATGGCAAACATTCAGTGCCAAAACAGGTAAATAATATGTGTTGTCGATGGCTTTCATGGCTGGAATCACTGGGTTTCTGTGAGTTTTCTGGGCTGAACGGCCATGTTCCAGAAGTATTATATCCTGATGTTTCACTCACATTCTCAGAGGTTGTGAGGTCTGCTGGAAACTAGGCAAGTGGGGTTTATATATCTGTGGAAAGGATTCCCTCAGGCAGGAAGCAGACAGGCTTTGAAGCTGCAAGGGGTGCTTTGAATGCGATTTCCTGCTTCTTAGCAGGGGGTTGGACTAGATGGCCCATGTGGTCTCTTCCAACTCTACTATTCTATGATTCTATGAAATGCTAATCAAGGTGGCCAATTGCAACATTCACACTCGCCTCCAACAGACAAGAGTTCTTTCTCCTACCCTGGACATCATTCCACAGACAGGGTTGTTGTATGTATTCCGGGCTGTATGGCCATGTTTCAGAAGTATTCCACATATGAACACATTCCACAGACATATAAACCCCACTTGCCCAGTTTCCAACAGACCTTGCAACCCCTGAGGATGCCACAGATGTGGGCAAAATGTCGGGAGAAAATGCTCCTGGAACATGGCCAGACAGCCTGGAAAACTCACAGCAACCCAGATAAATTATACATCAAATAAAATACAACAAATACAATGTTTTCTCTTTTTTTGTGTAAACAGTTCCTTTGTGTTTGCAAAAATTTCCTACACATTCTGCTAGTTCTGCTTCCCCCTCCCATCTTGTCAGGTCAACTTGATCCCTTTTTTTAATTACGAAAGGTCACTTCCTGCCCTTTATGGCTTCAGAGATTTATTGGGATGGGAAATGTAATGTGATGCATGAAATATCCTTTTCCAAACGTATCCTTTGAACAGGGGCTTCAGAGGCGTCACCAACGAAGGCACCATCGCAAGAGAAATCACTTCCCTGGCCGAACTTCTGGAGAGCCCCGAGCTGTATGTGCGAGATACCTTCGTGGTGGCGGGTTACACCAACCCAGCGTCGGCAAATCGGCAGAACGAAATATGGTTCCTTGAAAAACCAGAGGCTGCTTTTCAGCTGTGAGCCGAAGACCGGACCCCCGGGTGGCACATCCCACCAGCACAGCCTGACAAACCAGCTCCCTTCCTTTGGTAAAATGTGAAATGTTTGTTGCATCTGTGCTTCTAGCTCAGGTATGAGCCAACTTTGGTCCTCCGTCCGGGTGTTTTGGATTCCAACTCCCACCATTCCTAACAGCCTCAGGCCTTTTCCTTTTCCCCCTCGGCCGCTTAAGCGGCCGAGGGGGAAAAGGAAAAGGCCTGAGGCTGTTAGGAATGGTGGGAGTTGGAGTCCAAAACACCCGGACGGAGGACCAAAGTTGGCCCATGCCTGTAATCTTGCTGTTCTGCTGCTACAATTCTTCATAGCCTTTGTTGAGTTTTATTCTATCACTTTCCTCCAAAATGAGAGATGCTAAACACGAGGCAGAATGTATTCAGTAGACAGAAACATCTGATTCTTGCAAGATGAAGCTCATATAATGATGGTGAGGAAGGTTATCTGCCCAGTTTTCCTTTTACAGATTAATGTAGGACCTAGAGTTGGAAGGGGCCGCACAAGCCATCCGGCCCAAGGTAATAGTAAATACAGTACTACTGAAAACACTTCTAAAAGAGGCCCATCCAGTCTCTTCTTTCTTTCTTCTGTTCTCCAAGGTGAACATACCCCAATCTCTAAGGTGTCCATCAGAAGACTTGGGCCCCATCTATGCTGCCAGATAAAAACAAGACTATCTACTTTCAACTGGATTAAATGGCATTGTAGACTCATACAATCTAGTTCAAATCAGCAGTATACATGGGGCCTTGGTTTCTAGACCTTAGACCACATTAAGATGTCCTTATTCAGCTATAAAATAATAATAACAATAATTTTATTTCTTACCCGCCTCTCCTTGTGGTTTGAGACGGGTCACAGCATAGTAGAAACATAAAAATATTTTTAAAAAATCTATAAAAACTCATATTACAATAGAGTCTTGCTTATCCAACATAAACGGGCCGGCAGAACATTGGATAAGTGAAAATGTTGGATAATAAGGAGGGATTAAGGAAAAGCCTAATTAAATTACATTACAATCAAATTACATTATGATTTTACAAATAAAGCACCAAAATATCATGTTTTACAACAAATTAACAGAAAAAGCAGTTCAATACACGGTAACGTTATGTAGTAATTACTGTATTTACAAATTAGCACCAAAACATCGCAATGTATTGAAAACATTGACTACAAAAACACTGACTACTAAAAGGCAGACTGCGTTGGATAATACAGAACGTTGGATAAGTGAAGGTTGGATAAGCGAGACTCTACTGTAAACTGTAGTTCTATATAAAAGACACATATTAAAACATATTTCAATAAAATACATATTATCCCCTCTAGCCCATTTCTTCCTTGACTTCTGTTGCCCAGAGCTGGACACAGGGTCCTTATCTTAGCGGAGCCCTGACCAAGGCAAATGAGAGAGAGAATACTATGATGTGAAACTCCTTTGGGGAGAGAAAAACTCATATACACAATAAATAATATTTCCCTCCAATTGCTTATTTGCTGGTATTGATGCAACCCCTTCCCATCAGCATGGAAGAGGCTTCCAGTTCTATATTCACAGCTGTGAATGCTGAACAAAATTGTGAAATGTATTTAAGTTGTTATTAATATTATTTATTTATTTATTTACTTTTATCCCACTTTTTCCCCCTATATGGGACTCAAAGCGGCAAGTACATGTTCAGGTTTGAGGTGAACTTGTACTTGAATTGTTCCTGCTTAAGACACCAGACAACAGAAAATCAAAGCTCAAAGAGATGCTAAATCTTAACATAACGGTTGCCCTCGTTAAGATCCATTTGGAAGAGCCCAGCTGAGCTCTTCCCGAAGGCTCACTTGAAAGGGTTTCACAATAATTGTATATAAAGAAGTTTGTGTTCAGGGACTTGGATTATGAAATATATATATATTATAGAAAGAGTGTATTTTTTTAAAAGAGAATCTAAATTTGAGTTGGAAATATCCCATGACCTGTATGTTTTAACAGCAGGCTAGGAAAATACTGCTTCAGGCAATCCTTCACAAAAGACCTTATAATGTGACCACTTAATGTGATGACCTGCTGCTGATGTTAATAACCTCAGAATACCTCCACTATAGAGAATGCAGTTTTCTCTCTCTCTCCCCCCCCCCCCCCCAAAAGTACAGACATTCCTACTTCCCATGAGCATCAACTGATGTTTTGCACATTAACTATTCCTTTATAAAGACGTTTCAGGAATGAATAGCCGTCTAGAGCAGTGGTTCCCAACGTTTGGGCCTCCAGGTGTTTTGGACTTCAACTCCCAGAAATCCCAGCCAGCTTACCAACTGTTAGGAAGTGTGTGAACTGAAGTCCAAAACAACTGGAGGCCCAAAGGTTGGGGACCACTGGTCTAGACAAAGCAGAGATGTTCTTCTAATTTCCCCCAAAAATCTCTAGTTGCCCATTGGAAATGGCCTTGCACACTGTTTACTATAGGCTTCTGTTTAGACAGCTGCTATAGGGAGGAGACATAGAAAAGGACTGATTGCCAATACTCAAAGGACACACCAGCTGAATGAGCAAGTATTTCAGAAAGCTAGCAGCACTTTTCCGTTCCTGGTGTTGACAATCGTTATGACATGTCTCAGTATTCTATCAGTGCAATTTGTGATGTAATCCATTTTAAAGTCTATTTTTAATTACAGGATCCACTGGAGTACTGTTTTCTTTGAAAACCCTTTTTAAAGGCTTTCTTAATCAAGTACTTTTTTGTAAGCTGTCTCTGTGGGCAACGGAAGATACAGGAAAAATGGACAAACGTGCAGAAACGTATTTAGGTCAGGCATGGGCCAGCTTTGGCCTTCTCTCCATATGTTTTGGAATCCAACTCCCACGATTCCCAACAGTCAAAACACCTGGAGGGCCAAAGTTTGCCCAGGCCTAACTTAGATGTTTCCTTCTTTGGCTTGATCTGGTGGCTTTCTATGTTTGTTTTTTTGCAAGGCCAAATACAAAACTGTACACAAATCAGAATTGTACTGAGGTGGAAAAGAAGCCCTTGTGACAGCCTAAACAACATGGAGAAATAATTTACCTTGCTACCTCAAGCTAAACAAACAGTATATATTCAGTTTTTGCTGACCGGCCTGGAGAAATTACCTTCTCACGAGTGGAGTTAGAGTAAAAGGTTTAAGTCCCACAATTGACACAAACTGACAGGCTCTCGTCTCAAAATGGAGCCATAAATTAGCTGCTTCAGAGGCTACCAATCTGAAACCTGGCAACAACACTCCGCTCTAGTCTTGGGATGTATACGTATACAGCCAACCTCTAACCAATGCCAATCTTTTCTGAAAAGAGCTCTAGTCACCTTCTTTGACACACAACTTTGAGATACAAATCCGCCACTCAATATAATAACCACAAACAAAGTAACAGCTACAGGCTGCTAACCTGCCTTGACGTAATCCTAAATCACACTCCGACCTGATCAAGAGCTAGGGAGTTACTTAGCGTGAAGACAAACTCTTTCAAATACCCAGCTAGAGCAGATCACAGAAGATTGCCGCCTTAAGTAATTAAACAGAGAGCCTCTCACTGTGTGGGAAGAGATGAGGGCACAGATTACCACTCAAAGAAATAGTTACACGTATGGGCACAGATGGAGGACATTTGCCCTTCTTTTAGAGTGTTGTTGTTGTTGTTGTTGTTATTATTATTAGTATTATTATGACTATGTAACAAGCCCCAAGGTTTATTCCCTTGTGAGCGACAGTTATCCGTTCAAAACAGTCTAAGTGCAAAATGCTCTTTGATCACATGATTTATAGGAATGAATTTATATGGAAAAACACACAGGGATGGTTTTAGAGAAGCATACAATAGTGAAATTCACCAAAATGACCAGAAAAGTCAGCATTCTCTGAATATAAGACCAAAAAACACCACTTGGAAAATGCCTTACAGCAAATCCAGAGTCGCAAAATCAAAATAGAATCCAGTTCCGTACCGTAAAAAGAGCCGATGTTCCTTTCCATGTAGGAAACTCAAGTATCCAGACCAGGCATGGGCAAACTTCAGCCCTCCAGTTGTTTTGGACTTCAACTCCCACAATTCCTAACAGCCTACCGGCTGTTAGGAATTGTGGAAGTTGGAGCCCAAGACACCCGGAGGGCTGAGGTTTGCCCATGCCTGTTTAGAAGATGCATCTTAATGCTTTCCTTCCTATGCCGTGCCAGTCCAAAACACCGGGAGGGAGGGCCGGTTTGTCCGTGCCTGATCTCAAGTGTAGAAATGATTCAGTCCTACTCACCCGGATGTACGCTGCTTGGACCCCGGCCAGCTCTTTTCCCAGCGGGACCACGGTCTTCTCAACGCGCCGCTCGTGAGAGTAAGGCTGGATGTCAGGAGAGTCTTCCGTACAGAGCTCGATGTGCGAAATCAGCAGGTTGGAAACCACTTGCTGGACGGCCTGCAAAGAGAGGAAGAATGTGGCACAGCACGTCTAGGCTTCAACCCCAGCATGGCTAAGAGATCTCATTATTATGTATATGGCAGGCACGGGTGAGCTTCGGCCTCATTTAAGGTATTTTGGACTTCCAACTCTCCCAGTAGGCTGTTAGGAATTGTGGGAGTTGAAGTCCAAAACACCTGGATGGAGGGCTGAAGTTCGCCCGTGCCTGGTATATGATATTCCCAAATCCACGTATTTAAGGACACAAAAGCATTTAAATACAATTGAAAATCTACAACTATACTAACATTAAGACAGAATTAAATATCATGGGTATTAAAAAGTCAGTTAAAATCATTACAGAATGTAATAAGTCACTGATATTCACTTTGGATATAAAGCTGGCCTTACAATCTACAGATTCTGCATCAATGACTGGAAACTATCCAAAAAGGCAAATGGTTTTGACATTTTATATAAAGGATACCTGTTTTACTATAGCAATAGAACTTGAGGAATTATTGGATTTTAGTATCCACAGAGGATCCTAGAAGCAAACCCCAGCAGACAGTAACGCCCCACTATACTTGTTTATTATAATGGTTTGTTTCATACGTATATCTCACCTTTTCCAAAATGGCACAACCTGATTCCCATATAAAAGATACCTCTCAGGGACACAAGCTGGGCTCAAACCATGGCTTTTACTTAGATGTTTCAAGCAACAGGCCTGTTTTGCTTTCACTCACTCACTTAGACAAAAAACATACTGCTATCCTATGCTTCTTCAGTTCTGCAATTCATGTAACTTGGGGTGTATCTATACTGTAGGACTGATGCAGTTTGACACCACTTTAACCACTGTGGCTCAATACTATGGAATCACAGGAATTGGGCAATGCTTTCCATCCTAAATATCTTGGTGTCGCCTTAGATCGAACACTAACATTTAGGAAACAGTGCATTAATACCAAGCACAAAGTAGATGCACGCAATAACATCCTCACAGGAATTGGGCAATGTTTTCCATCTTGGTGTCACCTTAGATTGAACACTAACATTTAGGAAACACTGCATGAACACCAAGCACAAAGTAGCTGCACACAATAACATCCTGCAGAAACTTACTGGCAGTGCATGGGATGCAGACCCAAAATTAGTAAGAACATCAGCCCTGGCCTTGTCTGACTCAACTGCTGAGTACGCCTGTTTTGTTTGGCATAAGTTTGCCCATAAGAAGCAGGAGAACACAGCACTGAAAGAAACATGCAGAATAATCACAGGATGTCTTAAACCTACATTTGTTGATAGACTCTACAAGCTAGCTGGCATTGTCCCCCGGATGTACGGCAGGAAGTTGTTGCTAACTGTGAGAGAAATAAGGTTGAACACTGAAAGCCACCCACTGCATGGCTATCAGCCCCCTCCCAGGAGACTCAAATCAAGGAAAAGTTTCATGAGAACCACCACTCCTCTCAATGTTTCCCCAGCAACAGCAAGAGTATCCCTCTGGGAAACTAGACCAAGATGCCCCCCCCCCCCAAAGGGTCTTCCTCCAGGGGCAAACCAAGAATGGGTAACCTGGGAGGGGAGGGGAGTGGGCAGATCAAAAGACAACCTGGTAAAATGGCACAACTTAGAAGAATCCTCCACCTTGTGCAACTATGGATCAGAACAAACAACTCCACACCTGCATTCTTGCCCACCATGCCCTGCCTCACACACAGAGGAAGAACTGTTTAAAGCTACAGACAATGCAGTCGCTGTTGCCCGTTTTTGTTCAAAAACTATTTAGCCGCTTGTGTTCCCTCTATTTTTATCAGTTTTATACTTTATGCAATGCTTTTGGCAAAAGAATAAAAAATAAATAAAACAGGAATTGGGGCACCAGCAAGCACTCTTTGGCAGAGAAGGATAGAGACCCTGTGTCTAACCAAAAACCCCAACATCCCATAGTATTGGGCCATGGTGGTGAAAAACTGCATTAATGTGAGGATGTAGATGCCTCCAGGAGTGGCTGACCTTTGCATCGCTGCCAGGGGTGGCCGTCAGAGCCAAGATCCGGAACTCATGGGTGTATTTGCATAATTCCTTCACCACCTGAGGAAAAAGGACCTCTCATCACCAACAGTGTCTTTGCATAACATCTTAGTATTTCTCAATGTATCCTAAAAATCTTTTGATATCTTACAGAAAAATTTAGTAAGTAATAATAATGTGTTGTGGAAGGCTTCCATGGCCAGAATGACTAGGTTGTTGTGCATTTTCCAGGCTGTATGGCCATGTTCCAGAAGCATTCTGTCCTTAGGAGATAATATTTATTATTATTATTATTATTATTATTATTATTATTATTATTATTATTAATAATAATAATAATAATAATAATAATAATAACAACAACTTATTACTTGCCTCTCCTGATGACTCAAGGTGGGTACAACAAATTCAGAAACAAATGGACATAAAAATACAATACATTACTAAATTTCATAAATAGACACATACACACACATATGTATGAAAATGTATACCAAACCCAGCTTTAGAATTGACATATAATGGTAATAGAATGCAAAATCCATGGGATTACTCCACTCTGTAATGATGAATCAGGAAGAAATTCGAGCCAATAAATAAATAACTTTGTAAAAATATGGGAGTGTCCTAAAAATCCTCTTATAAATGGAATAATTAGACAAACAAATTAGGTACATATACTGCTGTACAGGTTGCAATCTTACGGCACTAGGTTTATCTACACTACAGAATTACTGCAATTTGACGCCACTTTAACTGTCACAGATGAATGCAATGGAATTCTGGCATTTATAGTTTGGTGCAGCATCATCATTAATAATAATAAGGCCAAATAACAACATCCAACCAAATCAAAATAGATATAATGATATGTTTACGTGTTTTAAATGCACCTTGATATCGTATTTTATGTTTTATTTGGGCTTGGCCCTCATGTGAGCCTCCCTGAGTCCCTTTGGGGAGATGGGGCAGGATATAAAGTTGTTGTTGTTGTTGTTATTAGAACTAGCTTTACAATGTTCACTTAAAGAGCACAAAACCAAAGCACCACCTAGTGGCAGACGGTTTCCTCATCTTCTTGCCTTCAAAGCAATGTGGTTAGATAAGGACTTGACCTAGAAAAATCCAAAATCTAAGAAAGATTCTAGGTTCAAGAACTCCATAATTTGTTATTGTCTTCCCCACTTCTGTCTCATTTCCTCAGAATATTTTACAAGAAGGCTGGGCCTCAATTAGATGAAATAATAATGAACCAGAATATAAAGTTATTTTGGTAATATCAAACATGATATCACAGTTATTTGCAACACCTCACAACCTCTGAGGATGCCTGCCATAGATGTGGGTGAAACGTCAGGAGAATACTTCTAGAACATGGCCATACAGCCAGGAAAACATACAACAACCTCCCACAAACCAAAGATTGTCTATCTAACTTAAATTAATTTTAAATTAATTATTTTATTCATTTATTATCCACTTTCCTTCTCTGAAGGCGACTCAAAGCAGTGAACAGTAGTAAAAGCAATTCAATACTATTTAAAACCCAAAGACTATAAACATTATAATAGAAGTGAGCTTTTGACTAGCTAAAAATAAATAGTTCAAACCATTAAAACAGTGGTAAATACAACTGGCTCGGTCTTAAAAGCTTATATTCCGTTAGTGTTGTATTTTAATCTTTGTACTATGTGTTGAAATGTACTGTATATATTTTATGGCAATTTGTTTTTGATACATGCATTTTATGATACATATTTCACTGTAATGTTTTAGCTGCACTGTAGCCTGCCTTAACCTGTGAGGAGAGGGGATAACAAATAACAGTAACATTATTTAACAAAAATTGAGAAATTTTCTGTTCCTGGTGTAAAAGTGTTCTTTTCTGTTTAACTGTGTGGGGCGTACTTTGAAAGTAGTTGTTATCCTCCAGAAACTTCATTTTTGTGGCTGCCACAAACTAGGTTGAATGGGTTGAGACTCTATGATGAGATATTCATGGAAAAACTATCACAAAACGTACTGCAGGTGTCCCTCCCGCCAAAACAAATATTTGGCAGTTTGATAAACTTTCCCCATGTTTTTATGGTGGAACCAATTAGAAAATGGCATTGATAAACCAGGAACAAACATTGTGTTGCATAGTGTAAACAATGGTAAGAGTGCTGCGAGGGGCTACCTGGCAATATGCATAATTCCCCAGCGCCCTGTGGGCTTCGTCGAGCACCAGGCACTTCACTTCTGCAGCCGGGCAGATCCCTCGGGAGAGATCGTTGACCAGGATTTGAGGTGTCAGGAAGAAGACCTTCTTGTGGCGCCAGAGCTCCTTCCGGTCAGCGATTGAAGTGCCTCCTGAAACGACAAGGAAAAGCAAGGGCTGGATAATAATAATAATAATAATACTTTATTTATACCCTGCTCCATCTCTTGAAGGACTCGGGACGGCTTACACTGGGACAAGCCCAAAACAGTATTACATCAATAAAAACAGTAGCACAATAAAATCACAGTATAATAACACATCTTACAGAAGTTAAAGTAACTTAAAACATACCCTGTTTCCCCGAAAATAAGACATCCCCAGAAAATAAGACCTAGTAGAGGTTTTGCTGAATTGCTAAATATAAGGCCTCCCCCAAAAGTAAGACCTAACAAAGTTTTTGTTTGGTAGCATGCCCACCAAACAGAACAAAGCATGCAGGATCATTAAATGTATGTACTAGAGATTGTTGTACATGGAAATAATGGTAGTAACAAGAAATTCTTGATAGGATTCACAGTTTGGTTATGCTGGTTTGTGATAACAACTACTGTACAGTATATAATAAATGTTCAATTTTTTTTGTTCAACCATAAATGTGAATTCTTCTTCATGGAAGAATAAGACATCCCCTGAAAATAAGACCTAGCATATCTTTGGGAGCAAAAATTAATATAAGACACTGTCTTATTTTCGGGGAAACAGGGTAGACAGTAATCTATGTCAAGCATCATAGGACATGGGCCAAAGGGCATCTAGATGGTCTCATAAAACCATAGGTAAGGAAAGGGGTCCCCAAAGGCCATCTAGATGGTCTCATAAAACCATAGGTAAGGAAATGGGCCTCCAAAGGCCATCTAGACAATCTCATAAAACCATAGGTAAGGAAAGGGACGGTCTCATAAAACCATAGGTAAGGAAAGGGGTCCCCAAAGGCCATGTAGACGGTCTCATAAAACCATAGGTAAGGAAAGGGGCCCCCAAAGGCCATGTAGACGGTCTCATAAAACCATAGGTAAGGAAAGGGGCCCCCAAAGGCCATCTAGACAATCTCATAAAACCATAGGTAAGGAAAGTGACCTCCAAAGACCATCTAGATCAGGGGTCCCCAAACTAAGGCCCGGGGGCCAGAGGCGGCCCTCCAAGGTCATTTACCTGGCCCCCGCCCTCAGTTTTATAATATAATATTTTATATCAGTTTTAATAATATAATATATTGTATATACATATAATATTGATAATAATCTTATGTTATACGATATAATACTAATAGTAATACCATATAATAATATCAATTATATGTTATATATTACATATTATGTAATAGTATAGTGGTATAGTTCAATATAGTAATATATAATGCTAATATTGTGTTATGCTAATAATATAATGTATTGTATGTACATGCAGCTGCTCTGAGTCCCCTTCGGGGTGAGAAGGGTGGGATATAAATGTAGTAAATAAATGCAGTAAATAAATAATTAATTTTAGACTTAGGTTTGGCCAAAGTCTGAAACGACTCGAAGGCACACAACAACAACAATCCTTATTAACTTGACTATCTCATTGGCCAGTAGCAGGCCCACACTTTTCCACTGAAATCCTGATAGGTTTATGTTGGTTAAAATTGTTTTCATTTTTAAATATTGTATTGTTTTTCGTTATTGTTGCACTACAAATAAGACATGTGCAGTATGCATAGGGATTTGTTTGTAATTTTTTTTCAAATGATAATTCGGCCCCTCAACAGTCTGATGGATTGTGGACCGGCCCTCTGCTTCAAAAGTTTGGGGACCCCTGATCTAGATGGTTTCATAAGACCACAGGTAAGCAAAGAGACCTCCAAAGACCAGGCAGACTTAGGTCAACCTCAGTTTGGGGACCCCTGCTCTACTGTATATGCATATAGGCTAAAGCAGGGATCCTCAAACTTTTCAAGTGGAGGGCCAATTCACAGCCCCTCAGACTGTTAGGGGGCCAGACTATGATGAAATAGTCCAAAATTAGGATTGTTGCTGTTGTGTGTCTTCAAGTCATTTCAGACTTAGGTCAATCCTAAGTCTAAAGTTTAGGACAGAGGCCAGGTCAATGACCTTAGGGGGCCGCATCCGGCCCATGGGCCTTAGTTTGGGGACCCCTGATCTAGACGATCTCATAAGACATAGGTAAGCAAAGAGACCTCCAAAGGCCATCTAGATGGTCTCATAAGACCATAGATAAGGAAAGGGATCCTCAAAGACCATCTAGATGGTTTCATAAAACCATAGGTAAGTAAAGGCACCCTCAAAGGCCATCTAGACGGTCTCATATGACCATAGGTAATGAAAGTGACCTCCAAAAGCCATCTAGTTGGCCGTAGCTAAGCAAAGAGACCATCAAAGACCATCTAGATGATCTCATAAGGGTATAAGTAAGCAAAGAGACCTCCAAAGACCATCTAGACAATCTCATAAGCCCACAGGTAAGCAAAGAGACCTCCAAAGGCCATCTAGACAATCTCATAAAACCATAGGTAATGAAAGTGACCTCCAAAAGCCATCTAGTTGGCCGTAGCTAAGCAAAGAGACCTTCAAAGACCATCTAGATGATCTCATAAGGGTATAAGTAAGCAAAGAGACCTCCAAAGACCAGGTAGACTTAGGTCAACCCTAAGTCTAAAGTTTAGGACAGGGGCCAGGGAAATGACCTTGGAGGGCCACATCTGCCCCCCGGGCCTTAGTTTGGGGACCCCTGGGCTAAAGTAAGGGAGCGAGGCCCGGGCGGCGCATGCGCAGAGACGCACCGGTGACCTGGGCGGCGTCCCGGGCGGGGAGGCCCATGAGCCTGGCGCATGCGCGGCGCTGCTGGGCGACCAGGGGCCGTGTGGGGGCCAAGAAGAGGGCCTTCCCGGCGGGGAACCAGCGGGAGAAGTTGTGCAGCACGGCGGCCGCCACCAGCGTCTTGCCCAGGCCCGTGGGCAGGCACAGGAGCGTGTTGCCCAGCAGCGCCGCCCGCACCGCCCGCACCTGGTAGGGCCGCGTCTCCAGGCCGGGCCCGCCGGGGAAGAGCCACAGCCGCCCCGCCGGGCCCGCCACGAAGCCCCCCGGCCGCGCCTCCGCCTCCTCCGCCGCCGCCAGCAGCAGCGCCTCGTCTTCATCGTCCTCCCCGTCTTCTTCCCCGGGATCGGGCCGGGCGCCCCAGGCCTCGAACAGCGTCGCCTGCCGCCCTCCGCGCGCCGCCTTCATGGCGCTTTCCTCTCAGGCGCCGCCATCTTGGGCGCTGCGGAGGCGCCGCCATCGAAAATACGCGCCGCGAGACCTGATTGGCTCCCGAGTACGGAACGGGGCGTGGCCTCCACTCATTGGCTGCTCTCCCAGTGTGCGCTCCACCCTGATTGGCTACGGGCTGGTGGATAACGCTCCGCTCGGCGGCTGCGAAGAAATATCTACTGCGTTCATTGGCTACAGCATGAGTGCTCCACCCTGATTGGCTATGCCCTGCGGCACCTCGAATGCTGATTGGTCGGGACGCTTACCTCAGCAATTCACACCCAAACAACTACTATATTCCAGGCATGAGCCAACTTGGGCCTTCCCTCCCAGTGTTTTGGACTCCAACTCCCACAATTCCTAACAGCCTGCCGGCTGTTAGGAATTGTGGGAGTTGAAGTCCAAAACGCCGAGAGGTGAACAAGCTCTGTCAGCCTTTAGGGTGTGCTTCCGGCCGCGAGGACTACATTACCCAGGCTCCCTCGGGCGTCCTTTTAGGAAGTCCCGCCTATACCCCGATCCCATTGGCCAGATTCCTTTCGGGTTAGTGACGGGCGTGGTATTGCTCCAATAGGGAGCGTTCATTCTCCCGAGGCAGCCTGGGAAACGTAGTCCGGGCTCGGTGAGGGGAGAGTTAGGCAGCAGGGCGCTCGAGGAGGAGAAGGAGGCGTGCCTGTGGGACGGCGAGGCCATGGAGGCCCCCGCGCGGCCCTGGAGCCCCGAGCAGCTGCGGAGCGAAGAGCTCCCCAAGAGGGACCTGGTCCGCTTCCTCCAGGAGCAGGCCGCCCACAAGGTGAGACGCGTGTCAGGCCGTTCACACGTGCAAACGCGGGCAGGGGGAGGGGCCCACCTCTTTCTTGAAGGAGATATGGTATATAATATAACAATTAAAAATAACATATTAATAATAATTACGATAAATAATATATTTATAAATAAAATAAATGATATAAAAATAACCATAATAGATCATATAGTAATAAATAACGTTAATATATAAATATTCGACAAGCCTCCACCGTCCTGGGCTTCAGAAAAGCTCTAAAAACATGGTTATGTGCTCAGGCTTTTAATGAATACTCCAAAAACTATCATGTCAGGCTACACAGAGAAGCCATTGAAATCCACAAGCATGTGGACAACTTCAACAGAAAGGAGGAAACCATGAAAATGAACACAATCTGGCTACCAGTATTTTGAAAAAAAAAATCCAAAATCAGAACAGTAAATAAGAAGCAACACTCTGAAAACAGAGGAGTTCCAGACATGAATCAACCAGGGGCAGCTAACTACTCTGAATAAAGGATGCCTCCGGGCAGGAAGAAGCCAGGAGATAAAGCTATTCAATGCTAATTAGGGTGGTTAACTACAATATTCACACTGGCCTCCAGCTGACACCTCACCCTGGACTTTCCACAGATATATATAAACCTTCGTTGCTTAGTTTCTCCATACCTCACTACCTCTGAGGATGCCTGCCATAGATGTGGGCGAAATGTCAGGAGAGAATGCTCCTGGAACAAGGCCAGACAGCTCGGAAAACATACAACAACCCTTTTAATGAATAAATGGCAAAGGTGACATTGTCCGATTTGAGGCTAAAGCATGAGGTTTCTTGGACGAATGGATCTAATCATATGTTTTAAATTTTTATACTGTATTTTAATAGTTTTTAATTGATTGTATGTACTGTTTGTGATTTATAACTATGTGTAGGCAATGAATTTTTGCCAATTGTTGTAAGCCACGCTGAGTCCCTTCAGGTGAGAAAGGCAAGATATAAATGTTGGTAATAAAATAAATAAATAATTATAATAAATAAATAATATTTATTTATTTATTTACTACATTTATATCCCGCGCTTCTCACCCCGGAGGGGACTCAGAGCGGCTTACAAATCAAATGTACATACAATATACTATTAGCATAGCACAATATAAGCATTCAATTACTATATTGTACTATATCATTATATGGTAATATTATTAGTAATATTACATTTAATATATAATTAATATTATTATATTATTAGTTTAATATTGTATTACATTATATTATTGTCAATATTATAAGTATATACAATATATTATATATTTATAAATTATTGTATATTATATATACATGTATGTAAAATTAGCATAGCATGTTGCTATGGCACAGAAGACAAAATGGAACTATTTTCCTGGCTCTCAGCATAACATTAAAATAAATTATATAAACATAATCATAATAGATAATATAGTAATAAATAGCTACAATATATAAATAATTATAATAAATAATATTTTAATAATAAATAATGATAATACACAAGCGTAAAGTTAGATTGTCACCTTGTTGTAGTAAGGAAGCTTGAGGTGTTCCAATTTCCTTATTTTATTTATGTGCTTCAGTTGTATATCGCTTTTCTCACTCCGGGTGGGGGACTCAAAGTGGTTTCCAAACATGTTATGGCAAAATTCAATGCCTACACGAAGCAATAGTGACATACAACTATCAATTAAATCATAAAGTGCAGTAACATTAAATATTGAAATCAAATCATAGACCTGCATAAGTGGAGTACAGTCTCAAAGGTCTGTATAGGAAGGGTAAAAACATCGAGGGTAGCTTTGACAGTGTGGTGAGTGAATTAGAACCAGACATCCTGAGGAATGAGGTTGAGCGGGCCTTAAAAAGCATTGCTAATAGCAAGTCAGCAGGAGATGACGGGATCCCATCGGAGTTGTTCAAAATCTTGAAAGATGATGCTGTCAAGGTGATGCATGCCATATGCCAGCAGATATGGAAAACACAAGAATGGCCATCAAATTGGAAAAAATCAATATATATCCCCATACCAAAAAAGGGAAACGCCAAAGAATGCTCAAACTTCCGTACAGCGGCACTTATTTCTGCCAGTAAGGTAATGCTCAAGATCCTGCAAGCCAGACTCCAGCAATACATGGAGCGAGAGTTGCCAGATGTCCAAGCTGGGTTCAGAAAAGGCAGAGGAACAAGAGACCAAAATGCCAATATCCGCTGGATAATGGAGGAAGCCAGGGAGTTTCAGAAAAACATCTACTTCTGCTTTATTGACTATTCTAAAGCCTTTGACTGCATGGATAATAAACTGCGGCATGTTCTTGGTGATATGGGGATACCAAGCCACCTTGTCCGTCTCCTGAGCAATCTGTATAACGACCAAGTAGCCACAGTAAGAACAGATCACAGAACAACAGACTGGTTCAAGATTGGGAAAGGAGTACGGCAGGGCTGTTTCCTCTCACCCTCCCTATCTGACTTATATGCAGAACACGTCATACGTGTGTGGCTTGATGAATCCAAGGCTGGAGTTAAAATTGCTGGAAGAAACATTAACAACCTTAGATATGCAGGTGATACCACTCTGATGGCCGAAAGTGAGGAGGAGCTGAGGAGCCTTATCACCAAGGGGAAAGAAGACAGTGCAAAAGCTGGGTTGCAGTTAAACGTCAAGAAAACCAAGATGATGGCAACCAGACCGATTGATAACTGGCAAATAGAAGGAGAAAACGTGGAGGCAGTGACAGACTTTATATTTCTACGCGTGAAGATCACTGCAGACGCAGACTGCAGCCAGAAAATCAGAAGACGTTTCCTTCTTGGGAGGAGAGCAATGGCCAACCTCAATGATAAAACAGTGAAGAGCAGAGACATCACACTGGCAACTAAGGTCTGCATAGTAAAAGCAATGGTATTCTCTGTAGTGACCTATGGATGTGAGAGAGAGCTGGACCATAAGGAAGGCTGAGCGAAGGAAGAAAGATGCTTTTGGACTGTGGTGTTGGAGGAAAATCCTGAGAGTGCCTTGGACCGTGAGAAGGTCCAACCAGTCCATACTCCAGGAAATAATGCCTGACTGGAGGGAAGGATATTAGAGGCAAAGATGAAGGACTTTGGCCACATCATGAGAGGACAGGAAAGCTTGGAGAAGAGAAAGATGCTGGGGAAAATGGAAGGAAAAAGGAAGAGAGGCCGACCAAGGGCAAGATGGATGGACGGTATCCTTGGACTGGCATGAACTTGAAGGAACTGGGAGCGGCGACGGCCAACGGAGCTCTGGCGTGGACTGGTCCATGAGGTCACGAAGAGTCGGAAACGACTGCACGAATAAATAACAACTTTTATGCAGTGCTTTTGACACGATATATATATATATATGTGTGTGTGTTCCCTAAGTGAGCTGTAGAATACAATCAATAATAACATACACCACAATGTATACTGATCAATATTCTTCTCTTTACACACTGTTATTCCAGGTGTGGTGCAGCTACAGAGATACAGAAATGCAGATAAACTGCTTTTTTGAAACTGTTGTGCTTAATCTGTACTCTGAGGACAGAATACAGATTTCACCATCCAGAGAAACCAGCAGCAGGTTTTTCGATATCAATATAAAATATTTGTGACAAGAATGTCTTAACTGTGGAGAAAGCAGGATGGGAACTTCACGTTTTCCATTGCTCATCCTTACTGCTTGGGATCTTTTAGCTGGAGATCCTGCCTTGAGCAGAATGGGGTTGGACTACATGAAATGCTTTTAATGTAAGCCGTTTTGAGTCTCCTTGTAGAGAGAAACGCGGGGTATAAATAAACATCATAATAATAACAATAACCAAGAAGATCTTGGGTTTTGTGACCAGAGCTTAAGAGCAGGATCCCAAATGATCTTTGCAGTTGACGTCCAAAACACCTGGAGGGAGGGCCAAAGTTTGCCCATGCTTTATTTAGGGGTTGTACATTCCCAAAGGCCCTGTCTTCGCATTTCTTTCCTCGTGTCTGATTTTTGGTTTTTTTTTCAGTTCCTTGCAGAACACAAACTTCTTGGGCAGATTAAAAATGTGTCCAAGACAGCCAGCAAGGACCAGCTGATCACCGCTTATAACCAGCTCTTTGAGACAAAGGTAAGGTACTTCGCCTACAGAACTGTGGCCCTGTGCAAGGCTCGCCTACTTAGAATGTAAGGTCTTTATTTTTGTGTACATTGGAGGTGGTTGCTCAGTGGGCAGAGTTGGTCCTTTGCATGTACAGCTGGCCTCCACATTTGCTGACTTGACTATTTTGGTTTCAAACCGAAGAGGAAGAGATTCCACCTAAAAGGTAGGAAGAATTTCTTGATGGTCTACCATGGGATATTCTGCTTCCTGGGAGTCTGATCGACTCCTTTGTAGGTTTTGAAGCAAAGGCTGCATGGTCATCTGTTGGAAGGGCTTGGGTGTAGTCTTCATATCTGGCAGGAGAATGGGATTGGCCTCTAGGATTCTCTGAGGCTCATGCACTTCTACAGGCTTTTTATTTGTGGGCAAAGCTGACCCTTCTCATTTACAGCTAGGTCTCCACATTTGCTTTTTTGACATCCTCAGATTCAATTATTTGTGAGATTTCATCAACTTCCATTTTGCTTTGGTTCTTTAGCCCATAGAAATGGGAGCACAGACTGAATCAAGGCCCTCCAAACCTGTACTTCCTCTAACTATGAAACTAAAGAACCTGAGCGAAGTGCAGAGCTCATGGCTTGGAAGGGGCCAGGAAAAGACGTGGCCACTGCCACCTCCTCTTCCCTCAAGGTGCATCCACATCCACACATTAGTCCTGCACTTTGGAATCAAGGGGGGAAGGGGGGGTCACTGTTGCCATAAATTGCCTCCCAACGATGGGGCCACCATGTGCGCTATCACACAGCAGCCCTGCCCTTTGGGAGAAGTCAGCATTGCTACAAACTTATCATCCTGTGTTTAATATTAATATGCATTAGGGTTTAAATGGTATTTTTTTAATATCATGAACTGCTTCTCAATCAAAGAGGCAGAGGAGGAGACAAATAATATAACTACATCAAGAGTAATAATAATTCTGTATGGATGTTCATGTGGCAGCTGCAGACTTAGAGTAGGAGGATCTCTCCATCTGTCACACATTCTTCATGTTTCCTCTGTCTGGAGAATTTCCAAGCTTGCAAGCCTAAAGGGACCTTCCATGATTTGCCCACTGTATTCTTGGTTTTCCCACTTTCATTGGGGGGGGGGGGGGGTTCCTATGCTTAAGGAAGGCAACTGTGGAGAAAGCCAGTTCCATTTCCTAGATTTGCAGTTCAAATGGGCCTCCGATGTCTGAGGTTAAAATTTAAAATGTTGCTCTGCTGGTTGAAGTCTTTCTATGTCAAGTTGTTTGGGACTGAAATATTGTGAAATGTGCCCTGCCTTGGTAGCCTTTGGCCAGCTGCTTTCCTCAGCGTTGTTATATGGATAATAACCTGGACTTACTTTATAGCAGGCATGTTAGGAATTGTGGGAGTTGAAGTCCAAAACACCAGGATGACCGAAGCTGGCTCATGCCTGCTATATTCTCTTTAATGGTGAGGAATCACCTCACAGTGGGTGCCTTTCCCCCCAGAGTTTCAAGGGCAGCGAGAGCCCAGAGGAGCTGGCCGAGCAGGTG
This sequence comes from Anolis carolinensis, assembly GCF_035594765.1. Lineage (NCBI taxonomy): Eukaryota > Metazoa > Chordata > Lepidosauria > Squamata > Anolidae > Anolis > Anolis carolinensis. The sequence continues at coordinate 366,820,835 of NC_085841.1, forward strand.
AAGAGTGTCAAGTTGGATGAAGGCAAAGCCAAAGAGGCCAAGCAGGAGGAGGCCGTCGACGAGGTGAGTCCAGAGAGAACGAGGAGGGAGGGAGGGAGCCAGGGAGGGAAGGAAGGAAGGAGAGGGCTGGGCAGTTCTGTCACGGTCAAGAAGTGCTGCTTTCCAGTTGTGGAAGTCCTTGAGGGCCAGGGCTAGTTTATTCTTCGTTTGGCTGGAAAAATATATGCATACTGTCGCTGGCGGCACAGTGTGTCAAAGCGCTGAGCTGCTGAACTTGCAGACTGAAAGGTCACAGGTTTGAATCTGGGGAGCGGAGTGAGCGTCCACTGTTAGCCCCAGCTTCTGCCAACCTAGCAGTTCGAAAACATGCCAATGTGAGTAGATCAATTAGTACTGCTCCGGTGGGAAGGTAACGATGCTCCATGCAGTCATGCCAGTGGCCACATGACCTTGGAGGTGTCTACGGACAATGCCGGCTCTTTGGCTTAGAAATGGAGATGAGCACCAACCCCAAAAGTAGGGCACGACTGGACTTAATATCAGGGGAAAACTTTTACCTTTACCTTACTGCCCTTGTAGTTACAAAGGGCGCCGTCCTGAGAGCGTGGTTGCAGTCATGGAAGTCCACAGGCTAAATGAAGATGTTGAATGATGAATTTGAAACAAACCCCTGAAATGGCTTTCATAGGACTGTGTTGGTCTATTGGAGTAGTTGTGTTTCCTGGGCAATTTGTGCCATGGTCTTCCTGAGGAAAATGAAACACATAATGCGTGTACTCAGAATGGGAGGACCTCCTTTGTAGGAGGAAACATTCTGTTTTGTGGTTTCACCGCAACGTTCATCCCATTGGTTCAGACATAAATCTGACTGGGTTCAGTTCCTGAGTCTCCATGCACAGAATTTAACGCCAATGCCTTTGAAATAGTGAAGGAATGTATGTGCCGGTGGCTGATTCTCCCTCTGCTTCCAGGGCCCTCCAAAATACACCAAGTCTGTCCTGAAGAAGGGGGATAAAGTCAACTTCCCCAAAAAGGGCGACGTTGTCCACTGCTGGTACACGGGAAAGCTTGAAGACGGAACCGTCTTTGACAGCAACATCCAGACAAGTAAGAACAGGGCAAATGGCGAAGAGCTGCAGAAGGGGCCATTCCCTGTTTGGTTGCTTCTATTCACCTCCCTTTTTGCCGCTTTAATACAGATTTTAATAGGAAAGAAGCACAAATAGATGAAACATCAGTTCTTATACATACATACACATAAACATACTTGAACAACAATTACATAACCAACTATACCTCAAAGTGGAGTGGAGGTTTTTTCTCTGGAGGTGTTTAAACAGAGGCCATCTGTCAGGGATGCTTTGTGCTTTTCCTGCCTGGCAGAAGGGGGTTGGAATAGGTGGCCCATGTGATCTCTTCCAACATTATTATTCTATACATGTAAATCTAAAACACAAACATATGTACATAAATTAGTTTTAAAAGAGGATTTCCGGCTTCCCTTTTTGTGGATTTCTCTGTAGTTTAACTTTTTTTTCTTCCATTTTAATATGTGTGCTTGTAGAATTGTGAAAGTATTTTATGTGTTTTTGATTATGCCGTGACCCTCCTCGAGCTATGGGGTGAGGTGGATCAGAAATATAATAATAATAATAATAATAATAATAATAATAATAATAATAATAATAATAACAATAATAATAATTCTAACTTATATGCAGCAAGGTTTTGACTTCTACTTTTTTTACATCCACAAACATATCCCAAGAGTTTATGTCTACAAATCTGTATATATTTTCCTCTCCTTCAAATCTATATAGAGAGGTTTCCACTCTTTTAAGAGTGTGCCCAGTGTCTTACCCTTCAAGAAAGTCGCTAACTTGTCCAATTTGGTTAGTTCCTATATTTTTGCTGTCTAGCTTTCTATAGTTGGCCATTATTTCAGTCTTTTCCAGCCACACTGGGAGAGATGCCAGTTCCTTGCCTGTAAGACAGGCATGGGCCAACTTGGGCCCTCCCTCCAGGTGTTTTGGACTTCAACTCCCATGAATTGTGGGGGTTGAAGCCCAAAATCCCTGGAGGGGGTGCCCAAGTTGGCCCATGCCTGTTCTAGGATCAGGCCCAGAAGTGCAGTATTGAGTTGGCCAGATCTGCTACAAGGCCCTCCGCCTCACTCTCTCCTTTGTTTTCCCAGGTTCAAAGAAAAAGAAAGCCGCCAAGCCCCTGAGCTTCAAAGTCGGTGTTGGGAAAGTCATCCGCGGCGTAAGTACTAGCGAATGGAAGGAGGGCCCTTCAGCCTTGTGTGCAGCCGAGAAGGGCCTTTGCAGGGCAGGCACCCAAAGGGATGCCTCATATTGGGAGGAAAGGGGGCTGAGGAAAGCTTGACCAGGAAAAAGCATACCCTTGTATGGGACCGGGGGGGGGGGGGTGGCCTTCCCCTGACCATTTGCTCCTCCCACGTTTTTTGGGGTCCACGAGAAACAGCTTCAGGAGCTGGTTTGGTATGGCTTGGAGGAAAGAAGGGGACCCAAGAGCCATGTTTAGATAAGACTATGGAAGACAATTTGAAAGATGTTCTGTTCCTGGTTTGAATGTGTTGTACTCCAGGAACCTTGTTGTTTTTCTGGTTGCCACAAACTAGTTTAAATTGGTCGAGTCTTGGTGATGAGAGTTTTATTGAAAAACCAGAGCAAAATGTGCTTTAGCAGGATGTCCCTCCTGCAAAGATAAAGTTTACGTCCTGCAGCGTGATTAATTTTAGTTACGTCCTGCAGTAAAATGTTTAATTGTAACTGTTTTAATGTATTTTAATATTAGTATAGTTGTTAAAGCTGTGAGCCACTTTGAGTCTCAGTCCTGAAAATGAAGCAGATGAGTATTTACTACTACTACTACTACTACTAATAATAATAATAATAATAATAATAATAATTCTAGATGTAAGCTGTGTTAAAGATTGTTTCCAGTCCTTATTAAAATAGAAAAGTGCCTAAGTGACACTTGAGCTTTAATTCAACTGGAAATGAAGGAAAGGATGACCCATAAGACATGGACTCCCTCTCATCGTCTTCCGCCTTGTTTCCACAGTGGGACGAAGCCCTGCTGACGATGAGCAAAGGAGAGAAGGCTCACTTGGAAATCGAACCGGAGTGGGCTTACGGGAAGAAGGGGCAGCCGGACGCCAAGTATCCTTACCAAGGAGTCAGACTTAACAAGGGGAAGGGGCCGGGGAGGGGTTGTCTCCCTTTCCAAATGTCTTGTAAGTCAGACAAACGCCCTCTCGATGTGCCTTGCATTCAGGAATGTTTGAGGCAAAGGGAGTGCAAAAGAGCCAAAGTGTTGGTAGTGCGGCTCCCTTTGCATCATGGCCTCCATCCTTTCGTAATGAGGGCAAAGAGCACAAATGGGTTTGAGGTTCTCCTGCAGTGGATCTTGGGTGATACAGTGGCTTCTGCTTAGCCGGGACGATATTTGGAAAAGTGGGTGTTGGGGGTATCGTGTTGAAAAAGCCAAGTTCCCTGTTGTGAGAAATGATGGTTTTCATCACCGTTTGCTGCAGCTCTGTACAGGAATTAGCCCAGAGAAGATGCCCCCAAATGTTCTCTCCTCCATTACTTGCCTCCCTTCCTATTGAACATTTAAAAACAGGCATGGGCCAGTAAGCTGTTAGGAATTGTGGGAGTTGAAGTCCAAAACCCCTGGAGGGAGGGCCCAAGTTGGCCCATGGCTGATTTAGAACCTTCCCAGTTCATTTCTTGGTGCAAAAGGTGGTGCTCCTTAACCCCTGAACCTCAGGATCCCACCCAACGCAAAGCTCTTCTTTGAGGTTGAGCTGGTGGACATTGAGTGACCGGTCGTGTGGCCCTCCTGGGCCCTGGCAGATGGTGAGGAACCCCTTGAGTCCAGAAACGAAGACAGATGTGGCCTTGTACACTTACTTACACATTGCAATGGGGGGAAGGCGTAATTGCAGCTTCTGTACAGTCTCCGCTGAATTAAAGTCTTGTTTATACATGGTTTTGGACACTCATTCTAAGGCAGCAGCCAATACTTCCTCCAAAACGCAGGTCTCGAGGGTCTGGGGTGAAGCGGCAGGCCTCAGCAGGGACTCCTTTGTTTGAATAGCAGGCTGAGCTGCATTGCAGTTGCGACAGAAGGATCAATCACTTCCTGGTGGGAAGTGACTCAAACACTGCCTTCTGCTCTGGGTTCTGGCCATCTGTTGGGTGTGCTTTGAATGCAATTGTCCTGTTTCTTAGCAGGAGGTTGGCCTGTGAGGTCTCTTCCAACTCTAGGATTCTTGTTTGTAACCAGTGAGAAACATTCAGGCGTTTCTTGAAAGCAAATGAAATGCTCGCTTTGAAAACAACCCCTAGGAATGAATGATGCACATAAAAGGGTGACTGCTCTGCTGGGAGAAGGACAAGGGCATTTCTGGGGCTGAACCCTTCTGCCATCGATCTATCCTCAGACTGGTAGGGAGCGCATCTCGCTCTCATTGGAGTACAATGTAGTTTAAGGCACTGCTTCTGAAAGTGTGGGTCTTGGCCCCAAATGTGATCTCCCAGCTCAATGCTTGCGTTACAAAGTTTGGTGACAGGAAAATGTTTCCTGAATTGCACCCATTTACACAAATCTGTAAGCAACATGCAGTGTTTACAGCAGGGGTCCTCAAACTTTTTAAGCCGAGGGCCGGTCCACAATCCTTCTGACTGTTGAGGGGCCGGATTATCATTTGAAAAAAAAATACAAACAAATTCCAATGCACACTGCATATGTCTTATTTGTAGTGCAAAAACAACAACAACAACGAAAGAATACAATATTTAAAAATAAAAACAATTTTAACCAACATACATTTATCAGGATTTCAATGGGAAGTGTGGTCCTGCTTCTGGCCAATGAGATAGTCAAGTTAATTAGGGTTGTTGTTGTTGTTGTTGTGTGCCTTCAAGTCATTTCAGACTTTGGGTGAGCCTAAGTCTAAAATTTATTATTTATTTATTTACTGCATTTATTTACTACATTTGTATCACACCTTTCTCACCCTAAAGGGGACTCAGAATAGCTTACAAATTATATGTACATACAATATATTATATTATTAGCATAGCACAATATTAGCATTATATATTACTATATTGAACTATACCACTATACTGTAATATTATTAGTAATATTATATGTAATATAGAATATATAATCTATATTATTATATGGTATTATTATTAGTGTTATATTGTATTACATTATAATATTATGATCAATATTATATGTATATACAATATATGATATTATAAAACTGAGGGCGGGGGCCAGGTAAATGACCTCGGAGGGCCGCATCCGGCCCCTGGGCCTTAGTTTGGGGACCCCTGCACTATACTGTAATATTATTAGTAATATTACATGTAATATATAATATATAATTAATATTATTATATGGTATTATTAGTATTACATTATAACATTACTATCAATATTATATGTATATATAATATTATATTATTAAAACTGATATAAAAATATTATATTATAAAACTGAGGGCAGGGGCCAGGTAAATGACCTTGGAGGGCCGCATCCGGCCCCCGGGCCTTAGTTTGGGGACCCCTGGTTTACAGCATACTCTGCAGAAACATTTCAGCTGTCTTCTGCAAAAAGGAAAAACAGCCAGCATCTTTAGCAAGACTTGCTAATGCTGATCTGTTATCATCAGTAAATGTCTGGTTTTTATACCAATTTTATTTACAAACATACCTGGGGTCATTTAAAAAAAAAAATCAGCCCAAGTGGGGTTGCAGTTGCATTGGCTGGTCCATCCATCCATGGCTATTATTTATACCCCATTGTTAAGCCAGGCAGGAAGAGATAGCTTGCACAAAGGCAGAGGAGACAATAAGAGACACACTGTATCCATGCATATGTTGACCTCATGTGCAAGGGCTGGTTTTGGGGCCAACGGCCGCCGGAGGGGCTGGGGCCAGAGCCTGCTCATATAAGAGCGCTTTTAATTTAGATTCTCTGTTTTTTCTCGCCTGCGGGGTAAATCCCCGGCACACTTGGCAGGAATGGGAGTTATGGCTCTCTCCCAGACACAGCAGACATCTTGAATGTCCATCAGCCTCGGGGAGATTGCCCCCACACGCCTCGCACTTCTTAAAAAAGGAAGCCATTACTCTAGCCTGCCTTAAGATATCCAAAGAGCGTAGTCCGAGTCCTTTCCGAGTCATATGGGCTGGAGAAAAGCGGTAAACGATGAAGCGGTCCAAGTCAAATCCGATTATACCAAATAGATTGAAAGAGCTAGAGGTTCCTAATGCTGACTGAGTGGCGGAAAAAAGAACTGGGGCTAGCCCCGCCCACCGGGCTATATATACTCTATTGGGGAGAGTGGGCGGGGCCTCCGCCAAAATGTTTCATTAAGAGGTTCTAGAAGGTTCCGAAATGCTGCGCAGGCGCAGTAGAAGATCCCATAAGTGCGATTTCCACAGAAGCACCACGAAGAAGAACCATGCATATGTTGACCTCATGTGCAAGGGCTGGTTTTGGGGCCAACATTATGGACAATTTGATATGATCTGTAGGGAAGTCGAGGGTCATTCTATGGAGAGGGAAAGCACCAGTGCTACTGGTGGGCTGTTAGCAATTGCGTGAGTTGCGTCCAAAAGACCTGGAGGGCTGAAGTTTGCCTATGCCTGACCAAGACTAATATATAGGGTAGTTAAACCTTCAAAAATAAGATCCATTTATTTATTTACAGTATTTATATTCCGCCCTTCTCACCCCGAAGGGGACTCAGGGCGGATCGCATTATACACACATAGGACAAACATTCAATGCCCATCCATCCCACTGATCCTTTGAGTCCTGTGGAACAGTGGGACAGATCTTGGTTTAACTATCCTATATATTAACCTAGGGGTTTGAAGCTGGGAAAATGGCTCAAATAGTAGCAGCCGCTGCTGTGAAACAAACCCAAGGGACAGCGGATGGAATCCACTCTGGAGGAGCCCTAGCAGGAAGAAGTAGTAACTGGCCCATTTTTTACACAATTTCATTTTTATTACAAAAAAGAAAGGCATCTGAACAGAAAAATGTCTGAACGTACACATGAAAAAACCCAATACAAAATCTCCACCCCAAACACAGCATGGTTCTAGCAACACGCTTCATGTCGTTGTTCAAGGGAAGGAGAGGAGCTCACATCTTTCAGGGCTGGCTGCCTTCGCTTGAAGTGCGGAGGACGTTTCCTTCAGAGCGGAAGAGGGGCCGAGATCAGGGGCTTAGGGGGCTTCATGTCGCCCTGAGCGAGAACTAAGAATTCATGAGTCCATTTCATTTCTGGGTAATTTGGGAGGGAGCCGAATTCCTGGCAAACGAGGGGCACAGCAACATACCAATGAGCACATCGCGAGTCTGTCACAAGGAGACCCCCGTGGGCAGCCCCTCAATGCACATGCAGAGAGACACGGGGGCCACAGAAAGGGCGGGTTCACATCCATCATCCCCCATTCGTTCGTTGTTCTAAAAAAATAACAAAACCCTTCACACTCCTTGCCTCCGGCCCCACGCTTCTTCCGATCAGGTGGAGGAGGCCTGGTAATATTGTCCGTAATTCCAAGCATTTGGGTAGTTGTACTAGGAGGAGGAGGAGGAAGAGAAAAGGGGAGAAAACGTTAACAGCAAGGAAGGAAAGAAGGAACAAAGCCATGAAGCCAAATACTGCTCAGCACAAGAAGGGCACTAAAGGCTCCCCTATTTTCTGCCTGCAAAACATAACATAAACAGGAGGTATTTGCAGAGTACTCTGCAGTGCTCAGACAAAATGGCACTCGACGCCAAGCCTCTTTTAAGAGAGAAAAGGCCACATGATAATAAGAACAGACTAAATGCAAGTCTGACACCACTTTAACTGCCATGGTTTAATGTTAGGGAATCCTAGGATTTGTAGTTTTTATGGCCTTCAGCCTTCCCTTCCAAAGAATACTGGTGTCTCCCCAAACCACATCTTCCAGAATTGCACTGCACAGAGCCATGTCAGTTCAGACTAAATTAATTCCACAATGTAGACACACCCATTAACTGGGTTTCTGTTTTCCAAATTGGCCGTCCTAGTTCCAGAGAGGAGAGAAAGGGAGGCCAGAGCAAAATACCTGCTAAGTAGCAATAACGTTCTAGCAAAGAAGTAGCTTTTATTGAAGAAGCAAGAATGGATTTACACACACTTCTGAGGCCTGAATACATTTCAGTCAGACCATATAAAAACCATTCCAGTTTGCTAGCTGCCCAATCAAAGGCATTATAAGCTCCATTATCCAGCTGTGTAAAACCTACCTGGTACCACGCGCTGTAGTTGTAGGCGGCCTGGCTGGCCTGCATGTCTCCGTCTGCCACCTGCCCCGCGGCCAGGGCTGCCTCGTCCCCGTGGGGCCGCTTCTCGTCCCCCTCCTCGCAGCTGCAAGAGCCGAAAGAGAGGAAGAAAAGGGCAGTCGTGAGAGGGGTCCCTGAAAGCATTGCTTGCATGACTGACCCACAAGGCCCCTAACCATTCACTAGCAAGTAACATGCCTGCAAGCGTATTACTTTGGCAGAAATAATCATAGCAAATCCAAATTTTTATATTATATGGCATTTCCTAGAAAGGTGACTTATACACGATGGATGGGCAGTCCATGCACATAATGCCAAAGACAGAGATCCAGGCAGGACGGGAAAGGCTCTGGAAGAGCCTTTCGAAGCCAAGCCTGTTGAAGTGGGAATGATTGTATATAGAGTTGTTTAAATGTAATTGAGTCATGGTTGTGCAATGTGTGCTAGAGATTGCATCATACACTGTGTGCTGCCTGCTATACCAGTGTGTAAAAGGTTAAACTTGGATTGCATCAGACAGCAGAGGATGAGATAAATAGCCCTCTACTTCCTATCTTTTTCTCTCTGTCCCTTCCCGTGTGTGCCTGCATGAGCTGTGTATCATCTTGTGAGATTTCCGTTCGTAAGTAAACTTTTGATAGATAAACGAAGACTGCAGCATCGTTATTTATCCAGAGCTTCCTCGTCAGTGACTTCTGCTGCGTGTGTGCCTAGCAAACCGCTCTGATAAAGCCTACACCGGGGTGCACTTGGGGAGGGGGGAGGTGGCATGGGCCCATCCCTTCACACACACTGCACATTTCTTGGTGCTCGCAGACGTGTGTCATGCCTCAACAGCCTTCCCTCCTTAAACACCACTCCCCTTGATTGGCTGAGGTGGTTCTGTCCTACGAGCTTAAAACTTTCAGTGGCCGATTCTCTCCTCTTGTTGTGGCAGCTTCTTGTGCCTGAAACTCAGGCCTTCCCTGCAGCCTTTAATGTAGGAAACTCCTGTACGTGACTTATCAGTGGATTAGTGTAACAATATAAAAGGAAAACAATCATTCCCAGGACGTATGGAGTCTGTTAATAGTGGCCACCATGAGGTCGAACATTCTCTTTTACCATCAACCTCTTACCCAGATGTAAGTAACTGTAAAGCTGTAATCATAATAAACCGTAAGCCACCACGGGTACTCTTGTCTGAGAGACAGTGTTCCAGTGTGCTGCTGATTCAGAACAAGCACGGAGGCAGGGAGAAAAGAGCAGCAGAGAAGCGCAGTGGAGGCATGCGTGTTACAGGCCTGTGACTGCAAATGACAGGGGAACCTAAGTGCTACTGTATTCCGTCTCCCAGGAGAGGCCATTGAAGGCTTGTACATTGGTGTTTCAAAAATAGTCTGTTTCTGTCTGTTAATGTTTTCCAGGTCTATTATATACAAAGAGCAAAGCAGGAACCATTTTCACCAATACACTAAGATCCCAATCTGTGCAGTAAATCAAAAAAGAAGGGCTGTTCAGGTGAAACTACACTGTGTGTTTAATGCAACTTGACACAACTTTACTTGCCGTGGCTGAGCACTACACAATCCTGAGAGCTGTATTTTTACAAGGCGTATTTTTCCCTATCAAAGGTGCCTCAACAAACCACAACTCTCAGAATTTCATAGCACTGAGCCATAGCAGCTCAAGCAGTATCAAAATGCATTATGAAATGTAGATACCCTGAGTGAGCCTTCTCTCCCACCCGGCACAATTAACACGGCCTCCAAGGCAGCATTCGAGAGGCAACCAATTCTCCCAGCGACATAATAAAACCATTCTCACCCATTCTCCGCTTTCCTTTTCAAAGTTTCTTGCTCCTTCAGAAGGGACTGGTGCTCTTCGTAGGCATCCAGAAGCCTGCAAATAAAAAGTGATTGAGGAGGTGAGGAGGGAGAAACGCTCAGTGTGCACAGGCCTGGGCAAACTTCGGCCCTCCCAGGTATTTTGGATGACAACTCCCACAATTCCTACCAGCCAGTAGGAGCGTCGAAGTTTACTCCTGCCTGCCACAGAAGCTCTCAGGAGAAACCTAAACCAAGACTGAGGAAAACACAGCAGGAGCCTTACTTGTTCACATCCATGCCAAAGTCCTCCATGAATTCCACTTTTCTCTGAGAGAATATGATCCTCATCTTGATGGGCAGGGTCCCGCTGATGGCTTTGTCGAAGCAGGCGATGATGTGCTCTTCGTTCTGCTTCAGGTCACCATTGTACTCGATTTCCAGCAGGTTGAGGTACAGCTTGGCATTATCCTGGGCCAAAGGAACAGGTATGTAAGAAGGCAGGGAAGAAAGCGGGTAGAAAAAGAGAAACACAGAAACCTCCACCGAGTTCAGGGCCTAAATCTCAACACATTGACCTCTATTAACACCTGGAGCCTTTGAGACTCTTGCCTCCAATGAGCAACAGGCTGTTTTTTTTTATATTTGAGGGGATATTTAAAGTTGTTACAATGTCAATAGTTCATTTTTAAATGTTCATTTCTGGCCTGTTTTTCATTTTTCTTGTTTTAAATTGTAAGACGCTTTGAGTCCTAATTTTGGGAGGATAGTCAGATTATTATTGTTGTTGTTTTATTTATTCAGCCAATCGAGAAAGCATTTAGAAAACAGCAAAAACCAAGCAGGGGCCCTCCACAATATGATCTCCTTTCAAATATTTAAACATCGCTATGAAATCCTCTATTAATTGACTATTATTATTATTATTATTATTATTATTTATTAACTGTATTGATACCCCGCCTTTCTTCCCATGAAGACACAAGGTGGCTAACAACCCCACCCTTTAGTCAAGTTTAAAAAGTGCAATACAAAGTTTAAAAATAATTGAATCGCATAGTGTCGTAAAAACAGATTAAAAAATAGGAACAGATTAAAAAATAATTTCCAAAGCCGCTCCTCACGGGGCTTCCAGAATGCGACCATTTTGGTCACCCTTCTCCGGTCACAGAAAGTCAGCATAAATGTGAAGAAACAGAATTTTGGATGAAGTGTCTTAACATTTGAATGTATTTTAATTATGTTTTTATGTATTTAATTTAAATTTAAATTTATTTCAAGTTTATGTCTAAGGCAGTATGCAAGTGCCGTCTGTAAGCCGCTTTAAGTCCCCTTTGGGGTAGAAAAAGACGGGATATAAATATGGTAAATAAATAAATAAAGATGGGACTAGAGCCCATAAGGGGTGAGACAAGAAGCCCGACAACTATTCTTGTGCATTTGTATAGAATTGCTATCAGGTTCTGTTTGTTTCATTCGGAAGGCTCCCATTTTTGTTTACAAGAGGCACCTTTCCAAATGGGCACTTTTGTTCCACATCCGAAAATACAAAAATTGATCCATTGGTGGCAATAGGCGGGCTTCTCTAGGCTCCCCTTCCCGTTTTAGGGCACAAATGGAGGGCACATCTACCACTCTTAGCCCAGCATTTTTTATCTAACTCATGAGACCATAATCCTTACATTCTTTGCACCACTGCCCAGCCTTTTACTATTTTAACCTGTTGTATTTTTTTTATATTTGGTGGTTTTACTTACCATTATATTGTTGTTAAAATGTTGGTTTTATTTATGTAATGTTAAATGTCTATGATGTTCATTTTACTGTATTTATTTTGCTTACTGTGGAAATTTGGGCTTGGCCCCATGTTAGCCGCCCCGAGTCCCTGTGGGGAGATGGAGGCGGGATATAAAAATAAAGTTGTTGTTGTTATCATTATTATTATTTGACATTTGGGTCGTCCCCCGGCTTAAGCTACCACTATTTCTGTGATGCTTTCCTCTCCGTCTGCAGAAGAGAACTGGGGTTAAATACAGGGCTTAAGCTACCACTATTTCTCTGATGCTTTCCTATCTGTCTCTACCAGCAACATCAGGTTAGAGGGACTGGTGTCTCCACGGAGCAGCCAGGGCCCTGCAGGGTCACAGTGTCATCACCGTTGCCGGTCACTGGCCGAAGGGGAGCGGCAACCAGGGGCCGCGGTCGAGGGGGGAGAAGAGGAGAGGCCTACCCTGTCGCGGTCGATGGCCTCCAGGAGGACCTTCCTGGCTTTGGGGAGGCTCTTCTGGACCTTGAAGAGGTGCCGGGCCAGCTTCACGGCGAAGAAGGAGGCCTCGTAGTTGGACTTGGAATTCCTGACCGCCTCCTGGAGCAAGTGCTCCGCCTCCTCCAGGTTGCCGTGCCTCCGCTCCAGGCTGACCCTGCGCAGGCGGATCATGGCCAGGCCAGAGACATTCTCCTCAAAGGTTTTCAGGATCCTCCTGGCCTCGTGGATGTTTCCTGGGAGCAGAGCAGAGAGGGATGAGAAGAAGAAGAGAGTGTGGAGGCTGGACGAAGGGAGAGGGGCGCAAGGTTATACCACAGGAATGGGCCAACTTGGCCCTCCTTCCAAGTGTTTTGGACTACAACTCCCACAATTGTGAGAGTTGAAGTCCAAAACACCTGGAGGGAGGGCCCAAGTTGGCCCATGCCTATTATAGCAGAACCAGGTCCCATCCTTGGGGTTCGGCAGCCTGCTTCGCTCCTGTTTGCCAAGTATGTATGTATGTACAGTAGAGTCTCACTTATCCAGCACTCACTTATCCAACGTTCTGGATTATCCAACGCATTTTTGTAGTCAGTGTTTTCAATACATCGTAATATTTTGCTGCTAAAGTCGTAAATACAGCAATTACTACATAGCATTACTGCGTATTGAACTACTTTTTCTGTCAAATTTGTTGTATAACATGATGTTTTGGTGCTTAATTTGTAAAATCATAACCTAATTTAATGTTTAATAGGCTTTTCCTTAATCTCTCCTTATTATCCAACATATTTGCTTATCCAATGTTCTGCCAGCCCGTTTATGTTGGATAAGCGAGACTCTACTGTATTTATTTATTTCTAACTTTGATATTTCGCCCTTCTCACCCGAAGGGACTCAGGGCAGCTTACAACAATTGGCAGAAATTCAATGCCTACACATAGCTAAAAATTACAAATAGTGCATACAATCAATTAAAACTATTACAATACAATATAAAAAATTTATAAGCATTAGTCCATATTGTGGAATGAGCTGCTGAAGGGATTGTTCTCCAGCAATCCCACTCCTCATGATGTCACAAGGACCTCCATATCTTGTTAGGGAGATAATACACTGTTAGATAGGAATGCATTGGCTATAACCCCATTGTGTAAAACTGTTGTAAAATACAGTTCTAATGGACATGTGGTCACACACCTATTGAAGGTGATGGGGAACTGGAAGGACAGGCAAAAGAAGTCATAATCATGTGACAGGCATGACAACGGTTGCATCTGTTGGAGATAGCAACCTTCTCAAGCCTCCTTTGTCTGTTTTATGTGTCTGTTTATTTTCTGAAGGTTATGTTTTCTTTCATTTGCAGTTATCTTAGCTCTATGTACTTAGAGCAGTGGGAGGGGCTGCAGACAATGCGACTGGTTCAGTGACTGTTTAGAATGTTGTTTTAAAAGGATGATAGTTAGAAGTCAGTTAAGCCTTAAGCCAGCTTCAGTACAGAAGTCTGATAGAGTGCACAAGACAGTGTAAGGAGTTAGAAGACGTTGGGGCTTGAGTCTGTTTGAGTACAGAAGTCTGTGTAGGAAGTTAGAAGTGTTGAGGCTTGAGTTCCTTGGAAGTAGACTGTTATTAAAGACAGCTATACAAAGCAATATAGTTTTGAGGCTGTTAAAGATTGTAAGTTAAAGATACAAACTGAAATGTTTTAAAGCTTAACTTGATAAGAAATGTACATTATTTATAAAGTTGTAAGTAAAACAAGCTTGTTATTTAAAGAAGTCTAATTGAATCTTTGTCTGCTAAAAACATCGAATAGAAACAAGATATTTATGTATGCAGTGATCATCCATTAACCAATAAACTAATGGAACACTCCTGAAATTCTGGTGCCCAATAGATTATGATCCTAACAGGTCACAATCCAATACCCCAATAGCATCATTCATTTTTGTCCCTGGCTGATGAAGAGAAACAATGGGTATAAAAGAGGGCAGCAAGCATGTGTTTTTTTTCCCCCTTGCCATTATTTTCCTCTTGCTTCTCGCTATACATTTGAGTGTATCTCTGTGCACATGCCACTGATTGATAGGACATCAAGGGATCCTAATGTGTGTGTATATAGCTGCACATAAAGCAACATGTCAAGATTAAAAGCCTCCACGGTGAGTAAATAAGTTTTCTAAAACAGTGAACTGCACAAGGTCAGGCTACGCAGTAAACTCTGCTGACAACTGATAAAGGACTCTGCTATGTTTGAGTTGATTTTTAAAGCTTGCCTATGAGACAATCAGCATATTTGGGAAGGGTGTGATCGTGAAGGAGAACTCTTAAACACACACTTATCTCACCGTTCTGACAGATTCTGACAGATCCTCATCCCCTGCCCACTAATAAATAGTACATGAGCTGACAAAACATAAAACTGAATTAAAGATCTCTCTCTCCTGGCAGGTCTACCCAGTCAATGAAAAACTATAAATTTTATATTTAAATTTAATTTGCATGCATGATTGTAATGTGTTTTAATCTTTGCTCTGTGTCTTTTAATATATGCATTCTGATGGTCTTATGTTTTATCGACACACATTATCCCCCCTCAAGCCTTGAAAGGTAAGTAAAGATAGAGATGATAATGATTTTGATAGTTGGGGGTAGTCCTGGAAGTATGTGTGACTCTGGGGAGGGGGACTGCCTAAGAAAGAAATATGTCCATGCTTTTCCTTTCATCTTTCTGTTGTTGACCAAGCAGACCTGAGGGCCTGGTGAGAGGCCAGTCCTTCCCTTCCTTAAATCAGCAAAGACCTAGAGCTGTGGCTGCCTTCCTTGCCTCCTCCCTCCCTCCCTTCTTTCTCTCCTTCCTTCCTTCCTCCCTCATTCTTCTCTTCCTTGACTTCCTCCTTTACTTCCTCCCTCCCTCCTTCTTCCCTCTCTTGACTTCCGCCCCCTTTCCTATCCTTCATTCCCTTTTCCTCCCTCCCTCCCTGGACTTCCTTCTTTCCTCTATCCCTGGACTTCCTCCCTTTTTCTTCCTCCCTCCTCCTCCTTCTTCCTCCCTCCCTGCTCACCTTGCTGCTCCTCGAAGGCGGCCCAGAGGAGGTGCACCATGGGCTTCTTGGTGAGGTGGATGGTGCATGCCCGGCTGTAGACGTGCCTCACCCCTTCGATGCTGTGGTTCTCCATGTACTTGGCATACTGCATTTGAAGACAGAGCAGAGACTGAATGCTTCCTACCTCACTTTGGGCCGCTAAAATACTTGAGAGAACTATAATAAAATAAAATTCTTGTGTTTAAACCCATTCAGCACCTTTATTGAACCATTAGACTAGTTTCTGTAAGGAAGGACGAAGAGAGGCAACGAAGTTGGCATATGCAGCTGTGTCAAATCTGGTTGCAAGCAGACCATCTCCTAATGCAACAGATATAGTTATACATGAACAACATTCGAACAAGAGAACAGAAGGCGAGTCATCGCTGAGCATCAATGTTTGCAAAAGGGAGAGAGCCAGAGCGGGGGGCGCCCCGTACCTTGATCCAGAACTCCTCATAGAGGGCACAGGAGATCACGCAGCGCTCAAAGAGGACCACCACCCGCTCGTGGGTCCCGTTCTCGATCTCAAAGTCCAGGTACTCCTTCCAGTTCTTCAGCTGGGTCTTCTCCAGGGGCTTCACGTGGAAATAGGGGCGCTTGATCTGCAAGAGAGCCAATTGACACAGAGAGGTCACTGCAAAACAGCCACAAGACCAGGAATCCAAACCTCTTGCTGCCTTTCAGAAAGGCCTAAACCAGGCATGGGCCAACTTTGGCCCTCCAGGTGTTTTGGACTTCAACTCTCATAATTCCTAACAGCCGGTAGGCTGTTAGGAATTGTGAGAGTTGAAGTCCAAAACACCTGGAGGGCCAAAGTTGGCCCATGCTTGGCCTACACACTTTACAATATACACAGTATATAAATGAACAAGTCAAGTAGAAAATAGCATCCCAGATTTGTGGCAAAAGATGGAAATAAATTTGGTATCAGAGCAATTCAAGCTTTCCTGTCATCCTTCAGCCATAGGATAAGAAGACAGGACTCACTAGGAAAGACTATCATGCTTGGCAAAGCCAAAGACAGCTGGAAAAGAGGAGGCTGCAATAGCTGATGTAACTGCTGCCCCTTGAGCAGGGCACAATAATAAACTTGACTTGACAGCAATTAACAACCCCCAACTGAGCCCAGTGACGGGCTTAATATAGTACCTATCCTCCTGGTTTTAACCTTCACACTGTATGGGGTATGGTGATGTTGATACCTTGCCTTTGTGCCACCCACAATGAGTAAACAGAAACAGGGCTGGTGGAAAGCACAATGCAGTTTTTCCTGCTGCATATCCACTTCTGATCAGAAGAGCATCTGAAGTGTTTTCAAGAAAAGCTAACCAATGAAAGATGTGATCAACAGAGAAAAGTGTGACATACAAAGCAAATCTGACACTTCCTCACTTCAGAGACCTATGCTTCATGCAAGAAAGGACAGACTAAGAAAACACAACTGATACAAGCAAACAAAACCCATATTTTATCGTTTCGCTTCTTGACTTTGAGGCTGCAATACACCATGGGCATTTGATTTATTGTATTTATTGTATTTACAATATGATTTATTGTAGTTTTTAAGCTAGCCTCACTGTTTTTAATGCATTACACAACTCCTGGCCTCAGATGTGGTCAGGGTAAGTTACAGGAAGATTTAGGTCCCAATACAGAGCAAACATGCAGTGGGAAGACACAAAGCCAAGAACCTGGCGCTGCTATTCATCTCCACTGTGTTCCTTGTGCAAAAGGCCAAGGAAAGGCTCTAAGCTCTTCTCTAATGGCTCAAAACCCGTGCGGACACATTGCTATCTATTGCAGCATCCACTTCCACAGCATTTTTAACACGTCTCCTCTTCCAGGAGTGGACTTTCCTTCTGAGGGGTAGACTTCTCTCACTTCCTACTGTCTCAGCCCCATTCTTAACTAGGAATCCTTTGCAAGTTGGACGTTTGTAACTCAAGGACGGCCTGTACTCCCAAAGGTTTGGGTGTTGCTCCTAAACTGCAAGAAGATCTATACAATCACAAACTATAATAGGGTTCCATTGCCACAACACTGAGTTAGCATGCATATGAAACACATGCATATGAAATATATAGTAAGAAAACTTGTTTGAACTGGAAGATACTCCGATAACTTAAAACATTTGACCTACTTTGAGCTTCCTCGAAGAATAGTTTGCACATTTTTAATTAAATGAGTCACCCACGACGTGTCACACAGCCCACTGAATTTCCCATGAAGAGACGCAGGTGAGTGCTTTGGCATGATATAAATGCATACAGAAATAGACTTCCCTGAGAAAATCATACGCTTGGCCTAATCTGCTTTACATGGTGGCTACAATCCATGACTCTAACCCTTTTAAGAGAATCTGTCTCTCTTTAATTGCCTTTTTAAGGGGAAAGCGACATGCCAGCCAGCCAGCCGTGTGGAATGCAAGCCATGCATCAAAGCCTGCCAACTACAGAGAAACTGGATGGAGGCCAAAGGGATCGGGAGGCACACCCGAGTTATGTAACGTCCCCTGCCTTGGCCTTGCAGAAAAGCCACATGTCCCACTGTCTGCCGCTTGGTCTTCAAGGCAGAACCATTCAACATCCCGTCTCTGCACGAGACCTCTATGAAAATGGTGCAAGGAGATTAAGGTTGCCTTGGGCCAACAGAACCAGCCAGCAATTCCACAGAGGAGCATGAGTCCTTGAGGCCTGTCTTCTTGAGCCTGTTGATTGAGTAGCATTACAAATAAAAGTCAGCCAAGTTCCTGTAAAATTATGTATGTCCGTGCCTCCATTAAGTTCTTTGAGTCTTCTGGAACAGTTCTTGAGTACCATAAGAGGACAATGTTCAGTGCGCTTCCAGATTTCCACTCTTGTGCTATTCACTGTCAGGACTCTGGCAACTAGAATTAGGAGTGTCATTAGGTCCTTATGTGCTAACTGAGCATTGGAACCAGAGGAAATGTTCACCAATGCTAAATCTGGAACTAACTGCACTTGCTGGGTGGTAAGTTAATATTGTTAATATTGTTTTAACATTTGTTTATTTTAAAATGTATTGTAATGATTTTGAATCTCCTTATAAAGAGAAAAATATATAAATATAAATAACAACTGCAACACTGGGTGCAGTGCCAAAAGACCTTGGCCAGCACTTTAAAACAATTGGCGCTGACGAAATCACCATCTGTCAGCTACAAAAGGCCACCCTATTTGGATCTGCACGCATAAATCACATAGTGCTAGACACTTGGGAAGGGTCCAATGTGTGATCCAATACAACAGCCAGCAGTACATAAGCACATTCATATGTGCAGGAAGGTGCTCCTCCAGTCCTTTGGACACACCCTGTCTGCTTTGCACTTCACAACACACCTGGTCAGCCATTACACTATGAATAGCAAAGGCCTGTTTCTGCCTAAGAAGCAGGTTCTGAGCAACATTGTCAGCCCCTGACTTTTCTGATGCTGCAAGAAACAGAACTTTCTAAAAACACCAGAGGACATGCAACTCTTTGCTGAGCTGAGAATAAGCAGTGGGTTTCATTCCCCCCCCCCCCAATTGAGAGAATTACTCCTCTCCAACTTGTATGCATAAAAAAAACATTTCTCTGCCTTTTAAAACTCCCAAGGAAAACTGAGGATTAAAGAGGAAGGGATCTTCAGGATCTAGTTGAACTTGGCTAAACCTGGAGCACTGGGACATCTCTCCGCCCTTTCTTGGGAGACTGCCTAATTATGGCAAACAGACACAAGTGAACTCTAACAAATGAGAAAGGCATGGATCTCATTCAAAGAGAGAAGCAAGGCATAAAGTTCTTCAAATAAATAGATAAATGTATTTAGGTGGAATTCCCTGCTGGGTCGGAAGCCCCAGTGCTCTCAAAACTTGCTAATTAAATCAGTGGGATGCAATGCAATCATGAAAATACATCTTAAAGCAGGCATGGGCAAACTTTGGCCCCTAGCGGGTGTTAGGAATTGTGGGAGTAGAAGTCCAAAACACCTGGAGGGCTGAAGTTTGTCAATGCCTGTGTTAAAAGTACAATAGTAAATCCCAAAGCACAACTGTGTCCTCCTGCCTGGCAGAATGGGATTGGAATGGAGGGTCCCTGTGGCCTCTTCTAAGTCTATGAACTTCAAAGACAAAAGGAGACAAGACACCAATCTTGCCTGTGCCAGACATGAGACATTAGAATTAGAGAATGCATCTTTCACTAGAGAAGAGGCGTGCCCATAAAGGAATGCAGAGGGGAGAATTCCTTTAATGCAACCACTGGAACAGCTGCCTCCGCCAAAAGGGAGCACAACTCTATCTCTGTGCAAATCTGCCACCTTGACGGAAGACAGGCAGAAGCAGTCACAAGGCATTCATGTGAACCAGGAGACAGCTTCCCGGGGAGTCCTTTGTGTTGGATTTCAACCTCACACTGTTCAAGTCTGCAGTCCTCAATGAGAAGTAGATAAGATAGCATTAAGCGAGGCTGAGGGAATCCCTTCTTTCCCCCTCATCCCTGAATGCCTGTAGTTGCTGTGTCTGTTTTCTCTCTGACCTTTCTTCCCCCCCCCTCCCCCATCCTAATTGATGACTTAGAATGGAATTCTTCAGGATGCATGTTCCCTTTGTTCTAAAACCTCGTGGTCACTTCTTTTTCACCTCCTTTTTCACCACCCTGATTTCTCTCTACTCTGTGTGAATGGGAAAATGTAGGCTTTAGGGATTTTTCCTTTTGTTGAACCTTAAAAATAATGGAGTTAGAACGGATGCTTAGACCCAATCTTTTCTATCAAGAAATGTAATTGTTACGTTTTAATAAACCTTTGGAAACCTGTAAGATTGAGCTCTGCATCTAGCTTCCTTAACTCAAGAATTATTTACAGCCACACCATCGCTGCCTGCTGCTTGATGTGAGCTGAACTGCTCTGTTTCGTATTTTTAAATACTTTGCTATTTTGGGGAATTTCCCTAACACTCTGAGGAACTGAAATGGAATACTTTCAAAGTAAGTGGATTATGTAAGGACTCCATCCTGAGACAGCCAGGGCTTCCTGGACTGGAAGAAAACATGGATTTGTCCATGTCATGGCTATTATTATTATTATTATTATTATTATTATTATTATTATTATTATTATTATTATTATTTGGGGGGGGGGCAAAGGGAAGCAAAACAAATGCTCCTTCATGTGTACACATCACATTGAGGCAGCCAACAGGACACTGGTCTGCCTTTTCAGGCCAAACAGGATCAGAAATATTCAGGAAGGGGCTTCTACTGCTTGCATTGATTTTAGTTCAGGGGCTTCTGTCAGGGAAGGGAACAGGCCCTGCCTGCCTTGTCCTTTAGCCGTGCAATGGAGCAAAGCCTCTCCCATAGGCAACCCATTGCAATGGAAGGCACTCTCAATATAAACACAAGCAGCAATCAAGGCCAGTCATAATTTCACAATAATCCGGCTCTTTTTTTGTTGCAACTAGCATTAAGTATCAAGCCTTCTGCTTTTTTGTTGTGATGATATTAAGATTTTAATTAGAAAACGAAGCTGATTTCCAAATGAAATTAAAAAGCCAGGGCAAATCCTGCAATTGACTTAAGTAATTTTTTACAAAGTTTTAATCAACTGCCTACCCAACAGAAATCACACATCAAAGCACAAAAATACAAGGTTGGCTTACAATTGTCAGCATTGTTCCTGATGTCCCAATTCTATGGTATCAGAAAAATACCCAAGTGCCAAAACTAGTATGTGCAACTGTGCCATGCATCCTCTCACTCAGTTTTCATACAAAGCCCCAAGTATCATCCAATGCATTTCATGACAGGACTATGCCAACCAACTCACTCCTTCTTCAAAGGTCCACCTCTTGCTGACTTCATGCTCATTGTGGTTGAACATTTCTTGATGGATCTCAATGATTCGATGCCGCATGTTTTCTATTTCAGTGATTAGCTGTGGGGAACACAGACACAAAAAGAGAGCTTTCAATAACATGTAGAAAGATATAGTTCTGTTTCAAAGTGTTTATGGCAGCCTTTTCTGAAGCAAATGCATATGCACACCTAAGCCCAACAAATTTAGAAAACAAGATATTCTTCTGGTACATAATCTGGCAGGTGAAGAATCCCAAAGACGCCCTACAGCTAATGATGATGACAATAATAATAATAATAATAATAATAATAATAATAATAAATAATTTTATTTGTTACCCGCCTCACTTTTTGTTACTCTCCTCACAGCTAAAGGTGGGGCACAACACAATTAAACAAATCTTATAAAATACATACAATAAAGTGTATATACTACAACACAGTGCTATAAAATATATACATTAAAATACATGGTACAAAAATTAAAATGTAATAGAAAAGAATGTAAATCATTTAAAATTGGCCTTTGGGATTCTGGCCTGCTGAATAGTGCTCTAAGGAGAAACCCCCAGCTGCTCCTGGGATACGGAACATGGGAAGGGAGGCACATAACAGAATTGGGAAAGCCGTGGAGGTTGCTGCCAGGCAGGGACTCAATGCCATATGAGTGGGCCACAGGACAACTGTGTAAGTAACAAGCGCTCAGTTTTAAACAGAAAAGTCCCAGACCTCTGGAGTCCACTCTAGTGTGTTGTTTGCTCTGAGCTGCACTAATCCAGCCTCTCTAGACTTTGCAGGCATGCCAGTCCTGTGTTCCCCAAAATATCCTAAGCCTCAAGTCTCCCCCCATTCCAACCTCAATTGGAGTATAGACCCAAATAAGCCCACAATCCCGCCAGCATTAAAGGAGCAGTGGGCCTCCCCACTCCCAAACTTGCTGAGGTGAGAGAAGGCCCTCTCTTTAGCTGTGCAGCCACCTAACTACCTTCCCAGCTTTCAAGGGTAGTGGAAAGAGCAGGGATTGCTTGGACAGACCACGAGAGAGCCTTGGTGGCGACACGTGGCCTCACCACTCTCATTGGGATGCCAAGAGGCCAGTAAGAGGAAGGCTAGGTTCGCTTTCCTGGAGAGGAAGGAGCTGGTAATGACCTTTCCTCCATGTGACAAAGCGATAGGTAGCCAAGAGGTACAATTCTGCTTATGATCAGTTCACATGAATCATGGAATGCATTGTCAAAAGCACACCTGCTACCTCTGGGATGAGGGAATCCAGTCTGGCTAAGGGACAAGAGGCCAACGGATTGATTTTTTACATGTGACGAAGCCTGAAATGAATGTCAGTGTAGGCCTGAACCTACCTGCTGATGCCATTTAGAACAGACTCGCTGAACAAACTAATGAAGGACAAAACAATTTACAGCAGTGCAAACGACTGCTTCATTGGGTCTTCTCTAGGCAAAGGAAGACATTCCGTTTCAGCCTTATTTAGCACTCACTCCCAAGCACATCCTTTATAACAAGCAGCAGGAAGACTGAACAAAGGCTGGTGCCTCAACCAAAGTACTTAAACTCTCCCTCAGATACATTGGGAAATCAGACAGGCTGTATACAGATCTATCCATTTGCACAAGTTACCTTTGCAGGGTCAGTGATTTCTTCAGTCCCAGAGGGGAAGTCATCTCCCGGGGGTGCCTCTTCCCCATTATGACTATGGGCAGAAGCCAGTTCCCTGCGGAGCTGAACAAATTGCTCGGTGCTTAGAATGTCTCGGGGCAGATTGTTCTGCACATGCTCTTTGAACCTGCAGAACAACAAGACATATTCCTTATGTAACACATCATTATGCTCCTTGTGGCACATGACAAGAAACCACACTTTGCTTTACAGCTTGAGACACCAAGAAGGTACCATAAGCACCCGTCGGAAAGGAGGACATTCAAGATTCACTGAACCAAGGACAGAATGAACAACCAGCTCTGGCAGAGAAGCTGGGCTGTGAAGGACAGGTTGCTCACCTGTAACTGTTATTTCTTTTTATGGTCTTCTGTGAAGTCACACAACTGGATATTCTATGTCTGCACAAAGCCTCTTCGGAGCCTTTTAGAATCGCTAAGCAGAAAAGGTTTGGGTGGTAACTGTCCCAAGGCTATATAAAGCCCTTTTGCTACACTGCAGCCGAGCTCAGTAATCTCTGCTCGCTTCAAGCTATTTAATTTTTGTTATGTCTGACTAGAAGTTTTAGTCAGAGCTCCAGTCTTCATTTGTGCTGTCATTTTGCTTAGCTCACTCTCTTTCTTGCTTGTTCTGACAGACTTGGGAACTCTCCCTACATCACGGCCTGTGGGATAGCCTCTACTACAAGATTCAAGATATTTGAGCAATGTAATGGGAAATTCACAGGCACTGATGGACACTCTAAGTGCCTTATGTGCCTAAGTGAAGAACATTTAGCTCAACTGCATTCAGTTCCAGGAAAAATCAGGAGGCCCTGATCAACAGACTCTGTTTCCCTCATCGTCTGTGCCAAACAGTCAACTTCAACGCCTTGGGTTCAGCCCAGCGGCTCCTTCGAGTTCAGAGAAACCTGTGCCTGCACTCACTTCTCCAATGATAATAGCTAGTCACAAAATGCTTGGTCAAGGAGGAGGCTGCCTCTCACTCCAAAAAAAACAAGTCAAAGGAGCCCACTCCTTCTCCTGAGAAGCCAGTTATGTCGGGCAAAGCATACAAAGCTGAGGAGGCCAGGAAGAAGATGCCCAAAAAGCCCTCTTGTCAGAAGTATTCTCATCCTTCTGGAGAAATTGTGTGATTCTCAGAGTTGAATCTATATACCCAGAAGTTGTATGATACCCAATTGTGAGATTCACAGAAATCAAGGTGAAAAAACATTAGTTCCCCCAGGGCACTCAGTGCATGTCACTAAAGCAAGTGCACAGTTCACAAAACTATGCTCAGGTTGAACAGGAAAAGTTTCCTGCTCAGTGAAGCTGTTGTAGGAAACACACAAGCAGCTTCAAATCCTCTATCTTTAATGCAAGAAATGCAATGCTTCCCTTCCCATCTTTCAAAATCATTATTACAATTTAAACTAGGTTTTTTTGCTGCTCCTTTGGGATGTGGGTTAAAATAACGGTCCAATAGTTCAGCATGCATCCTTTTTTAATAACATATGCATGCATAAGTACCATTAGGTAAGTGGATATACACCTTTGGCTGTGGTATAAGATCCATATTCAATGGAAGACTGAATGCCACTGGGCACTGCATGTGCAGGAGGGCAATGTCCATTTTGCATCTGTTTGCATACATTCTGTTGTGGTGTTGGAAATCATCAATGCATGATGGCAATAGAACTCTTAGTGTAAAGTTACACATTGGCCTACATTCTGTTGTGAGTCCTGACTAGAGCAGACCCATTCAATCAATGCAATTTGCCTACGTGTTAATTTACCATCCAACAGTTGCCTGAATAGGCCTTCTAACTGATAAAGTGATCATTCCCATCATTACACTGTTTTTATATAAAGCACCCAAAATGCCTGGAAGCTACAGTGCCACCTCAAAGCATTGTAACAACCCCTCCCTTCTCCTGCTTGAAGCACAATGAAGGTGGGAAGGGAAAGGACTGAACACAAAAACAGTCACACCAGCCAAAGAATGCTAAGAGAACCTTACCTTTGAAAGTGATGGCTGTACAGCTGAGTCGGGATTCCAAGAATGCGGTCAAACACAGCAGTGACAGCTTTTAGGCTGCCCTCATCATTTTCCCAGTTTATATACATTTCCCAGAGTTTGTCTGAGCGGAAATCCGTACCTGCAGCTAAGACTGCGTGCTCATAGGTCCTGGGAAGGAAAACAATGGCGGGGATCATGGAAGCATTGCGTCAGTATGAAACAAGCAACTTTCACTTTAAAAAAAAAACACTGCTGCATCAGGCCTTTTCAGCAATAGACTGTGGAATTGTTTATAATGATCATTTCATGTGCCCAGGAAACTTAAACAACCTGGGTTCTTTCATATACTTCCATCAGCCCCAAGACACGAGGCCAATGGTCAGAGGTGACGGGAATCAGGCTAAAACATCTCTGATTTGATGCAAGTTGTCGAAGGCTTTGACCTAGTTGCCCCATATTTTTTTAAGGAATGTAACTATTAAAAAAAATAGGACTGTTCAGTAAAATCCTGTGAGGGCTTTATGTGTATTTATAGCACATATTTACATTAAGTGTAAAGTAAGACATTGTGGTCCTCCACATATGGGTGCATTAGGACTCCAAGCAGCATGGCCAAGGGTGAAGAATAATGGCATCTGCAGTCACCTGGAGGATCCCAGCACTCACCCCGCATTGTTACAATACAGGGATTAAAGCACAGGGACTCTGCCCAGGGCTAACAGACACAGGTTGCCCATCTTTCAGTTCCTCCTTCCAGAAGCCAGAATTACACACAAACATGATTTTCATATTAGGTTTTTTTTTTTAAAAAATACAGAGGCATTAGAATAAAACGTATGTTCAAACCTCCTTGTCTTATAAAGTTCCACTGTATTCACCTGCAGCCAGGACTAGAAAACATTTTAAAATGATAGCTCAGGGAAAGCAACTCCATGCTTTATGAGAGAAAGTGTTAGGGGGTTGGCAAGAACATGACTCTGTAAGAATCCTTATGTGAGGTAAGCAAGCTTAATGCGAGATGTGCACAGAAAAGCCTGGGAGGGACATCCAGTGAGCTGCACAGTAACACATGGGTGACTATGTGCCTCCCGGGAAGAAGGGATGAAAACAAATCTGTGCCTTTGAGGCTGAAGTGGCTTCCCACTCCCAGGAGAACAGCCCTTTCCTGTCAGTATCAGGGCTGAAGGAGGGAGCCACTCCCCAGAACAAAAGACGCCTTACTGAAAAGACATTTTGCGCTGGCTCTATATCACTACATGCCTCAAGGGGAAGAGGATGTCTACGCACAGAGCACTCCTCTATTTGCCAGCCTAAATGGTGATTAGCCCATAAACTCGACAATCAGCACAACACCCAAAAACTAAAGCTTAACTTTCTCAATGAAAACCCATTATCATTTTGCTAACAATGTTATCAGCAGAGCAACCCCTGGGTTGCGGTGAGTTTTCCGGGCTGTATGGCCATGTTCCAGATGCATTCTCTACTGACATTTCACCCACATCTATGGCAGGCATCCTCAGAGGTTGTGAGGTCTGTTGAAAACTATCTGTGGAAAGAATTCTTGTCTGTTTGAAGCAAGTGTGAATGTTGCAATTGAAGGCCGACCACAAAGATCAGTATTCAAGTTTCCCAAGGGCCAATACCAGACAAAGAAAGCATCTTCTATTCCTCAGCCCTACAATGTCATGACCCCAATTTCTTGGTCAGGTAGAATTCAGGCTGGCTGCATTTACCAGACCTATTAGCTGGATCTTAGTGCAAAAGGAATATGCTTAGAATGAAAAAATTATCCGCTGAGGGCTCACATCCGACCAGATAGAAAATATACTCCTAATTATTACAAGTTTTCTTCTTGAAATCTGGATATCTTTATTATTATCGCTGTGCCTGCTGCTTGAAAGCCTAGTCCCACAACCATGTTTTAAGTTTTTTCCTAAAGGATAGGAGGGAGGGGGCTGACCTGATTTCATCAGGGAGGGAGTTCCACAGAAGGTGGGCCACCACTGAGAAGGCCTTGTCTCCCATCCCCACCAATTGAGTTTGCAACGGTGGTGGGATCGAGAGAAGTGCCTCTCCTGATGATCTTAACCTCCAAGGTGGATCCATAGAGAGATAGAAGTTCAGACAAGTAAACTGGACTGGAACCACTTAAAGCGCTTTTGATACTAAAAAGACAAATGTCAAAAATAGTACCAATACAAATGTCCTAGAAATACAAATGTCCAAAAATAACCAATTCAACAGAGAGCAACTTCTAGTGGAACATGACATCTCCTATTCCACATGAAGGAACACCATGCTGAACTAAAGACTTGTTGGCACAAGGTACACCTTATAAGGCAGGCATCGGCAAACTTTGGCCCTCCCTCCTGGTGTTTTGGACCAATTCCCACAATTCTTAAGAATCAGTAGGCTGTTAGGAATTGTGGGAGTTGAAGTCCAAAATGCCTGGAGGGCCAAAGTTGGCCCTTGTCTGCCATACACGATACATCTGCCTAAACCAAATTATACGGCACAGAGAAAGCACACAGGATTATCTTTTCCCTCGACTCACCCCCGGATGGTGCCCACGGCTTCAGGGTCACTGGCATCCAGCGTCTCTTTGAGGAAGTTGATGTAATGGATCCAGAGATCAATGCTCAGAGGTATAGCCTGCAGCCCTCTCCGATACACCTACAAAGAGAACACCAGAAAGAGCTATCCTTCAAATCCTCCGTTTAGAGCACAAGAGAGAGGCATCACTGTGTTATCCGGTGAACCTTAAGAAATACTAATGTACTGGAATTTTGTGTAAATGATCTACCATTACCATTTGGGTGGAGGTTGGCTAGAACATGGCAATGCTCTGATCTCCACGTCTTGGATCTTCAAGGCGCAGCGGTCTCTGCGTCTGACCAGGCTGTGTGGGCAGGCCTTGGGGTACAGACCATAGGGCACAGACCCTTTAGAGCACCAATGACAGCGTCTGACCAAAAATGCAACAAGATGTAGCAATAGTGACCAGCAGAACCAACCACAGCGTTTGAATTTTGTGAAATAATAATAAAGGTATATAATTGTATATAAGGGACAGAAAAGCCCTGCCCTACTTGTTAAGCTGCAGTGTAATGCAGACGCTTGCACTGCAAAGCTTGACAAACTGTAGTAGAGGTTTAACGCACCTGCCAACAAAGAGAGAAGATGTTAGCTCCAAACGTCACCAGGAGTGACCAAGTGCAAACAGAAAGCCCTGGCCAAAAGTGGCACCGGGTTCTGGCAGCCAAGGAGTCCCTTTTCCTGGCAGTGGACTAGTCATCCTTTGGCTCTCAGGACCACAAGCAAAGCCTGGGTACCCCTACACAGGTACATACCTCATCCGACTGCTTCATGTTGCCGTGGCGCTTCTCCATGTCGGCATACTTTTTCCAGTAGCCGTAACAATATGGGTAATGCACGAAAAACCTGTCAAAGGCTTTCCTGGCGGCGAGTAAATGGTTCTGGGAGAAAACACACAGTCCGGTTTAAGGCTTTCCAAAGGACATGGGAAATACACACTAATCCACTCATCATCCACCTTGGCACTGGGGTAACACAGATCCCACATACTTGGGCCCTCCTGGTATTTTGGACTTCAACTCCCACAATTTCTAACAGCCAAGGCTGTTAGGAATTGTGAGAGTTGAAGTCTAAAACACCTGAGGGAGAGCCGAATTTACCCATGCCTGCCTTAGGGAATACCTTAAGAAATTCCACCCAGAAGTCCAGTCTTGCTATGAATCAGTGTGCCGAGTCTGTGAAACAAAGGTACACAAGTGGGCACTACAACCACCAGCCTGCAACAGTCCCAAAACCCTGACCATCAATGAAAGTCACCTTCTTTTGAAGATATTCCAACAGACAGCTTTAAGTTAAAAGAAGGCAATTCCCCTTTAGGTTATGATGCTTAAGGGTGGATCTTTGGTCTTAGTTTTAAGCTCCTACCAGATATTAGAACCTGTCCAGAACATCCTTGAGATGAGGACGGTAAAAATCAAAATGTATTAAATCAATTTATGGTCTCTGAAATGGGGAGACCAGGAAAATACGAAGAATGTCCCACAGAACAGTTCATTCAAAGCACAGAAAGCAAAGTCTGTAGTTTTGGACTGAAGGAAGAATAAGGTCATCTGCTCCAATCTCCCATTCTGACAGCTAGGCTTTGGTATATAAATGCCTCCTTCAAGAGAAGGGCATTAAATTCCCACCACTTGGCTCTGCTGGCTAGGGCTGATGGAAATTGTGCTCCAACCACATCTGGGGGCACATGACACCCACTTAATACTCAGATTCTCACAAATGCTGTAGACTCTCCTTCAGTGCTCAATCCTCCAAGAATTAGCTACCAGACCTGCCCCAAGGAGGGGGACTGGGATAGAGAGGGATCGGGACATCAAGCTCTATGAGGAACGGTGGAAACATCTGGCTTGCAGGAGAAAAGGTGAGGAAGAGACACTGTGCAGATCTTCAAATATCCCAAGCACCGCCACACATTCAAAATGAAACTATCTTATTTTTCTAGTGCTCTTCAGCACAGGACTAGAGCCACCTCCATAAAGGATAATTAAGTATTTCAGTTCAAACGCAGAATGGGATATTCAGTTCTGTGTAGTAAATCTAAGTGAAAATAAGCATTGTAGATCAGATTAAAGCACCAGTTCTGCATTTTCTGGGGAAAGAAGGCATCTAATGGGAATAGATTGTTGCAAGCTCTCCTTAGGAGGAAAAATCCTAAGTAGTTAGAGATTCACCTGTCGGAGATGGATATGGCATTGAGAGTCATGAAATGACAGGTGATGGAACAATTGCCCATAACTACTATTATGTGCTTGTCCAGCAAAGTTTAACAAACATATCTAAGGGAAATGCAAAACAGAAGACTGAACAACAGGCTACCAAGATCTTTTAGGCTTGAAGGCAAGTTTTATTTTGTTTAGTGAGTTGCTTCACTTCTGCACTTTATGGGGCTGGTATTGTGTGCAGTCACTATTTTTGCTGCCTGCTGGGTTTTATAGTACCCTTTAAATTATTAGGGGTTTTATTGCTGTTTGTAGTAAATTGGGTTAATTTTATTGTTGTTAACTTACATCTTTTTATATATTGTTGTATTTGTATATTGCTGCACTACGTATTGAGTGCTTTCTTTGAACTGCCCCAAGCCCCAATGAGATGGTGACAGGATACAAATAAAGCTATTATTATTATTATTATTCTCCCCACTGTGGCACCCCACTTGAATGCTACCTTTCCAACAAGTTTCCAACAAAATTTCCACAAAGTAAAAAATAATGGTACCACTAGTGAAATGCATATAAGACACAAAACAGCAGGACTAAAGCTTATCCTCAAAAGATTGGAGAAATCAGAAATGAAGTAAATGGGAGGAAAACCCCAGAGTAAAGGGACCTCCCTCCCCATATTAACTGCTCAACTGGGATCATATTGCTCCGCCATCATTTGTCCTCAGTAATACTGAAAGAACAGACAATAAGGTGGTGACGATGAGCCGGCAAGGTGCTTCATATAGTTCTGGCTGCCACACTCTTCCAGCAGGAACTTGTTTTTGCCAGTATCAGAAAACTACCATTAATCATTAGACAGACTATTTAAGGCCAATGACAGATAATTTCTATGGGCTCTAAGAGATTAATCTAAGAACTCAGACTGAAATCCAACTGAAAGCTTCAAAGTGAAGCTTTGAAGTTTAAGTGTAAATAAAAACCCTTATAAAACATTTTACTCTGCTGCTTTGGGAAATCAATGCACATGTCATTTGCAAAGAACCACCTGGCAAAGAACCAAAACGAACATTTTCAAAGAGCTGGAAATCATTAGTCATGTGTTGAAACGGCTCTTCAAAATGCTATAATCAGGCGATTTCAAAAGACAAAGAATGTTTCAAAGTATCAGGGTTATAAATGCATTTTTATCTTGTCTGCCTTCTTGTTTTGAAAGGTCTTTGGCAAGAAAGAGAACTACATAAATTCTGCAGGCACAAATAACAACAAAACAAATTCACAGCACAAACAAAAACTTTGAACACTCATTTTTACCAAAGAGCATCCTGATAGGATCTAGGTTGCCAAAAACACTTTGAAACAGTTTTAGATTCTTATAATTTTGCAGACACAATTCAAGCTGCTTTGTATGTCACAAACTATTGAAGGGGAGAACACAACAGATTACACTTGCCAGCAGCTTTCTCTTTACTCCTAGAAGACAGCTAGGACCCAGGACTCCATAATCTGTTGAAAGTGATCTTTGAATGTTATTTTCCGCGTGGCAATTTAGAACTCCCATGATTCCAAAGGGAGGTTCTCAGTGGTTGTTTCACTCTTTCAACCTCCTAGCTCTAGAGAACTGACAAAGCCTAAAACCTGGGGAAAAGCACAAGGCTCTGAACCAGCATTCAAGTATAAATGAAGATGAAGGCTGGGATAGAATCTTCCTTGTTGCCTTTGCATTTGGAAGTGAAATTTTTTCTGTCCTAGCAAGGTACTAAGAACTGACTGCAAATGCTTTTAATAGTATGCTGTTTTGGTGATAGTTAGTATTTTTTTGTCGTTTAATGAATTTGCTTTAAATGGTTTTAATTCAACTGATAATTCAACTACATTTTAGTAACAACTTTTTATATCTTCTACTTGGGTTTTTAACATTTTTTATTTTCAATTTTTGTTAAGCCACCATGAGTCCCAACATTCAGGAAAATATGAGATAGACAGGTGGTCGTCCATACCCAAAGATTCTGCACCCAGAGCTTCAACCATACAAGGCTTCAAATTATTTTGAAATCCAAACAGCAAACCTTGACCTTGCCATTCAGGGATTAGGCCATTTTATGACACTATTTTTATAATGGGACTTGAGCATCCAGCGGATACTAAGGGCTAACTGTAAGTCACTGCAAGAAAGAAGGATATTTTTTTGTGTCAGACAGTGCCCACTCTGGCCGGCAGCAGCAGCTCTTTGGGGCTTCATGCATGGCATCTTCCTAGGCTTACCTGAGGATCCCTTTTGCAGCCTCAGCCAAGGATGAAACAGTCCAGGGCAGCTTGGGGATGAGAACTGAAGAGCAAAACTGGCATATATTGAAACAACAAATTATCAGCAAAACAGGACCAGAGGGAAGAAAGACCAAAATACTCACCTCTTGCTCGACATACTGCAGGAGATAGACCCAGCCTGTGAAATCCTGTGGATTGGTTTCAACTACGTTCCAGAACTTGTCAAACTCAAGAGGGAAGGAGTCCTCGGAGTCCTCAGTTTTGTCTTCCTCAGCGCCTGGCGCTTCACAGTCCTGAGCCTCCTCCTCCTCCTGGGGCTGAGCACTGGGGGAATTGTCCGGGGACTGCTCCATCTCTGTGACGCTCATAATTTCAGTGCTGAAATCCGACGGCTGCTCGCTCTGGGCTTCACTATCTTTACCCATGTTCTCCGTTTTCAAATCAGTGCTGTCGTCCTTAGGATCGGAACACTGCATAGCGATCAAAGCACTTCTTGTTCCGTTATGAAGTAGCCTGTGAAAGCAGAAGAGCACCATCATCTCCCAAAGAAGGCAACTCACAGTGTTCACTTCTATCATGGTATAGATGAATTGAGGAAGACCAAAAACATAGGGAACTAAGGCTCAAAAGAAGGGTCCAGACATTCAAAGCAAAGGCCAAAACTGAGGTAAGATGCTAAAACATCAGAGACAGAACCATCTCATCATCACACACACAAAAGGGTCTCAAAACAGCAGATGTGCAAAACACTATATGAAGAATAAACAACCGTCTGTCTCAGTTGACACTGAGAATCAAAATCAAGACCGGCCTGACACCAGAATTACTCTTTCTTCTCACAGATCCGCCTGAGCACACCAATTCAGAGTAGATGGGAAAGACTGACCAAGCATCTGTGCATCTTCAAAGGGTAACTGAACTTATTCTGCCATTTGCAATGTACGAGCAGAATGCCATGAGGAGAAAGATCCATTTTGGGCAGAGGATAAAGCCCTGGAACTATTCAGTGCTCAAGTTTAATCCTGTAGTCTGAACTGTGATATGAAAAACATGCTAGAAAATAAATAAACAGGTTTATTTGAAGTACCTATAGCCCACCCTTCAGCCAAAAAGGACCCCAGAGACAATCATTTTGTGTTCTAAAGACGTGCCAATAGCTTTGTAAAAATTCTGCACTATCTGAGCTTATCCAT
Source organism: Anolis carolinensis (assembly GCF_035594765.1). Classification (NCBI taxonomy): domain Eukaryota; kingdom Metazoa; phylum Chordata; class Lepidosauria; order Squamata; family Anolidae; genus Anolis; species Anolis carolinensis. The sequence continues at coordinate 366,854,088 of NC_085841.1, forward strand.
TCCTTCTCTATTTTCATCAGTTTAGACTATGTTGATTGTAGAGTTTTCCCTTCATACTCATTTCAAAAGCAAGTAATAACAGCCCTTCAAAAGTAGACTTTGCAATGCTATTCAAAACCTGTCAGTCCTTCTGGTGTGATATTGCAGACTAGAGCATGGCAATTCATGCACGCAAGCTCCCTCACTCTCAAACATGTGCCCAAAGAACAGCCTGCCAATTTCAAGTTTTCAATTCACTGGTTTAAACACGTCCAAAGAGCCTTTGCCAACTATGGGGAAGCCAATATTGCCAATCCAACTTCAGTGGAGGCCTATCTCAGATCAACATCCAAGGAGAGAGATCATCTTTCCCACTAGTTACAAAGAGAAGCTGTATTACTCAAGTTGATATCTGATACTCTTCAGCTGCCCTCTTCATTACTGTGCCTGCACAATCCAAGTTCCACAAACCCTCAAAACCATAAAATAACCATATTCCCTATTTTCAGAAGCCAACCAGGAAGAGGGAGGGAAGAGCCCTTACCAAACCCGACCCCCATATAATGAAGTAACAGCCATAGATGCTTCTGGCAGCCCTTCTTCTGTAGGCCTTCTTGGCAAACCAACCTAATAATCATAGGGTTAGACTCCTGTATTTGTAGAACTGGAAAGGTCTACCTAGCTCAGCCCCTGTCATTGCTAAAGCAGTCTTGGCAAGCAAAGTCCTCATCTTGGTGGTGGATTCTAAAAGCTGTTGACACTAAGGCTTCCAAATCAACAGAGCCTCTTCTATTCACAGTATGTCCATACACCTGAATAGCAATTCTTCAAAGCTCCAACAGCCTTTATAGCGCATTGCAATGCAAAAGAAAGGCCTCCTACTTTGGACAACTGGCAAAAGCCTGCAATTAGGGTGTGGCAAAAAACCTTTCCCATCCCAACCCTGAGGGTCAGGCATCGCTTCTGTGATAATCCCTAACTTTGCAGGACCAAAGGCCTGCAAAGGGATTGTCTGCATATTTTAATCAAGATGGACACACTACCTGTCAGGCTTTGATGTGGGGATCCTCCCACACTGCTTTTAAGGGTACCACTTAGTAATCTCTAACTAAGGTGTGGACTAAATGACAGCAACCAATCAGAGCAGGGCTGTAATTGAAAAGGCAAAAGAAATTCAGTTCCCAGTAACTCTGCCTGGGAAACACATCCTAAGCAATGTTTCAAGGGAAAAAAGTAACACCTTTATCACACCATTCTAGCTGGAAGGTGAAATTGAGAAGAACGCTGTGCCCAGCAAGGAGAACCCTTACCCAAGGCTCTTCTTTTCAAAAGATGAGAAGAATCTATCACTTCATTCAGAGACTGAAAGAAAAAAAACGGTACCATGCGTGGGCAGTACATGTTTTGAATTTCAGTTGTCACTCCTCCAGAAATAGAAGGTTTCACAACTCCAGAAAGAAGCTAGAAAATGTAATGGCAGGAAAAAAAATCTAGTAGCTTACTATTATTTTCAGCCTGCATCAATAGGGGAATAGCGTCTAGATCCAGGGAAGTTATGCTCCCCCTTATTCTATTCTGCCTTGGTCAGACCACACCTGGAATACTGTGTCCAATTCTGGGCACCACAGTTGAAGGGAGATGTTGACAAGCTGGAAAGCGTCCAGAGGAGGGCGACTAAAATGATTAAGGGTCTGGAGAACAAGCCCTATGAGGAGCGGCTTAAAGAGCTGGGCATGTTTAGCCTGCAGAAGAGAAGGCTGAGAGGAGACATGATAGCCATGTACAAATACGTGAAGGGAAGTCATAGGGAGGAGGGAGCAAGCTTGTTTTCTGCTGCCCTGCAGACTAGGACACGGAACAATGGCTTCAAACTACAGGAAAGGAGATTCCACCTGAATATCAGGAAGAACTTCCTCACTGTGAGAGCTGTTCGACAGTGGAACTCTCTCCCCCGGACTGTGGTGGAGGCTCCTTGTTTGGAGGCTTTTAAGCAGAGGCTGGATGGCCATCTGTCGGGGGTGCTTTGAATGCGATTTCCTGCTTCTTAGCAGGGGGTTGGACTGGATGGCCCATGAGGTCTCTTCCAACTCTACTATTCTATGATTCTATGATTCTATCACAATATTTTAGGTCACAATATTTTAAGCCTAAGCAGAGAATTGCTTGAAGATCCACTGAGAGAAATACTTTGCAGTATTTCCCATTTTGGGACCATACCTTTGGAATGTGCTCTCCTTGGAAACCTATGTGGGACCACATTTCAGCACCAAGCACAAATAGTACTCTTTACCAAAGCCTCCTGGGTCTAAGAAACTTGACTTGAATCTGTATAAACATATAGTTTTCACAAAGTTTGCAATTACTCAGTTTCTTCAGGTTATTCCATTCATGTTATATGTATTAGGCGGTTTTAAATTACTATAGCCTACATGCTGCCCTGAAATCTTATGATACTAGGTAGGAAATAAGTTTTTATTTTGTCAGATAAGTATAGAAACCATATCCAACAACATAGAAAACTATGGAGAAAACTTTCCTTACCTTAAGGCTGTCATTTTAGGCTGCTTTGTTTTAGGTAAGCCTTCCTAAACAGGAAGAGATTTCCTTCTCATGAAATGTGAATATGACTGACTCGCACACATATCTAATAGCAGTTCGAAGATTAACCAGCAAGGAACCGACCTTTCATTTTAATTATTTTAATTATTTATTGGAAAGAAAACAGCTATTTTAGGTCACTGTAAAGGGCAAAATACTCCCAATGTGAATTAACATTCTGAACAAATTCACATTGGGACTCATAATACATTTAAGTTGTTAAAGAAAAGGTAGAATTTCTGAAGAGAAAAGTAAAAATAAGACACAGTCTAAAAGATGGGGTCCCAGGGTCTAATGATCCAAAACCTAAATGTTCACTGACACTGAATGATTTGAGATGTTTTTACATCTTTGGTAAAACACACTCACACATGGAATTTCTATTCTTCTAGGAGGAAATGAAGTTGCTTTCAAGTATGTATCTGACCTATAGTGACCCTAAGAACTTATCACAGGGTTTTCTTGGTGAGATTTGTTCGGAAGAGGCCCCTATGGCATAATCACTCCTTGAGAAAGGGGATTAAATGACAGGAGGGGGCAGTGAAGGCCACAAAACCATTCACTTCGCCTTCTCCTCAATGCTCAGTGTGACTCACACAAATAAAGGGCACTAGAATAAAACGTTACTATATTTAAAGCCAAAGGTAACTTCCCAAAGAACAGCAGCAATAAAAGAAAGCCTAAAACCGTCAGGGAGTCTTGGAGGGCCTGGGCTCAAGGCCAAGGAATGTGCATCCAACTCTCTCCCCAAGGCAGACAATGGGGAAACACAATGCACACTCCTGTCCCTGAGTGGCTTATGCCCCACAGATACTGTCTGCACAGAAATGCAGCTGGTTCTCACAGCCGGGGAGAGAAAATGGCCTGAGATTCAGGGACTGAGGTGTGGGGTGCAAAGGGTGTCTCCCCAAGACTGTATGGGGATATTCCTAAGCTGGTCTAGGCCCATGAGCTGAAGATCCCTACCTTACCCTAGAAGGACAGGAATAAGCACAACCCGCCATTAATTGAAATAAGCAGCACATTTCCCATTTTTATACAGAAAACTCATCCCTACTCACAAGAATCAACACATGTTTACATTTTGGTCTTCAAAAGTGTAGGGCAAAGGAGCACAATTAAACAGACCAAATCTGTAACAACAGGGAATTTACTTTGCTGGTCTTATTTCTGCTACTGAATGCCTTCAAATCATTCCTGACTCAGAGCCCCTAAGGTGAAGTTATCACTGAGTTTTCTGGGCAAAACTTCCTCAGAGGGAGTCTGACCTTAACTCTGCCTTCCTTCTGAGGCTAAGAGCGATTTGCCCACGGTCATTCACTGGGTTCTCATGGCTGAGAGGGGACTTGAACTCTGATCTTCCAAGTCCTAGTCCAACCACTGCATCTTCTCTCAATTCTTTGTCATTTGTTTCCATTAAAAAAAAAATATCAAGTGAACAAAAGCACTTTATTTTTCATTCCAGCCACAGCTAGCCCTTTTTGCAGAGAGGATTTTCAATTAAAGCAAACTGGTCTTTGACATTGGCAGGTCACTTGGAAGGACATACCACCAGGATACGTCAGAGAGCAAACAGACCAGAGGAATGTATTCCTGGCAAACTTTCCTGTTCTACATGGAAGGAAATCTCCACAGTAGAAATAAGGACAGCATTAAGAGAGAATTCAGACAAAAAAATAACCTGGAAGAAGTCAGAAATTAAAAGTCTGTTGTAGCAGTTTGCCAGGAAGCAATAAAAGCCATAACCCATCCTACATTTCCACCTATACCTACTCACAAGTAAGTAAATTTACGAGGTATGTTCCCAGTTAACTGTGCATCAAACTACAGCTTTAGTCTGGGCTCATTTCAAGATATTAAGCAGCTGGAACAAAAGTGCTAAGCAGATCACAAATTACATGTGCAATAACTGAGAATGCATACCAGAAGTTTATTTCATGCAGCAAAGTCAATGACAATTCTTTTGTAATATGGTATGTTGTTTTTGCTTGGCCAGTTTATTTTAAATATCTTAACATTAAGATATTTGTGCTATGACCTGCAAAACTACGGAATAGAAAGCATAGGTACTGGTAGATGATTGAGAGAGATGATATTTTCTATTATCCTGGAGCTATCAAATAGCCTCTCTTTTTAGGCTGTCCTTTTTTCAACACATCCTAACATCTGCACACTTTATCTTCAGCTACTATTTAGATTTTACAAGCTACACTTCTGTCAGTGGCAATTAAGCTATTGTGGTTTAGAGAATTTGAAAAACGAAGTACAGCAAAAGAAATATGCAGAAGTGTTCAAAAATAATATATAAATCTTAACTTTCAGACTTGCGATCCACAACAATCCCACCAACTACTCGGATTATCAGGCTACCTGGCCCTGAGCCCAAAAGACTACAGAAGGGCCTCTTCTTATATCGCTCATGCCTGTACACGATGCTAAGCTGTGGTTTAATGCAATATATATGTAGGAGCTGGGGTGAGACTCAGCAAGCGTTGATCAAACCAGGCACTCTCATTTATAACAGGCACAATGCAGTTCCAGAATTAATTCAAACCACAATGTCTGAAGATGGCTCAGTCAGGGCTTTTCTTTCTTGATAAGTCAATCTCACACAAATGTGCCCAGTTTCAGGGAAACAAAATAAACGATCCTGGAGCCATCTAGGCAGCACAGGGAGTGCATGCAAATCTGAATTTTGTTCTGCCCTGTTTCAACTCAACAACCAAAACTGGAAGTTGCAAGACCGCCAAAGAAAAATGTGTTTGGCAAACCTGGAACAAGGGTATTTTTACATCTCATATGATCTCCATGCGCATTTAGACCACAGTCCACCTGCCGCACAACTTCCACCCAAATGCCTGCCCCACACAGCTCTTGCCAATCTCCCCTCTGCTCCCACATGTCTTCCTCTGCCATTTGTCATCCTCTAACCTACATGTCAAGCCAGGAACCCCATTCTCCTCTTTCAACACCTGTTTTCAGTGCCTAAAAAGACACTGAACATTAAACAGTAAGAAAGAAAATGCCTATTCCTACAAAAAGGGGAAAATGCTCCCCTATAAAAAGGGGAAAACACTCTCCTCGAATCTCATGCTTTTGCTTCCTTGAAAATATATATTTTTATAAAGTAAACCGACAAAATATTTTTTATAGAATCATAGAATCCCATAGCTGGAACAGACCCCAGGAGCCAGCCAATCTCCTTCCAGGTAGGAGGACCTGATTAAATCATTCCAACAGATGGCCATCCAGCCTCTACTTTAAAAACCTCCAAAAAAAGGCCACTCCACCAGACTCCAATAATAATAATAATAATAATAATAATAATAATAATAATAATAATAGCTTTATTTATATCCTGCCCCATCTCCCTAAAGGGATTCAGGGCAGCTTACAAGGCAACACAGTGCAAAACAGAACACATAAAATATACAGCAAAATTAGCCAAAAATCAATAAAAACACCGAATAAGATAAAATAACAGAATACAGGGATTAACATCAAAATCAAAATGAAACAACCAATAAAAGCACAATAATAAATTGTAATTAAAAGCAAACTACACAAACTGAGGAGCCCCCGATGGCACAGCGGATTAAACTGCTGAGCTGCTGAACTTCTGACTGAAAGGTCGGTAGTTTGAATCTGGGGAGCAGAGTGAGTGCCCACTGTTAGCCCCAGCCTCTGCCAACCTAGCCATTCGAAAACATGCAAATGTGAGAAAATCAATAGGTACCGCTCCGGCGGGAAGATAACGGTGCTCCATGCAGTCATGCCGGCCACATGGCCTTGGAGGACAACACCAGCTCTCTGGCTTAGAAATGGAGATGAGCACCAATCACCTCCATGTCGGGGGGGGGGGGGGGGGAAACCTTTACCTTAACTATACAAACCGAGTGTAAAGTCCCAGCCACAAAACGGGTTAAATATTAGCATTACAATGTCAGGGTAAAAGTTCATTCTATTTAGGTCATCAAATGTATATGATACATTAACCATTAATCCAAGGCAGCAGATACCAAAGCCAAAGAGCTCTTACAGCCATTACTCTGTTCACACCCTGTTCCACTCACAGGACACCAAATCCAAGGGGGAACCCAACCTTCTGTGCTTTGTCCTGCCATGTACACAATGACAAAAGGGAGTGCCCCCCTCACACAAACACTCTCTTGAGTTATATAGTATGTTGTCATCCAGAGCAAAGGCTCTGAAAGCTTCAACCCTCCTCCCTGGGACTGACAAAGATTATTCTTTGATTAAGACACAGACACACAGACCTGAAGGCCTATGGTAGTTTTGGGTGCAACCAAACTTCTCCCTTTAGTTTTACTGCCCAGCCATTTGGCTATGTTTCCTTTCCTCAACCTCTTGGGGGTTTTCCTTCCCCCAAGTGAAGATAGTAATTGATCCAACCTAGGCTTAAATTTGATAAATAGATCCTATTGTATGTAATCAATAGAACAGAACATATAGCTATTTTAATAAAAGAAAACAAACAAGTGTGACCCTCCAAAGCTTCCCAGAAGAAATTTGAGGAGAGTGGAAGGGAAAGGAGCACGTCTTCAACATCCTGAAGATCTCTACTGTGGTAATACTTCTGTTAGGCTACTCCAGCAGCAGTAGCTGAAAATAAAGATAACATTCTGGATGTGCAAACATTCAAATGTATGGTCTGCACCACACTACACAAATACGCTACTCTGAGGAGGATTGAAATACAGTAGAGTCTCACTTATCCAAGCCTCTGGATTATCCAAGCCATTTTTGTAGTCAATGTTTTCAATATATCATGACATTTTGTTGCTAAATTAGTAAATACAGTAATTACAACATAACATTACTGCGTACTGAACTACTTTTTCTGTCAAATTTGTTGTCTAACATGATGTTTTGGTGCTTCATTTGTAAAATCATAAAATAATTTGATGTTTAATAGGCTTTTCCTTAATCCCTCCTTATTATCCAAGATATTTGCTTATCCAAGCTTCTGCCGGCCCGTTTAGCTTGGATAAGTGACACTCTACTGTATTACGTTTTACAACCTTGACTAGAATACTCTGGCCTGTTGGCAGCAGATAAATTATAAAACAATGGTTATTTTAAGTGTTTTTAATTGTTTTTAAACTGATTAGTTTTGTTACTTTGTAGGTTTAATAGATTTATATGTGTTATTTAATGATATAAACTTTGTGAGTAGTGGTTATAACTTGATATAGCTATTTTAGTCATGCTACTATTTGTTCATTTTGCATTATTTTATGGCATTAAATGTTTGCTGGAAACTGCTCTGTGTCCCCTTGGGGAGATAGGGCAGTTTATAAATAAAGTTGTTGTTGTTATTATTATTATTATTCCAATTCAATGGTCTGAAATTCAGAGTTCTCTGCCAGAGACGCTCCAGTACCCCCATCCAAACTACAAACCCCAGAATTTTGTTAGATGAAGACACTGAGATGACTGCATTTGTTGGGGAGAGGGGGCTAACAGGAGAAGTAAAGAAGCAGAGTAAGAAGATGAGGCAACTGCCTTTTCCCTAAACCCAGACAGGTCTTTCAAGTTTTGGCATTCGTGGTTTCAAAAAAAAGACTGACCCACAAAGAATGACTTTGCCCATGGTTGCAACCCAGTTCTTCTTTCTAGGTACCCTCATCAGGAAATTCCAAGAGAGAAATGTGAAGGAGAATTTCTCCTTTTTGTTGCTGCAGAGAAACCTCATTTTTTCTTCTATGCTTGGACTGTAGGCCAGGTGAGAGAAGCGAAAGGGGCAACGCTCAGCAGGAACAAACTGAGGAGGCATCACAGACGCTTCTGTAGAATTTCACAGGCCTTTGCTGAAGGTCACCATGATCTTAAACAAGGCTGGAAGATGTTGGACAAAATAAGTCCGGATATATCAATAAAATTGGTGGCCTTTCCACCCAAAGAATAAAGAGAGAAGTGATTTATCGCCCCTTTCATCTCTGGCCCTGTATGTGCAAAGGGATGTACCTGCCTGACAAGGTTATCTGAGGGAATATGACTTGTTAAAGGTCACCAGTGGGCTTTCACAGCTGAGTGAGGATTCAAACTCATCGTCCAACCACCACACAATTACCTTCATGTAGTGAGTCTCCTTGGGTCAAACTCCAGAAGAAAAGCAGCACGTAAAATAAAATGAGTGAATAATTTCTCTGCTATGGAAACCCTCCCCTCAGAGGCCCTTCAGGGCTTAATTAATTTTATCCGAATTCCCACAAGTTTCTTGTGGTTTTATGTTGGTTTAAAATTGTCTCCCTCTTAAGCATCAAGTCACTGAATAAGAGTTTAGCTTTCTACAAACAACTCCTATGGTTTTAAAAATATTCTAATTTGAAACCGCAAGATAGAAGAAGAATTTAAATATTCAAATAAATAAATGCTTGCTAGTCAGCTTTTACTCTTCTTTGCCTCCCATAAACTATTCTTCCTGAGGATATTTGTAGGTAGGGAGAGAGCCCTCTGAGAAGGTATTTTGGGGAAGGCGATACTTCAATTCCTCATCTTCTCTTTCCCTGGGTGTGTTACTTTTATGTATATATTCATTTATTTTATTTACTTGATGATTTATATGCTGTCCTTCTCCATGACAGGGAGCCAAGCCAGCTTCCAAAGGGAGTAGAGGCTGAGCCTCCTTTATCTGAAACACCTAGGACAAGAAATGCTTCAGATTATGGAATACCTGTATTTGCATATAAGAACATAATGAAATATCTTGGAGATGAGACTCAAGTCTAAACATGAAATTCATTAATGTTTCATACACACCTTAGAGACATAGCCTGGAGGCAATTTTATACACAATATTTCTTTTTTTGTGAAACAAAGTTTGCATTCATTGACTCATCAAAAAGCAAAGAGGTTAGTGCAATTAGAACAGAAGTATATTAAAAGTACATCAAACTTTTAAAATAATCATTGGTGTTTAAATTTTTGTTCTGTGTTTTAATATATGCATTTTATAATTCTTTGTTTTATTGTTTATTAAAAGTATTTTAACTATGGAATACCCCATTTATAACTGTGAGGGAAGTCAGGTAACAAATAAAATGTGCTGTGGCTATTATTATTAGATAAATACCTTATTTTGAGCAGGGGAAGTCAAATGTATTTTAATATCTTCTAAATATTTTAATTTCATTTGTGTGTGTGTGAAGGCAGGGGAGGGGGAAACTATGGGAAGGAAGAATTATTTAATATGGTTTTTGTTGCTTATTTCGAATCTGCTTTTTTCTAATCGGGGATTTAGACTGTATTTTTTGTTAAAAAATCAACAGAAATAGAGTTTAAAAAAACCAAAAGCAAAAGGGTCACTATCCTTCGACACAGCCAAATAAAATCTAGATTATCTTCTTTGAACTGGATCATAGGGAAGTGTAGACTTTTATTCAGACAGGCTTTTAAAGAAGGTTTTTAAGATCATGTTAGGGGCTGCTGTGGTTTTATGTGGATTTAATCTTGAATCTTTGTATATTTTAAATTGTATTGTGATTTTTTTAATGTTAACCCCTTTGAGTCTCCTTATGGAGAAAAAGCAGAATATAAACATAATAATAATAATAATAATAATAATAAGATCCAATTCAAAGAACATAATGTGGATTATCTGCTTTGATAATCTGGATTATATGGCAGTGTAGAAGGGCCCTCTCTCTCAAACTCCTCTATGGACAATCCTGAATCATTTCAGATTATTGAGGTAAATAACTGCTTCCTGGCAGGCACTCTCTTCTCCTTTATCTGAGGATTTTGAGGAGAGTGAGAAATTCAAAGGATTTCTCCTCTCTTTCTGTCCCTGTGATAACTGGATTTTGAAAAAATGTGGTTTGTTGTGGAAAAAAGGATTAGTGAGAAAACTTCAGTGGAGACACGTTTTCCCCACAAAAACTCCTCTTCCAGGAATGGATTTCCCTTCTGAGTAGATTTCCCTCACTTCCTGTTGCCTCTACCCCATTGTTAACTAGGAGTCATTTCTAAGTTGGATGATTGTCACGCTGGGACAGTCTGTATTAGCTCTCCATCCTAATTTGGCATCATCTGCAAATGGGATAAGAATCATCCGTCATGGGTAAAGATGTTAGATGGCTCTGAATAGCCCAGGACTGAAATGTGGAACCTAAGCAGTCCTTTCTCTCCAGGAGCAAGAATGAAGAGCCATTGGACAGAAGCATCTTGTTAGAATGCAAACAGCCCTAATAACTGCCCTGATTTTAACTGCAAAAGTCAAAAATTGAGGTGCTATGATGACCATGCAGTCACTCCCCCCTCCATCAATGTGTATTCATGCAATGCCTGCCAATAAGACTACTGTGTCTTCTATGTCACTTCTATGTACATCTGTCTGTGTCCATCTCACGGAAAGCAGTCATTGCAATTATTTTTAATCTGGTGAGCCACTTTGTATCTCAATCAAAGCACGATATAAATAAAATAATAACTATTATTATTATTACTTTCTCAGACGTGGCCAGGGTGGCTTCCAGGCAGTAAATGGGGGGGGGGGGGGGGCTTTCAAGAAAATGTAAAAGCAATTAAAATACCCTCATAAATAAATCATGCTGAAATAGTTTCAACAGCAAATATAAAAAGATCAAGGATGGCAACAATGAATAATAATAATGATGATGATGTTCAAAAAGATAAACGACAATAAAGAAATAATAATAGCAATACAAAAAGATAAATGGGCTCCCGCACTCCTTTTTCCTGAAGGATCCGTGAAGGGGCCTCTCCTTCCTCTACTTCATATAACAGTGATAGCAATATAAATAGAGTAATGACACCAACAATAAACAATAATGTTAATATTAATGGTAACATAAAATGATAAATGAACCCCCATGCCCCTTTTTCCTGAAGGGGCCCCTGTCTGCTCTACTTCACATAACAATGACAGTAATATAAAAAGTAATGTATAATATAAAAATACATAACAGTAATATAAAAAGCCAAGACACTAACAATAAAAAACTACTAGTAATAATATAAATAATAGCAATATAAAATGAGCAATGAATCCCTACGTCCCTCTCTTCCTGGAGGGGACATGAAGGTGCCTCTGGTTGCTCTACTTCACATAACAATGTTCGTAATATAAGTAATAAAATTGTACAAAAATATAATATAATATATAATAATATAGAATATATAAAAGTAATATATAATATATAATACAATGTATACTATAAAAGACAATATATAATAAAATATAATATAGAACTGCAATATATAATATATAATATAAAAACTATAAAGTAATATAAAATATAATGTATAATATAGAGATAAAGATATATAATATAAAAGTAACATAAATGTAAGATATGTTATAAAATATGTAATACAAAAAACTAATATTCAAAATAAAAATATAGTATAAAAGTATATCATATATACTAGGTAAAGGTAAAGGTTTCCCCTGACGTTAAGTCCAGTGCTGGCCAACTCTGGGGGGGGTTGGTGCTCATCTCCATTTCTAAGCCGAAGAGCCGGCGTTGTCCATAGACACCTCCAAGGTCATGTGGCCAGCATGACTGCATGGAGTGCCGTTACCTTCCCACCAGAGCAGTACCTATTGATCTACTCACATTGGCATGTTTTCGAACTGCTAGGTTGGCAGGAGATGGGGCTAACAGCGGGCGCTCATTCCGCTCCAGGGATTTGAACCTGAGATCTTTTGGTCCGCAAGTTCAGCAGCTCAGCGCTTTAACACACTGTGCCACCAGGGGCCCCTATCATATATACTATAATGTATAATGTTATATATTTATATTTTATATTATACCTTTACCATATATACTATAACTAGCTGTGCCCGGCCACGCGTTGCTGTGGCGAAGTATGGTGGTATGGGAAATAAAGTATTGAGGAATTGGTGGTAGTTAAGGTCAAGGGTAAAGGTTTTCCCCAGACATTAAGTCCAGTCGTGTCTTACTCTGGAGGTTAGTGCTCATCTCCATTTCTAAGCCGAAGAGCCGGCGTTGTCCGTAGACTCCTCCAAGGTCATGTGGGATGACTACATGGAGCGGCGTTACCGTCCCGCCGGAGCAGTACCTATTGATGCACTCACATTTGCATGTTTTCGAACTTCTGGGTTGGCAGAAGCTGGGGCTAACAGTGGGGGCTCTCTCCGCTCCCCCAATTCAAACCTGTGGCCTTTCGGTCCAGAAGTTCAGCAGCTCAGCGCTTTAACACGCTGCGCCATCAGGGGATATTATTTCCTAAAGGTTGTGAATATACAATATTTCTGATTGGTTTTTTTTGTTTGTTGGAGGCAAGTATGAATGCTGCAATTAGGAAAAATGATTAGGATGTAATGGCCTTGCAGCTTTAAAGCCTGGCTGTTTCCTCCCTGAGTGAATTTTTTGTTGGGAGGTGTTAGCTGGCCCTGATTGTTTCCTGTCTGGAATTCCCTTGTTTTCAGAGTGGTGTTGTTTGCAATATTTTATGTGCTTCTACTGTCTGTGGCCCTGAGAAAACAGGATTTGCCAGACTTTGATGATGGGAATACTTTGTTGGGAGGTGTTAGCTGGCCCTGATTGTTTCCTGTGTGGAATTCCCCTGTTTATTTACTGTCCTGGTTTTAGAGATTATATTGTTCTGCATTATTCTATCCCAGTGATTATTTCATATTAAAGAAGAATCTCACTTATTCAACATTCGCTTATACAATGTTCTGGATTATCCAACGCAGTCTGCCTTTTCATAATCAATGTTTTTGTAGTCAGTGTTTTAAATTCATTGTGATATTTTAGTGGTAAATTTGTAAATACAGTAGAGTCTCACTTATTCAACATAAACGGGCCGGCAGAACGTTGGATAAGCGAATATGTTGGATAATGAGGAATTAAGGATAACCCTATTAAACATCAAATTAAGTTATGATTTTACAAATTAAGCACCAAAACATCATGTTAGACAACAAATTTGTCAGAAAAAGTAGTTCAGTACACAGTAATGCTATATAGTAATTACTGTATTTATGAATTTAGCACCAAAATATCACGATATATTGAAAGCATTGACTACAAAAATGTGTTGGATAATCCAGAACGTTGGATAAGCGAGTGTTGGATAAGTGAGACTCTACTGTAAATACTACATAGCATTACTGCACATGAAACTACTTTTTCTGTCAAATTTGTTGTATAATATGATGTTTTGGTGCTTAATTTGTATAACGATTACCTAATTTGATGTTTAATTGGCTTTTCCTGAATCCCTTCTTATTATCCAACATATTCACTTATCCTGCCGGCCTGTTTACGTTGGATAAGTGAGACTCTACTGTATATTTCTAATCTTATATTATCTGCTCAGAACTGGATTATATGAGGCCCCTTCTTCACAGCTGTATAAAATGCACACTGAAGTGGATTATATGGTAGTGCGGAGTCAAGATAACCCAGTGCAAAGCAGATAATATAAGATTATAAATGGGTTATATAGCTGTGTGGAAGGGCCTTGAGTCTACACTGCCATATAATCCAGTGCAAATTAGATAATCTGTGGAAGAAGCCTAAGTGAGGCCTAAATCTGCCTGTCCCCTAACTGAAACCTGGCTGTCCCTTGGTTGCTAGGCAACCAAGTGGGCAGAGATTAGCCCTCTAAACTGGCAGCAATTGGATAAAAAAAATTATTGCTCTCCCTCTAATTAGGACTTTATTTTTCTTTTCTTTTTGTTGTATCAACCTTGAGGCGTGGATTATGGGTTGTGTTGTCAAATTTTGAGGTTGGGGGGCCTGTACTTTTGTTGTTTTGTGAATTGCTGTGATGCCATCACTCTTTTATATATATAGAAGGTATAATACAAATATAAATTAAAAAAAGGTAAAGGTTTCCCCTGACGTTAAGTCCAGTCATGTCTGACTCTGGGGGTTGGTGCTCATCTCCATTTCTAAGCCGAAGAGCCGGCGTTGTCCGTAGACACCTCCAAAATCATGTGGCTGGTATGACTGCATGGAGCGCCGTTACCTTCCCGCCGGAGCTGTACCTATTGATCTACTCATGTTGGCATGTTTTTGAACTGCTAGGTTGGCAGGAGCTGGGGCTAACAGCTCATGCCGCTCCCGGGGTTTTTCAGTCTCCATCTCAGTGCTTTAACGCACTTCGCCACCGGGGCTCCTTAAAATATAAAATATATAACATAATATATATAATATAATGTATACTATAAAAATATAATATAAAAGATAATATGTAATATAAAATATGTAATATACTGCAAAAAGTAATATACATTATAAAATATAGTATAAAATATTTAATATATACTATAATGTTATGATATAAAAGTATTATTTTATATGACAGTAACATAAAGAAAGATGCCAATAATTAATAATAATACGAATACTGGTAGCACTATGAGTAGAATGCACCCTGCTTTCCTTTCCTTTCCTTCCCTTCCTTCCCCATGGGAGCCTTTGAGGCCTGGTCCCTGAGGCGCCTGAGGGAAGCCTGCTCCTCGCCTGAGGGAGTGAGGCCCACACCCCTTTCTCACTGTCCTCCTGAGGCCTTCCCTCCTCCTCGCTCCCTGCCCTTCCAGGGCCTGGCTTCCCCGATTCCCCTGCTCACCTGCCCGCGCCTCTGGGCCATCAGCCCGGGCCCCGACCCTCGCCGCCGCCGCCGCCGCCGCCGCTTCGCCCCGCTTTCTCCTCAGAGGCACGCACTGGGCACGCAATGCGCACGCGCAACCCAGCTCGCGGCCTCCCCTCTGACTTGCCCTGCGCCGGCGGCGGGAAACGAGGCACGCATGCGCATGGGCTCCTTCTTCCCTTCCCGAGGCAGAGAGGGAGGGGGAATGCGCATGCGTACAGAACTGCACACTCCCTACGTTGGAGGAAAAGACAGCGCATGCGCATCTCTACCCCTTCTGGCTTCCTCGTGCGCTCGCCAGCAGGGCCCTTGTGAGCATGCGCATTGCAACTGTCCTCTCCCACCTGGCTCCCTGACAACTGCAACCCAGCAGAAAAAACTGGAGTCATTATATTATATATATTTTTATATAATAGATGGCTATCATTATATATTAATTTTATATTGTATATCATATAATATATATTTATATTATAGATTACTTTTTGTATTACTTTTTATATTATATATATATAGATTATATTAGATATTAATTTTAAATTACTTTTTATATTATGTAATACAGTAGAGTCTCACTTATCCAACGTTCTGGATTATCCAACGCATTTTTGTAGTCAATGTTTTCAATATATCGTGATATTTTGGTGCTAAATTTGTAAATACAGTAATTACTACATAGCATTAATGTGTAATGAACTACTTTTTCTGTCAAATTTGTTGTATAAGATGATGTTTTGGTGCTTAATTTGTAAAATCGTAACCTAATTTGATGTTTAATAGGCTTTTTCTTAATCTCTCCTTATTATCCAACATATTTGCTTATCCAACGTTCTGCCGGCCCGTTTATGTTGGATAAGTGAAACCCTACTGTATTTTTATTTAATAGATTGCTACCATTATATATTAATTTAATAGTAATAATATAGTATAATATAGTAATATAGTATAGTAATAATATAGTATAATATATAATAATATAATAGTATAATATAATAATATAGTAATATAATAGATTACTTTTTGTATTACTTTTTATATTATATATTTTATAGTATATATATTTTTGTATTATATATTAATTTTAAATTACTTTTTATATTATGTAACATATATAAAAAGATACGATTAATAAAATTATCAATAATTATAGTAAGATAAAAAGACTCATGCCAGCAATAATATTTAAAAAATGAAATGGTCCAATAAAATGATCAATGATTAATGACACCAAGAATAATCATAATACTGATAATATAAACAGATAAATAACGCCAACAATAAATAATCATAATAACATCCCAAATTGACCTTAAACGAATCTGTAGCACTTTATCTATGTTTTGAGTTTACAACTTATAATGTGCACTTTGGTAATCTACTATTACAGCCTCACTGTTTTAAATATGTTTTTAATAAGTGTGTTTTTATTCTTTTTGGTTAATGTGTAAATATTACAATTGGTGCATGTTTGTTTATTGTTGTATTGTATATTGTGTTTTGTATTTGATATTTCTGTGAGCCGCCCCAAGTACCCTCCGGGGGAGATGGTGGCGGGATACAAATAAACATTATTATTATTATTATTATTATTATTATTATTATTATTATTATTATGACACAGCAAACAAGATAGATATGCTGGATTTCATATCACAAAATCACAAGTCAAACACTTCCCAAGTGTCTAGGACTGTGTGATGTATTTTCGGATCTGCCAGCATTTGGAAACAATAGACATTGACAAAATTACGATCTGCCAACTGCAAAAGGCCACCCTGCTGGGATCCGCGCGCATCATCTGAAAATACATCCCACAGTCCTAAACGCATGGGAAGTGTTTGACTTGTGATTTTGTGATATGAAATCCAGCATATCTATCTTGTTTGCTGTGTCATACACCATCATTGTGTCAATAATAATAATAATAGCAATATAAAAGGATGAACCCCCACAACCCTCTTTTCCTGAAGGGGGCCATGAAGGGGCCTCCCCCCCCCCTCTAATTCACATAACCATGATAGTAATATATAATATAAAAAATAAATAATATAAAATGTAATATATAAAATATATATGTAACATAAATGGAAATGAGGGAAGATCCTACTATTCACATGAGAATTTTATAGTTTTACTAATCTTTTAATAAGGAATTAGTTCGCTTCTAATTTAAAGTTATCTTAATCCAATTAAAAGAGCCAATGTGGCGCAATGGGTTAAATCAGGCATGGGCAATTTTTTTTGCCTTGGGGCCTCCCTAGGACTTCCCCTCCCATCTTGATCCATGGCCCTCATGTTTCCTTCTCTGTCTTCTCTCCTGCAGGCTAAATAGGCTGTGCTCTTTAAGCCGCTCCTCATAGGGATTCTTGTTCTCCAAACCCTTGATCCTTTGAGTCACCATCTTCTGGACACATTCCAGCTTAGAGTCAACATCTCCCTTCAATTGCGGAGCCCAGAATTGGACAGAGTGTGATTCCAGGTAAAGTGGTCTTTAAAGTGGCAGAATAGAAGAGACGGGTAGCATGAGAAGGAAAGGGAAGGGAAAAGGTATGAAGGGAGGGAGGAAAAGGAAGGAAGGAAGGAAGGAAGGAAGGAAGGAAGGAAGGAAGGAAGGAAGAGAAAAGAGTATGAAGGAAAGCCAGAGAAGGACAGGAAGGAAGAAAAGAAAGGCAGAAGGTGCAAGAGGTGAAAGGGAGGAAAGAAAGAGCCACAAAGAAAATTCAAACCCAAGCAATGCTGGGTATATACAATAGTAGTGTTCAAAATTAAGTCTCTGTAAATATATGAGACACAAAATGGTTTCATTTTAGGCCATCTCCAAGATCTCATTATGGAATGACAGGTGTTCTAAAACCCAACACAATCCCAATATCAAATATGGGATACTCCGCATGTAACAGCAACAACAGCAACAAAACCCATCAATTTAGTAAGTTCCTTGAAAACATCTTCTTATGTCTGTCTGTTGTTCCCCGCCTTGAGCTGAAAGGAGAGGTAGGTAAATAAAAAAATTATTATTAGTAGTAGTATTAACTGTGCTCCATGCAGTCATGCCGGCCACATGACCTTGGAGGTGTCTACGGACAATGCTGGCTCTTCGGCTTAGAAATGGAGATGAGCACCAACCCCCAGAGTCAGACATGACTGGACTTAATGTCAGGGGAAACCTTTACCTTTTTAGTAGTATTAATATGGAGCACCCTATTTTTATGCCACAGTATTCAGGGCAAACGTCCAAAGCCAAGCCAATGTGTGAAACAGAGGAACTGCCACAGGAGTACAGAAATAAATCCATTTATTTTATAACTTTTTTTCCTTTAAAATGAATACAGTACTTGTAAGGTGTCGAATTCTGAGAGCAGAAGAAGAACTGGCACTATATCGCTGAAGGTCGCACAGCAGGGCAAGGAAGGGAACACTTGTATACAGATCTCGGACAGAAAGAACCCAGTAGGAGTTTTTCACACTAAAATATGGAAGCTTAGATTCAACGCGTGACACTTCTGTGTTTTGATCGAAATTGATTTAAAATGAGGTTCCACATTTCTAGAAATGTTGGTCGACATGCTCCACGAACCTGTTAAAAAGGTTGACAACGGTGTGCGGATTTCAGGCCCGACTGTCAAGCGATGGAACAAAGAACGTCAAGGGCGGCAGAAGCGAAGGAGAGCGGAATGGCTTCGAGAATGAGTTACGTTTCCACAAATGCCACAGAGCCCTGTTCTTCCATGCGTCTCTCGAGGACTATTATTTTTACACACACCCCTTTCCCCCCTTTTAAGGCTATGTGAGAAGACATGTTGAACAACACGATCCATGATTAAGAGTGTTCCTATTTCCAAAATGTCCTCTTCGTTAGTTAGTCATCGCAGGGCACCGTGCCGCCCAGGGCGAAGGACCTAATCCAAGGAGACACGGTTTGTGAAAGAGCCACACTGGTTTTGGTATCAAGCCCAAGAGGCAAAAGTCCATGATGGTCGGCCATTGAAAGACATCGCTTCGGGTTAGCTTCGGCATCAAAAGTGCAGGCGCAGCTCAGGAAACGCCGCTCGAGGATCATCCGGGTTCGAGGATCGTCAAAAGGCCCAGTTGGCTGTCAAGTGGGCTGCTGCTCCAGGAACTCCTCGAGGGTCCTTTTGATGTGGGGCGGCTGGGAGGCGGCGTGGGCCAAGAGGCCCGGCCCCATCTGTGCAAAGAGCGCCTTGGAGAGCTTGGCCGTGGCCGCCCTGATGTTCCCGCCGGCGCCGGGCAGCGAGCCGCTGTTGGTGAGGTTGCCCAGGAGGTGCCACAGCACCACCAGCACCTTCTGCTCCACCGCGTGAGGCTTCCGCGGGTACAGCTCCATCACCAGCTCTGAGGGGAAGAACGGGAAGAACCAACAGCATGAGTATAGGGGAAAATACAGGTTTGGAAAACTGGGGAGACTTATGGGAAAAAATGATTTATTTATTTATTTATTTAGAGTATTTATATTCCTCCCTTCTCACCCCGAAGGGGACTCAGGGCGGATCACATTGCACACATATAAGGCAAACATTCAATGCCATAACATAGAACAGAGACAGACGCAGGCATGGGCTGGCCTCGAACTCATGACCTCTTAGTCAGAGTGATTTGTTGCAGCTGGCTGCTATCCAGCCTGCACCACAGCCCGGCCACTAATAAATCTCTATTTGTACGGCTCACAGAAGCATTCCAAGTGCCACATATAAACAGTAATATACAAGTATAAATACAATGACATAAACCATCTCCGAGTTTAAGATCATCTGGAGAGGCCCTGCTCTCGGTTCCGCCTTCTTTGCAGGCGCAATTGGGCGAGATTCAGCATCATGAACTCTTCTACCAAAGTTAGGCATCTTTTTAATTTTTCTGTCTATCTGTTACTTTATCTTACCAGCAAGCTTTTCCGTGATGTCCTGCTTGGCTTTCCCATTCAGAAACTGGGCCTTTGTGCAGAATGGCTGGAGAAGCAGGTAGTTATCTGGAGGCAAAGGAAGAGGAAGAGACATGGAAGGACAAATGAAGAAAGAGGACAAAAAGGTCTGCAACTTTCCTTTGATTCACAATGAGGAGAAGGGTGTCATAGTTTGCAAACACTATGCATACAGTATGTGTGTTAACTGGAAAATCAAATGCATGGAGCCGATTAGCTGAGTTTGCAAGGGCCTGGGAATTGGTTTTGTAACTGTTGCTATCCTGCTGCTGGAGAACCAGTTTGAACAAGTTTCTTTCTGTGTGTGTGTGTGTGTGTGTGTGTGTGTCTTTTCTGAGTACTGGCTGGAAAGAAGATGGCATGCTTTGGGAATGCAAAAGTGGGTCTCGGGCTGCATGTCCTGCCGCCTGTGGATCCCACGATCCCTGCTTCGATTTTAGAACCCTGTGACATTATACCACCAGTCTCTGGAATCACAGTCTCAATAATTCCTCATCTTTAAAGGAGAAATAAAATTACTAGACCAAGCTTGCAGCTGTCAGAATTTAAAAGCCATCTAAAACCTATCTCTCCCAGCAGGCCCACCCTATCAATTTTAAGCATGAATTTCAAACCTAGGTGCTGTGTTTTAATCTCTGTCCTATGTATTTTATAGAAATACGTTTTGATGTGTATCTTTTAGAGAACTGCCTTTTAATGTGTCCTTTGCAGAATTTTTGCAATGCTTGTGTGTTTTAACTGTGCTGTGACCCGCTTCGAGTCACAAAGAGACATAGGTAAGAAATAAAATCATGATTATTATTATTTCCCAGCTTCTTGTTGTCTAATTTCAGGATAGGCCATGCACACACATATTAAAAGGGAAGGGTTGTCTGGAGGCTCTCTGCATGCTCATACTCAAATGCGGGCTAGTCAACCTTTTGGTTTCTCAGCAGAGGCACAGCCAAGGGATGGAAGGCCAAGGGAAGGCAAGTGTGTGGTGGTGAGGTCCCCTTCTCTCTTCCCTGAAAAGGGCCCCCTCCTCACCCAGGTGGAGGCAGAGCGCTTGGAGGACGCTGGTGGCGGCCGCGTAGATCCCGGGGTTCTTGGAGTTGAGGTTGTTGTCGACCAGGGCCGGGATCAGCATGTTGACGACGGGGGACAGCCTCTCCTTCAGCAGCGGGACCAGGCGCCGCATCGTCTCCAAGGCCACCAGGTTGACCTTGCTGTTCGAGTCGTGCAAGCGGGACTTGAAGGCATCAAAGATCTGGATGGGAACATGAGCAGCAAGAAGACTGTTGTTTCGAGGAAGAAAAGGGCACTCCTCCCTCCTCCACTCATTCACTGCATCCCTTCATGTTCCCCAGCCTCCCCTGAGCTCCAACTCCAAAAGCAAAAGGAAAGACATCTCTCCTCAGACAGCAACATTAGGAAATGCAGTTTCTGAGACTGTTTAATAATAATAATAATAATAATAATAATAATAATAATAATCTTTATTTATATCCCGCCACCATCTCCCCAACGGGGACTCGGGGCGGCTTACATGGGGCCATGCCCAGAACAATACAATATAACAAAATATAAATAAAACAACAAATCATAACGCATTAAACAATACAATAAAAGAAAATATACACTACAATAAACAAAATCAAAAGAACAGTAGAACAATAAAACCAAGGGCGGGCCACATGAACACTAGGTTAAAACTCGGGGTGAGAAAGGAAGTAGGAGTAAAAACCACAGAGAACAGGCTTATAGAGTGGTGGGGCAATCTGGAGGACAGATATTGGAGAACAGCAAAAGGGATATATGTTTGAGAATGATTTAGAACGGGTCCTATCACATGACGTTTGCCCCATCCCGTCAGTATTCCATTGGAATCCGTCTGCAAAGCATCGCAGAAACGGATTATTTGCAGTCAATTCTAATCATGTTTTTGGTAATACTACAGATTCTTCTGTTGCTGAAGCACTGTTCTTGTATGTGATAGGAAAATCCGTATGCATCCCATCAACAACGTTTTTTTTCAAAGGCCATGAGTGATGGATTGGGAGAAGGATTGGGAGAGGCCAGCCTTCTGTGGTGTGATGAGTCAAAGTATTTTCAAATCATAAGAATCATAATAATTAGTTGTGATGAGGACAGTATGCATCCCGTCTCAATACAGTATGCATCCAGTCTGAAATTTTTTTGGGATGCATACTGAAATAAATGGATTATATCCTGATGTGATGAGGCCCTAAGTATCCCTCCTCCTGTGTAAGTCGAGGGGCCAAAACGTTAGCTTGCTATCGCCTATGGATCAATCCCAGGCCGTTCTGCAGAGAGGGAACAGCGCCTCAGAGACCGGCGGCCCATTTTCCTGGCCAGGCTGTCAAAAAGGACAGAAGAAGCATTGCCCAAATGTGGAAGCCCATTTTCAGCCCGAGGTTTGCCCCAGAGCAGGCATGTGATAAACAGGCAATCCCTGAGTTAGAAACATCTGACTTATAAACAACTCATAGTTAAGAACAGGGGTGAGGGCACAGAAAGTGAAAGGAATCCAGCCCTCAAAAGGAAAATCCACTCCTGGAAGAGTTATTATCAAGGGGGAAAGGGGTCTCCACTCAAGCTTTAGCATCAATCTTTGTTTCCACAACAAGCCACATTTTTCAAAATCTAATTCTCACACGGACAGAAAGTGAGGCAGAATCTTCTGAAAAGAGGCACAGGCAGCAAAGGAAACCTCAAAGGGATTTGAACCCATCCCTATGCTACCCTAAGTTTGTATATATGTATGTGTATGTGTATATGTGTGTGTGTAACTGGAGTTACACTTCCATAGCCATTGTGATTTCTGGTTCAGTTCTCAGAGTTTCTGACCCACATAGCTTCCCAGTATTTCTGATGAGGAGGTTGAGCCCCCCTCTCTTTCTCTGTCTCTGTCTCTCTCTCTCTCTCACACACACACACACATTCATACACCAGCCCTATCTCATGTTACCTTCACAATGTTGGCAACAACAAGGTCTTGGTTACTCTCTGTGTCTGCCAACAGTTGCTGAATTCCACTAATTCGGTCCCGGAAGTCTTTTGCATTCAGTAAGCTTGTCAAAACCTTCACGTATTCTGCACTTTCCAAGGCATTACGGGGAGCCAGTTTCCTTGAAATCTCACGTACTTCTCTGATCTCCCTGTTGAGAAAAAGATGGCAGAATATTTTACAAATTATGCACAAACACGACAGGAAACTTTCCTACTTCTATGTGATGCTGAACCTCAGTAATGGCTTCAGCGAAGGGACACGGTCTAAGCCAGGGGTCCCCAAACTAAGGCCCGGGGGCCGGATGCGGCCCTCCGAGTTCATTTACCTGGCCCCCGCCCTCAGTTTTATAATATAATATATTCTATATACATATAATATTGATAATAATATTATAATGTAATACAATACAATAATAATACCATATAATAATATTAATTATATATTCTATATTACATATAATATTACTAATAGTATTACAGTATAGTGGTATAGTTCAATATAGTAATATATAATGCTAATATTGTGCTATGCTAATAATATAATATATTGTGTGTACATATAATTTGTAAGCCACTCTGAGTCCCCTTTGGGGTGAGAAGGGTGTGATACAAATGTAGTAAATAAATGCAGTAAATAATAAATAAATAAATAAATAAATAAATAAATAAATAAATTTTAGACTTGGGCTCACCCAAAGTCTGAAATAACTTGAAGGCACACAACAACAACAACAACAACAACAACAACAACCCTAATTAACTTGACTATCTCATTGGCCAGAAGCAGGACCACACTTCCCATTGAAATCCTGATAAATGTATGTTGGTTAAAATTGTTTTTATTTTTAAATATTGTATTGTTCTTTCATTGTTCTTGCTGTTGTTGTTGTTTTTGCACTACAAATAAGACATTTGCAGTGTGCATCTGAATTTGTTTGTATTTTTTTCAAATGATAATCCGGCCCCTCAACAGTCTGAAGGATTGTGGACCGGCCCTCGGCTTAAAAAGTTTGAGGACCCCTGGTCTAAGCACATACAAGCTGGTCTGTTACACCAGAAAGAACACAGGTTTAAAACACCCAAAGGACGAAATGAAATAAGAAACCATGGTGGCTTAAGGCAGACTTGGTGAACCGTCTGCCTTTTAGGTAGGCTTCACATTCTATGTTTATTGTGTTTTCATTTTTGTCTCAGATATTTTGATATGTGTAGGTTTAAATATATGCTTTTATCGATGCATTTTAACTGTTAATTTGTGGTTTTATGGAATGTTTTCAACTACGTTGTGCCCTGCCTCAAGTCAAAAAGAGAGGTGGGTAATAAAAAAAATTACTGTTATTGATGTTGTTGTTAAACTATAGCTCCCAGGATTCTATATCATGAAGCATGGCAATTTAAGTGGCATCAAACTGCATTAATTCTGCAGTCTAGGAATGCACCCACTGAGAAAGGCAACAGACCCTAAGAATACAAAAAAAGGACAACTTTAGCTGGGAATTTCTATAACCATTATTATTGGCCACAGAATCAAGATACAGGGAGTTTGATATTTGCAGCCTCAAACCAGTTTACAGGTTAAACTGAGGTCCCCTCTTTTCCCAATATATCCCCAAATTGGTTTGGAGTCACACACAGAACAACCCAAGAAGCCCTCTATGACTGAAAGCTGCCACTCTCGCTTGTTTTGTTCATGTCGGTCATGGCTTCCAGGTGCGTTGGTGATGCGATATTAAGTGCAAGGCCAGTGCCTTTGCTAGCTTAACACAAAAAAATGATTTGACCTTCTAGAGGCCTAAAGACAGGTTAACCCACAAGATTATTTGATTTGGCCAGTTAAGACATTTGGGTGTTCACTCGCGCCCTGCTGAAAAACATACATTCTTCGAGCACAAATTCAATCCAATCTATTCAAAGCTTCCAATAAGACAGACAACTTTGAAGGGACTGGGAGAAAGAGAAATAAAGGGGGAAAAATGGAAAATTACCAAGCTAGCCAAAGGTTTAGACAGAGAGGGGGGGGGGGGGGGCTGAGTGGGAGATAATCCAAACAACAAAGATGGAAAGAGGAGAGAGCTCAGAGGATGGGACTTGATGATCTGTAAGCCAGGAAGAAGGGGATTTTTTTTTGTGAATTGCTGTTGTCGATTTCTGATAAGGAGGCACCAGAAGAGAACAAAGGGGAAAGAGACGTGTGAATAAAATATTATCCGCATTATCCCTGCAGCCTTCGCTCACTGGTACCTGTCTCCCGCGTGGAGCGCTTCTCGTGACCCCGAGGAGGACCTCGAACTGCCCATGTTCCCGTTGTGCGAACGCCTCCCCTTGGCCGACGGAGTGACAATCGGCATCTCGCCCAGGCCCTGGAGAGGAAAGGACAGGGAAAGGTCAGCACATAGCTTCTCTTTGGGTTCCATCGTTTATACAGCTTAGCCGTTATCTGGATAGGCTCTTCTTCTTTCTAAGCTATTTCCCCAATGGAGGGGTGAGCACTGTGAGTGTCATTTCCACAGGGCTTTGTTTTGGGCATCCTCAGGTCTCAGGGTGGCAGTGCGCATGTCTTTGTTGATGGTGTCCATCCATCTTTGGCCTTTTGTCCACGTGGTTGCTATCCTGCACTCTCCAAATGCAGTGCTGTTTGTGCTCCTGATGTTGGTTCTTTTCTCATGACACCACCATAGCCTTGCTTCCTGCATTTTCTTGATCGCTGAGATGGACACTTAGCTTGACACTTCTTGACCAATTATCTGGATAGGCAATTATTAAAAAAAAAAAACCCTTGTGCCAAAATAATCCAAAACAAGTAATTGTGGCATCTTGGAGACTGAAATATATATCTTAATTACCCATCACTGAAAGGATTCCAGGGGAAATCAAGTCTATATCAGGCATGGGCCAACTTCAGCCCTTCCTCCAGGTGTTTTGGACTTCAACTTCCAATCACCTGGAGGGAGGGCTGAAGTTTACCCATGCCTGGTCTGCTTCTGGTCAAAACAGAAGCAAACCAGAGTAAAGCCCACTTTGACAAGTGTTGCATGTCAAACGAGAGGGCTCTCTGCGGCCTACCTTCTGGCGGAGGTTGCTGACTGTCTCCTTGATGTAAGGCAAGTCCTTTGGTGGCACGTACTTCTCCAGCATCTTATCAAAGTCGCCGTGTGTCATCAAGGTGAAAAGCATCTTCCGCCCGTAGTACCTGCGAGCGCCAAGATGTGCATTTGTTAATTTACAACCAGGGACCTCATCAGTTCATAGAGTGGGACTGTTTGAAGGGGTTGTGTAAAGGCAGCCTAATGCAACCTGATGCATATCCAATCTAAAATATATCGTAGGTTGAATCTCCTTCCTCTAAAACAGGAGTCCTCAAACTTTTTAAGCCGAGGGCCAGTCCACAATCCTTCAGACTGTTGAGGGGCCGGATTTTCATTACAAATAAATTCCGATGCACACTGCACATGTCTTATTTGTAGTGCAACAACAACAACAACAACAACAAAAATGAAATAGCAATACAATATTTAAAAATAAAAATAATTTTAACCAACATACATTTATCAGGATTTCAATGGGAAGTGTGGTCCTGCTTCTGGCCAATGAGATAGTCAAGTTAATTAGGGTTGTTGTTGTTGTGTGCCTTCAAGTCATTTCAGACTTTGGGTGAGCCTAAGTCTAAAATGTATTTATTTATTTATTTATTTATTTATTTACTGCATTTATTTACTACATTTGTATCACACCCTTCTCACCCCAAAGGGGACTCAGAGTGGCTTACAAATTATATGTACATACAATATATTATATTATTAGCATAGCACAATATTAGCATTATATATTACTTTATTGAACTATACCACTATACTGTAATATTATTAGTAATATTATACGAATGTAATATAGAATATATAATTAATATTATTATATGGTATTATTATTAGTGTGATATTGTATTACATTATAATATTATATGTATATACAATATATTATATTATAAAACTGAGGGCGGGGGCCAGGTAAATGAGCTCGGAGGGCCGCATCCGGCCCCCGGGCCTTAGTTTGGGGACCCCTGCTCTAAAAAGTGCTTGGGACCAAAAGTGTGTTGGATTTTTTTCAGGTTCAGGAACATGTGTTTACATGAGATATTTTGCAGATGGGAACCTATCTATCTATCTATCTATCTATCTATCTATCTATCTATCTATCTATCTATCTATCTATCTTATCTATCATATATACCCTTATACACATAGCCTGAATGTGACATTATAAGGTTTTTCATGATTTTGTGCAGGAAACATAGTCTGTGTACATTGAACCATCAGAAAGTAATGGTGTTAAACTCCCAGTCACTCAAGTGGATGATTTTGGAGCATTTTGGATTTTGTAACTCTGGATAATGGATGCGCAACCTGTACACATGGACCACACAAATATGATTAAAGAATGGCTTTTGGAGAACCATTACTGTCCTTGAAAAGCTGAGTTCTATCAGAAACTCCCGTGATATTGGCATAGAAATGTACATCTTAGCCAGCATATAATGAATGGTGAGGAATACTAGAACAGGCCTCATGCTTCCCTGTAAATAAAGCTCTCTCGTACCCAGTGAAAGGATAAGAGCCGCCCACCAAAACGCCCAAGGCTCTCGGTTAAAAAACCAAACCCTGTACATGACAGCTTCCCTCTCTGCACTTCTAACAAGACTCTTACTCTAAATCATCTTTAAGGTGAGAAGATCTCCTATGCTGTCTTTGATCTGTCTGATACTTCTTCCACACACTGTCTTGATGTGTCTTTGAATACAAGGCCCAAAGACACAGGTTTTCACCATAGCAGGTGCTCTCCACATACCGACACACCTTCTCCAGGCTTCCCAAGGGCTCACCTGGTTTCCTGAGATCCGTCTTGGACAAACTTGGTCACGGCCGAGAAGATCTTGTCTGTCACGTCCTTCAGGCCGGAGAGGATGCGCCCCGGCCCCATGTGCTCCACCACGTCCGAGAGGTGTTGCGCAGCGCATCGCCTCACATTTGCATTCAAGTGGCTGAGAGAGCAAAGGCGGAGACACATTCAAAAGGGGAATGGGAATGATTCACATCCCAATTCCTGCCTGGCATGCAGCTAGTCTATATATTAGGGGCTGCAAGTTCTTTGCTCTTCAGTTCAGGCAACGTGGCTTTTACAGTCAGGCCTGGGTTCTCTAGTTATTGTCTTGATTTTGGGATTCAAGTATTCTGGGAGTTTTCCATGCTCATGTTGTGTATTCTTGTTCAAGTTTTGCCTAAGGACCCAAGTTGATTTTGGATTTTGGACTATTCTTGAATTGTCTTGCTTTCGGATTTGCAAAAGACATTTGATTGCTGACTTTTTTGGACTTTACACCCTCTTTCCTTATTCCTGCTTTTGCTATATATCTTTTGTGTGCTTTTTACAATAAACTGCCTTTACTCTGGACTCCTGTGCGATGCTCTGGTCATAGGTGGCCTCAGGTCTGGGGTGCGACAGAAACACAGAACAGAGTATGGGGAAAAGAGTTGTATTGGAAACGGAAGTGTTAGGATATACCATGCATGAAAGCTGCATACTGCTAGATGTATATTGTACCAGTTACAATAAATATGTATCTCCTCATCTGTTTCTGGATGTTCTAAGTATTAATTAACTTAAACACAGAAGATCCGTCATTCTTTGCTGACTGGTCAGCTCAAGCACTTGTCTACCTTGAGGCGCAAGTGCTGGACCGAGAGGGATCGTAAAGGCAAAAGGGCCACCAGCCCAAGGGTCAACGGGGGCAAGGATCCTGTCCAGTTACCTCTGGCCTCCGCTGACAAGAGCGGAGAGGGCGCGGGACGGTGTCGCGTTGTTCACCATGGCCTTCAGGGCCCGGTCCACGTCCTCCCGGATGAAGGTGTTGGACTCCCCAGCCTTGTGGAGCAGGACTTTGACCGTATTATCCAGCTCTTGGTCCATGCTCTTCTTCAGGTAGTTGAACAAGTCCCCTACGCAAACCACGGCAGCCCGGGAGACCACCGAACGCAGGTTCTTCACCTGAGGACGGGAAAGGCCAGGATCAGGAGCCAAACACGACTTTTCCTCTTGGGGAACACTGACGTGACACAGAAGGATGGTGAGGCGCACATCTGGACAGGTGTGTGTGGGGTGACAAGGGAACCAGGCGAGTGCTAAGGGTCACACGCTGTTTGTGGCTCACCTGGCGGACTTGGTTTCCAGTCCCACCTTCTGCCCCTGAGGAAGGAGGGAAGGGCCCCTTGCCTAGGAAAGTTCATGCCACAATCAGCCAGGTCAGCAATGCTCGCAGTTTCATTGAAGGCTACAAACGAAGCCTTCTAAAGTTCAGGGTTCTCACAAGAGGGAGAAAGAGAGGGCCGGCATCTATAGGAGCCTAGTGTCTACAACAGGCATGGGCCAACTTTAGCCCTCCCTCCAGGTGTTTTGGACTTCAACTTCCACAATTCCTAACAGGAATTCCTGTTAAGAATTGTGGGAGTTGAAGTCCAAAACACCTGAAGGGAGGGCTGAAGTCTGCCCATGCCTGGATTGCATAAAAGATAAGAGAGAGCTGAGAAAGGTACAGCGAAAGGCAACCTTCAAGATCAAAGAGATGGAACGCCAACGCCAACACCCTTTTGAGTGAAGAAAAAAAAGCATTTTGGTACAATGTGAAGTAGAAAGCACAGAATTGGTTCTACAGATAAATACATGGACATTGTGGGAGCTGAATTCCAAAACACCTGGAGGGAGGGCCAAAGTTTGCCCATGCCTGAATTAGAGGACTGTCATTGAAGCAGACGTGTGGCTATATAGTAGTAACTTTAGGGAGTAGAAAAACAAGGGTTTTTAAAAGAAGACTGTGTGAGATCTATAGTATTGCCTGTGTAGTTGTGCATTCGTTAGTATGTGCACGTTAATGTAGTGATGTGTTAGAAAAGTGTGGGAGATTTGTGAGGAATGCAGCCTGTCCACCCGCCTCTCTGCTCCAACAGCAAGCCACGAAGGCGCTGTGAGCATGCAAGTATTGGATGTATGTGAATATTGAGTAAATGTGATGTTTCCTCTTTGTCTATGTAACCAATATAGCTATTATAAAACCAGTACTGGAGTCTATGCGTCAATTTTTTTCTCCAAGTGTGCCTGATATATTCTGCCCCACTGAAAACAAATTAAAGAACATTTTAAGAATGAAAAAGTATTGATCAGAGACCTGAAAGGAAGACTCACCTCCTGAACCACCGCCAGACTGGCCTCGTGCAGCTTTGCGGCCAGTGTCTCCGGGTGGTAAGCGGAGAGGCACCGGATGGAGTTCAGGCCCTCGATCTTCTTCTCCCTGAAGGGACAAAAGGATTGGGGCTCAATCCGTACAAAGAGCACAAAGGGGCCCACCCACTCACTGCATGAAAAAGCACCTTTACCTAAAAGCTCCCATGTTTTCTTGACCTTGTTTTACCCAGAACTACCCACCAGGTCAAGCCATAATAATAATAATAATAATAATAAATAATAATAATAATAATAATAATAATAATAATAATAATAATAATTTTATTCTTATACCCCGCCCCATCTCCCCGAAGGGATTCGGGGCGGCTTACATGGGGCCAAGCCCGGTCATGACAATATAAAAACAAGCAGTAAAACAAGCCATTAAGAGAAAAGGCTGTGCTGATAAGAGTTAGCATCTAAAATGAAGACCCTGGACCATCCCTTCTATCAGGAGCTGGCAAATATATGCTCGGGACTAGACTTGGGATGGTTCAAACACCAAAGGCAACCTGTCCGCAATACTTCTCATGTAAAAAAAGATACTCCAAATGGCAACTCTAGGGATCGAATGTGTCGAATGGATGTGAGTGAATGCTGATTAAATGTGATGTTACCCGTTGCCTGTGTAACCAATATAGCTATTATGAACCCAGTACTGGGTCTGTGCGTCTACTTCTGCCTCTGAAAGTGCCTGATGCAATCTGTCCCATTGGAAATGCATGAAAGAACATTTTCAAGGTTCAAAAAGTATCCATGACAGACGGGTGGGAGCCTCCCTTGGCGGCCCATACGCACCAGTCCTCCTCGCCCAGGTTTTGCAGGGCTTCCGAAAGGGCCGCCTCTGGCTTGGCGAAGGGGCGCAGCTCCGAGGGCTCCATGATCTCTGGACTGTGCAGGACACACAGCGTCCGGTCCTTGAACGGCACCCGGGGCCCTGGAGGCATTTCTCCTGCGAGGACAGGCATTCGGTTGTACCAGAAGGAGGGACAGGAGGGAAGCCAACAGGCAGAAGGCAACAAGAACAGGCCAAGAGGCCCCAAACTACCAGGCACAGAAGGCCACATCCCTCACACCCTGCACCCATTATCAGTTTAGCTTTTGCGCTGCAGAAATTTACCCGAGTCCAGCAACACCGATGGCTGTGTCCTTTTAATACTTGATGTTCGCTTCAACAGAGGACTGAAAGCAGCGTTTCCTAAAAAGGAAAATGGCCCATTCTGATTATTACCACACTCCCATGACAGCTTATCATTCATTAGATCAGGCATGGGCCAACTTTGGCCCTCCCTCCAGGTGTTTTGTCAACTCCCACAATTCCTAATAATAGCTATTAGGAATTATGGGATTGAAATCCAAAACACCTGGAGGAAGGGCCGAAGTTGGCCCATGCCTGCATTAGATGCATTGACTGGAGAATAATAACAACAATAAATACTTTATTGATAGTCTGCTCTATTTCCCCGAGGGGACTCAGAGCGGATGACAAGTAAATATATGGCAAATATTTAATGCCGTTATACAATTGACAAGGACAGACAGTACATAAACAGAGGCAAGGCTTCCAAGGCTCAACTCAGCCATTCTTCCACACCGAGGAGCTTGTTGTCCATGGACACCTTTCTGCTGGCATGTTTTTCAGGGGCACCTTTTACCTTCCTGCCAAAGCGGTACCTATTTATCTACTCACATTGCTGTTTTCTAACTGCTAGGTAAGCAGAAGCTGGGCTGACAGTGGGAGCTCACCCTGACACGTAGCTTGAACTGCCAACCTTCCAGTCAGCAAGATTGCCTATAGCTGGGGGTTTAATCTGGATATGGATACATATACAGGTAAAGTATTTTTGGTTTTGGATACTAAAACGATAAAAACATTCTGCCCCAGCCCATAATGTCTGTTGCATAGTTTTTAATGGTTTTAATTTATATTTATATCTTACTGATTCAGTTATGTTATCTATTGTTTTTATATGTCTGTTCGGCATTAAATTTTTGCCATTTGATATGCTGGACACCACTCTGAAGGGTGAGGAGAACAGTACTGAAATGGAATAAATAAATAAATAACCTAAAATACAGGTTGAGCATGCCTTTTTCTGGAATTATGAAATCTGAAACACTTCAAAATTGGGGAATTGCTTGCCTGGACAGCCATCATAGTGCCCAGTTTGCTTTTGTGGACAGTTCAGTATACACAAACTTTTGTTTCATGCACAAATTTACTAAAATTAGATATAAAAGTGCTTTTAGATTATTAATATGGCATGTATAGAGCACAAATGAATGTTGTGTTTAGTCTTGGGCCCTATCACCAAGAACTGTCTCATGATATATGTAAGGATGCATTTTAAAAACCAAGTAAGATCTGGAACCCAAAATACTTCTAGTCCCAAGCACTCTGGGATAAGGGATACTCAAACCTGTATATTAGAAATCCAATTGAAAAGGAAAGTGAAAAAGCTAAAGAGTGAAAGCAGTGGAGGAGGAGGAGCGTGAAGGAGCAAGACAAATTACTGCTCTCTGCAGCCATCTTCTCCGGTTCGTTCGGCTTCAGGAGTTCCCATGGGCTCGGTTCCTTTCTTTCCAAGTCTCTAACTTCTCGGTATTCTTTTTCTTCCCTCTTCTTCAGTCTCATCTTCTCCCGGGCAGATTTCGATAAGGCAACTTTCACCTGTGTAAGACAGCAAAGGGGGTGCTGATGGACAAGGTCCTGGTCGGCTTGCATAGCAGTGTTGTATTTCGAGAGCTTGTTTTACAACTGCATTGTACAATTTGGATTATATCAATTCCTTCCCCATTTTCCTTTATCTCTTCCATTAGGCTGCTTGCCTCTGCCAGGGCTTCATGTCCCTTTCATTGCTTTATACATAACATAAATATAAAAACAACAATGCATGTAAAATCCCAGTAAAAATTGCAAGTACAGTAGAGTCTCACTTATCCAAGCTTCACTTATCCAAGCTTCTGGATTATCCAAGCCATTTTTGTAGTCAGTGTTTTCAATATATCGTGATATTTTGGTGCTAAATTCGTAAATACAGTAATTACAACACAACATTACTGCGTATTGAACTACTTTTTCTGTCAAATTTGTTGTATAACATGATGTTTTGGTGCTTAATTTGTAAAATCATAACCTAATTTGATGTTTAATAGGCTTTTCCTTAATATCTCCTTATTATCCAAGATATTCGCTTATCCAAGCTTCTGCCGGCCCATTTAGCTTGGATAAGTGAGACTCTACTGTATTATAAAATTTCCTAAAACACAGTAGAACCTGCGAATGAGCTGGCTATCTGCGATAACAATGTGTGGAGTGGCACAATCAGTGGGTCATCAAGCGGGCCAGATTGAACAGGGTCAACGGCCTCTCTGAAGAGCCATGTCTTTAAACTCGTCCAAAAGGCTTGAAGGGTGGGGGCAAGTCTAATTTCTTTAAGTAGGGAATTCCAGAGCAGGGGAGCTACTACCGAGAAGGCCCTCTCTCTCTCTCTCTCTCTCTCTCTCTTTCTCTCTCTCTGTCTCGTCCTCACCAACCGTATTTGAGACGGTGGTGGGACCGAGAGAAGGGCCTCCCCAGTAGACCTCAATGCCCACACCAGTTCACAGAAGGAAATGTGGTCTCGAAGATAGGTTGAACCCGTAGCATATAGGGCTTTATAGGTAAT
Organism: Anolis carolinensis; assembly: GCF_035594765.1. Classification (NCBI taxonomy): domain Eukaryota; kingdom Metazoa; phylum Chordata; class Lepidosauria; order Squamata; family Anolidae; genus Anolis; species Anolis carolinensis. The sequence continues at coordinate 366,888,159 of NC_085841.1, forward strand.
CGCCTGCACTTTGAATTGGCCCTGGAAACTTGTCGGAAGCCAGTGAAGGTGCTTTAGGAGGGGTGTGGTATGCTCCCTAAAGCTCGCCCCGGTTAGGAATGTAGCTGATGACCTTTACACTAGCTGCAGTTTCCGGACCATCTTCAAAGGCAGCCCCACGTAGAGTGCATTAAGGTAATCCATTCTGGATGTAACTAAGGCATGGACCACCGTGGCCAAGTCAGGCCTCTTGAGGTATGGTCGCAGCTGGTGCATAATAAGACTTGGAAGAGAACACATGGGCCATCTAGTCCAACCCTCTGCCATGCAGAAAAAGCACAACGTATCCCTGACAGATGGCCATCCAGCCTCTGTTTAAAAGTTTCCAAGGAAGGAGCTTCCACCAGACTCCGAGGCAAAGAGTGAAACTGCTGGACAGGTTGTACGGTTAGGAAGTTCTTCCTAATGTTCAGGTGGAATCTCCCTTCCCTGTAATTTGAACCCATTGCTCCATTGAGTCCTAGTTTCTAGGGCAGCAGATAACAAGTCTGCTCCCTCTTCCTTATGGCCTCCTTTCACATATTTGCACATGCCTCTCATGTCTCCTCTCAACCTTCTCTTCTGCAAGGATTCCTGCTGTGACAGCCTTCAACAATATGATATCATCATCATCATCATCATCATCATTATTATATTATAATAATAATACTATGCTATTGTTCTTTTCACAACTGGCTAGGGTTTCCAAACTGTATTTGATGGATCATGCTTACGTCTCTTTCGTTATCCACATCCAAATAAGGTGCAGAGCTCTGCTGCTGGACAGCTCTCCCGTAGATCCCGGAAAGCGGCTCCATGTTTGGCTTGAAGGAAGAAGGGGCGTCTCCGTTCTCCAGGGAGAACAGGACGGATGGGCTGTAGCTCAATGGAGCCGACGGTGGGCTGCCAAACACCCCTGGGAAAGAGAGGGGCAAGAAAAGGGGGAGGTGGAAATATCTCAAAACAAAAGCCTTTCCTTGCACCTGAAGAAGCCCCAGGAGAGCATTCTTCCCCAAGCAGCAAGTATTATGGGTGGGCCGAAACAGAGCAGGGCCATTCAAATCCCTTCTTTGCAATTTTCTATCCTTCTTTGCCAGCTGAGCGCTGTTGTACACAGTGCAGAATCATAGAACCATAGAGATGAAAGAAACCACATAGGACATCTAGTCCAACCCCCTTCTGTCATGCAGGAAAAGCACAATCAAAGAACCCCAGGCAGTTGGCATCATTCAAAGGTATGAAAGGATAAAAATAACTCCAATAATAATTATTATAATAATAAGTATATTTTTATATCCTGCCACCATCTCCCCAAAGGGACTCGGGGCAGCTTACAAATGGGACCCAGCCCAGCACAAAAAGGTATACAAACTAAAACCTCATTTAAAAACATAATACACATATACTAATCTGATGAAACAATTAAAAACAGCAGAATAGAAAACAACTATTAAGATGAATCAAAACAAACATCAATAACCAGATTGGGCAAGATCAGAAATTGGGAAGGGCTGGGCATGGGCTTGTGCAAAGACTGCTGGAGCTGGAGTAAAGTGCTGAGTTCACCGCCGTGGTCAGTTTGTTATTATTTTGTATTATTCCTTATTATTCTGAGGTGTTTGTATCTCTTCCTGGGCACTGAATGTTTGGCTTTTTGTGTGTAAACTGCCCTGAGTCGCCTTGGGGAGATAGGGCGGTCTATAAATAATTTTTATTTATTTGTGGCATCAAATTGCTGCCTATTTGTAAGGCCTCTCTGAGTCACCTTTGGGATGAGAAGGGCAGGGCATAAATACTGTAAATAACTAAATAAGTCAACCTTGACCCATAAATGACTGGAAGACATACCTTTTCCAACAACGACAACAGAGTCTTCTGGCAAGGCACTCGGTGAAACAAACTCTAGGCTAGTCAGCTGCTGTAAACTCTGAATTGGCCCAGCAAATCCTTTTAAAAAATCACAATAAGAAGACCATGAGGGATATTTCTCCATTATATTGCGTTCACAAGGTTAGAATAGTTTTTTGTTTTGCAGTAACTGCCAAACAGATGTAAATCTGGCCACTCCCGCATGCAAAAGCGGTTTCTACATTTGGCATATGATGAAGCTTACCATGAGAACCCAGCAACACTGCTCTTATGAGACACTGGACACAATCCCTGGAGAACCTCACAACATTTCCATAAATTTTTACACGTTTGAACTTTAAAGCAGAGCAGCATGTGAAGCTGGCAAGACTACTTTACGGTCAAGCTCTGACACAAACAAGCATGCACCCAGCACCCAGCATAAATGAAGGGAAGGTGAGGGAGGAGGAGGAGGAAGGGCCCAACCCCTTGCCTTCAGCACAGCATGCCAATGCTCATCTCCAACATCTGTCTGCCTGCTTCCGTGGCACCTAGAACCCGCTCACCTTTCATGGGTTTACTGTGCCTCTGGTGCTCTTTCCCCAGCCCTCTCACAGCAGCAGGCGATGGCGCTTTGGGCCTGTCCTCTTCGTAGTCCCCTGATCCATTTCCACAGGTCACGCGATGGCTGCTGCTGACGCTCACGCCGGAGGGAGAATTCTCATGAAAGAATATCCCTGAAGGAGAGAGAGCGCACAGTTCCATGAGCAGCCATGGCAAAACCATCATCCCCAATTGGTCACTGCATTCTGGGAGCAAGCATGATCCCCAATTATGACTATCTGCAGAAATCTAGAGAGAAGAAACACTCTTACATCTGTCTTTAAAAAGACCCCAACTCAAGCTTGGTCTCAAACAGATTCACGACTCCAATATACTGTGGAACAGTGGCTCTCAACCTGTGGGTCCACAGGTGTTTGGACCTACAACTCCCATCAATCCAAGCCAGTTTACCAACTGTTAGGATATCTGGGAGTTGAAGGCCAAAACATTTGGGGAAGCACAGGTTGAGAATCACTGCTGTGGAAGAACACAGAAAAGGATATGGAGGCAGGACTGAGGTTTTCCATATGTTACCTTGTTGTAGATGCATTAAGTCCACTTATATCCCGTGGAGCTCAGTCAAAGGTGAATGGAGATGCTCCCTTTGGGTAAATAACCTCAAATACATTAACAACCAATTCAGTGACAGCTGTGTCTGGTATTTCAGCCATTCCAGTTGCTCGGTTTGAGAACAATATTATTGTTTTATCAACACTATATATTCCTCCTCTATGAATGAGAGTGCATGATTTGCTCAAGCCCACTCAGGCACCTTCTACACTGCCATAGAATATCGAGATTATCTTCTTTGAACTGGACTATATGGCGGTGTACACTCTTATAATCCAGTTCAAAGAACATAGTGTGGATCATCTACTTTGATAATCTGGAATATATGGCAGTGTAGAAGGGGCTTCAAAGAGCTTCCACAACCAAAAAAGGATATGAACCCCTGCTCCTCATTCAACTCTGACAGCACTGCACCATGCTGGATCTCAGAAAGCAAAAGAAACAAACTACCTGAACTACAGCAAACTGTTTCTTCCAATCTCTACTCTCATATCATCTGCAAGCCGTTGTATGGATCATTCATAGAGGAATGAGTGAGAAATCTTTATCTGGCCAAGAGAAATACCTGGGCTGGGACTCTTCTCTGCTGTGATAGGACCTCGGCTTCGTGTTGGTGAAAGTTTTGTGGGCCGGGAGCTGCCTCCAAGCAGAGGGAAGACGTCAGACCTGTTGCGACAGAAAAGACATGTCTGTTCTTACATCAAGGCCTTGCACAAAGGGAGTATCATTGCTGCATTTCAGCTGACAGACAAATGAAGCGCAAAGAGAATCCATGGCACAAAGGGAAGCCCTTCTTCAAGAAACCCAGGTCACAAAATGTCCACTGAGAGACACTGCCTGGGCCTGGCGCAGGAGCAGCCGGCACACTGTGGAAGAGTGGGTAAGCTACAACAGATCTACATCTTTTGGGTTTGCTCTTAAGAACTCTTGACCAGATTCTAGAACATTGATATCCACCTTTTCCCCTTTTTTTTTTAAAAAAAAAAGTCTGTTTCATATAAAATGTAATTTTGTCATTGAAGTGTCTCACTCAGTTAAGAGAATCAAAGGTTATATGGGACTCTTTCCTACAAGGCCACATGTGCAAAGGAACATATGCTACACTATTTTAACAGCTGTCATGTGGCACTCTGAGATCTTTAGGCATAAAGTGGAGTGTAATTATTTAAATAAACACCTAGATCAGTGATCTCACACATCCTGAATACACTGGGCCACTGCGGAGATTCAGAACACTACCATATAATATTGATAATAATATTATAATGTAATATAATAATATTATTAATAACAATAATACACTATTATAATTGTATATTTATATTACATGTAATATTGCTAATAATATTACAATATAATGTTATAATATAGTAATATATAACGCTTATATTGTGCTATCTTAACAATATAATACATTGTATGTAAATATAACTTGTAAGCCACCCTGAGTCCCCTTCAGGGTGAGAAGAGCAGGATATAAATGTTGCTAATAAATAAATAATACCGGCCTAGGTTCAGAAAAGCCCTTCCCTATCCCCCCCGCCCCCACCATCATTGCGTATATGTACCTTTCATCTGGGAAGGATAACCTGTGGCTCTCTAGATAGTTTGACTACTAGCCTTGAAGGACCGTAATGTCAGTAGACCAGCCATATTTGGAGGAATGATAATAGCTGCTCTGCCCAAACATCAGGTTCCTGGTCCCAGCCCTTAACCACTCTGTGAAGCTGCACAAGAGTCTCTATAAAGCATCTGCTGCAACTAGGTGGGTTTGTGCAGCCAATGATTAAACTGGGGGGGGGGGGGGGTTTGGCATACAATTTGAGCACGTTCGTCAAGCGAAGGCTGTTTAGCTACAAATGCCGTGGTGGTTTGGGGATGGTGTTCCCCCACTTTCTCCAAACCCAAGGCCCAAGAACCCCATCTTGGCAGGGGGTTGGACTGGATGGCCCATGAGATCTCTTCCAACTCTACTATTCTATGATTCTATGATCTGTTTCCCTGTGGCAGGTGAAACGCACATGGTCCTCATCCCTGGGGGTCCGGCAGAGAGCGGGGAGGAGGCCGATTCCTGGCTGTAGATCCCGCTCTCGCTGTAGGAGCTGGTGCTCGGGGAGGAGAGGCATGACGGCGACTCCGAGGCCAGGTCCAGCTTCAGCACCGAGTCCGGGCTTTCCAGGTCGGAGACGCTGCCGTTCAGCTTGGCCCTCTTCTTGGCAGCACTGTTGCGCAGGGAGCGCAGGGAGCTCTGCATCTGTGGAAAAGGGAAACAAATGCATTCAAATCTTTGGTTTTTTTTTCTAGGACAGGATATTAGTATGAACAGATCTTTCTTGTTCAGAAATCAGTTTATTTTGTTCTTTTGTGCTGCACTGCAATCGTTCCAGCTGAGGAAGAACACCGCAGAGAGAAAAAGAAGCATCAGGCCTGGACCTGAAAAGTGTCTCCAAGCAGAAAATAATGGCAGGTATACTTCAGTCCACAAAGTATCTAACAGAGAACCTGGCACCAAAGACAGAAATTACATGGAACTTATAGGGACATATTACTTTATTTACTTGACTCTAACGCTCACCTTTTTTGGCTAAATTACCTTGCTTAATTACCTAAATTAGGGTGGACATTAGGTTCGCATAATAAGGTAATCTTAGTGCTGAGCCAAAGCAATAGGGGAAGCTGCTTCAGGAGCACGTGGAGCTTGTATTACAGGCATGTCATCTGTGATGTAATTGTCATAGGTCAATACTATGTAATCCAGGGATTTGTAGTCTGATGAGGTATCCGCCCTCTTTGGTAGAGAAGGCTCGAGGCCGTGTACAACTACAGCATTGAATCAAGGCATTTAAAGTGGATTCATTCTGCAGCGGAGATGCACCCCAAGGTTTCTTTTCCATTGCTGAAAGCTTTGGGGTTCCAACACAACTGTTTTTCAAGAAGAAATTCTACGCAGGCAGCCACTGTAATGCGCATATTACAAATGCCACTGTGCATTACATTAAGCAGCAAATAATTTTTTTGGTTCCAGGGTTTTGAAAACTGAGGTGCATATTAGATTCAATGGCGCATTAGACTCAAGTAAATACAGTACTACACTACAAAAGAGACCATGAGCAGTCTCAGCAAACCCTCACTTAGTCTAACCATATGCACTTGTGAACTGAAACAACCAGGCCAGGGAAGCTTTGCATAGGCAAACAAAAATACCACGTTCTTTCTATAGATCACTTGAACCCTTCCTCAAATATGATACCAAGAATGATTTTTTTTCTTTGATTAACCATCACATTTCCTTGTGAGATATATATACACACACATACATACACATACACACACACATACATACAGTAGAGTCTTGCTTATCCAACATAAACAGGCCAGCAGAATGTTGGATAAGCGAAAATGTTGAATAATAAGGAAAAGCCTATTAAACATAAAATTACATTATGATTTTACAAATTAAGCACCAAAACATCATGTTTTACAACAGATTGACAGAAAAAGAAGTTCAATACACAGTAACATTGTGTAGTAATTGCTGTATTTATTACTTTAGCAACAAAACATTGCAACATTTACTACAAAATTATTGACTATGCATTGGATAATACAGAATACTGGATAAGCAAATATTGGATAAGTGAGACTCTATTGTATATATATATACACATACACACGTATATACATATATATACACATACATACACACACACATCTGCGTAGGGTTTTTTTTTTTTTTGTAACATGATGGGGGGAGTCAATGAGTAAGGCCTAACTACTCTCCCCATGTGCTCAGTAAAGGGCCCTGGAGGTAGCTGCTGCTTGGTTTGACTGCAGAAATGAATGCGTAGAACTTCACTCTGTCCAAACTCAACCTTTATTGCATTACTATAACCTGGAACGAAAAATCTGTTCCTCCAGCTCTCATCCACTATGTTTCCAATACTAATGCTACTAAAAACACTCAGCTGGATAGAGGACAAGAAGGGGAAAAGGGGGCTGAGGAGACATAAATTATTATTTTTATTTGTTTATACCCCACTTTCTCTCTCCACAAGGAGACTTGTTAAAAGGTGTTTCTCTGGGCCCTTCCACACAGCCATATAATCCAGAATATCAAGGCAGAAATTCCCACAATATCTGCTTTGAATTGCGTTATCTGTATCCACACTGCCATATATCCCAGTTTAAAGCCCGGGCTGTGGCGCAGGCGGGAGAGCAAGCCAGTGCAATTAACTGCAATGATTCACTCTGACCAGGAGGTCTTGAGTTCGAGCCCCGCTCGGAGCCTATGTTTGTCTTGTCTTTGTTCTATGTTAAAAGGCATTGAATGTTTGCCTATATGTGTAATGTGATCCGCCCTGAGTCCCCTTCGGGGTGAGAAGGGTGGAATATAAATGCTTTAAATAAATAAATAAATAAATAAAGCAGAAAATGTGGGATTTTATTCAGCTGTGCCTTTGTCAGAGGCTTTGATAACTGAGATTTTCTTGTAACAACAACAACAACAACAACATGTTCAAACCATGCTGCAGCTTTCAATGTAGGTATAGGTAAAGGTTTCCCCGGACGTTAAGTCCAGCCGTGTCTGACTCTGGAGGTTGGTGCTCATCTCCATTTCTAAGCCCGAGGTGGCGTTGTCCGTAGACACCTCCAAGGTCATGTGGCCAGCATGACTGCATGGAACACTGTTACCTTCCTGCCAGAGCGGTACCTATTGATCTACTCACATTTACATGTTTTCAAACTGCTAGGTTGGCAGAAGCTGGAGCTAACAGCGGGCGCTCACTCCCCTCCCCAGATTTGAACTGGGACATTTCGGTCTGCAAGTTCAGCAGCTCAGCGCTTTAACACACTGAGCCACCGGAGGCTTTCGATGTACCTGGCCACAAAACCACATGGTAGAAACCAACCCACTGCTGACTATGTTAACACCCACTATGAGAAGCCCATGAAAAGAAAGGAAACAGCAGAGCAGGTCTACCATCCATCCATTTTCTAGAGCTGCTTTGAGTCTCCTTATGGAGATAAAAAGCCATAATAATAACAGACACAATAATAATAATAATAATAATAATAATAATAATAATAATAATAATAATAAAGCCCAGGCTGAAGCCTCCCACCTCTTCCTCGTCCAGCTCCTTCTCGCTGACGTTCAGCTCCGAGAGGTCGATGGCCAGCTTCCTGTTCCGCTCGTTCAGCCACAGGTCCTCTGGCTCCCGGCTCTTGCGCCCGCCTTCCTCTCTGTCTGGCAAGGGGCTGACTCCCCTGGGGATCGGGGGCACCGGCTTGGTCCCACTCAGGCCCCTCCGTGAAGACGGGGATCTCACAAAGGCCGGCTTCAGCTGGATCGGAGGAGGAGGAGGCGGCGTCCCCTGCGACTTGGCCTCTGCACAATCACATCCACACCACGCATGTTAACAACATGTTGCTACCAGAAAACAGAATTCTTCAGCCATTTAAAAGAGCAATTGTGTACATTCGCAGTAGACCTTGCGCATTCAATAGGGGCAGGAGTACAGGAGCCTTGCAAGAGTAGACAAAGTGTCAATAAAACCACATCCCTCTAAGGATCTCTAGATTAATCAGCGTGACTCCAACAGAGGTTGACCACAGAATCACACTGCCGGACCTATATTAATCACATCTATGAATAATCAAATCTGCCAAAAGTAAAGCTGTCACTTTTTTTAGCATTTCAGGAAACATTAGGATTGACTATTCTGTTCCATTTGGTTTTTAAGAGATACAGAATGACGCCCATATCTGCAGGAGATACATTCAAGTTTATCTGCAGAAACTGTTGATAATAACAAACTTTATATCTTGAGAATATTTAGGCTGGAAGCCTGTAATTGTTGAAAATGACAACCTTCTTCAAGCCTTCTCTAGTAAAGTTTATCTATGATCCTGTTGCTTACTATTTCCTGTATGTATGTTCTGATATGCAGCTTCCTTTATTCTATGGTTCCTAGAAGTTATAAAAGGGGCTGCAGACCACATGTTCACCTTCTCTCTCCTTTTGACTATGTGACCTGCTGATAGCTGTTTTGCTGTAAGAGATGTCCTGGCCGGACGGCACAGAAAATTATCTCAAACATATCTGAAACTGGATTGATAAGTTTTGTACCTGTGTAATACTGAACACATGAAGGTTGTGAATATACCAAATATATTATTTTTATCCAGGTCTACTTCATTTTTTTTTCATGAGTGCATGATATAAAACAAGTTATTTTAGAAGAGAGTATATATTTTGATGTACTGAAAAACACTTCTAAAGCTCTGCTGTTTTTATGCACTGGTAAATCTCTGTTTTCCTAGCAGATCAGAGATAATAGGTTATTCAGTCTGACAAGTGAAACCCTTGCCTTGCATAATTATATCTGGTTGTATATCACAAGAGAAGATTCTACTCTAAAGGATTTTTGGCTCTTTTCTGAAAAGTCATGCTTTTCTTAAAAAGTTATGATCTCCAAAAAGTATAGAATGGCACTGAGGCCCAGAAACAATTCCATTCCTTTTTGGAGGGCAGGTAAGTGAAACCTTGGATATTGAATTTGTGGATAAGGGGGATGTACAGGTGTTGTGTTTAAGCCAGATGAAGATGAGGGGATTGGGGTTTCAGAACCTGGGAGAGTGATAGATGGTTCTTTAGATAAGGAAAAGGAGGGGATTTCAGAGCAAAATTCTGTTTGTGAGGCGAAGTTTGAAAGTGGAACTGTTTTGGAGTCCAGCGGACAGGGAGAGGGGCCTTTCACCCACAAGGAGCTTAGCAACCCCTGATAAAGATCTGACAGACCAATATAGCTCCTCTGAGAGAACAGCTGGATTAGACAGAGATACTGTACCAGGCTGCATTTGAGGGGGGAAAACATCAGCCACAGGAAGTCTTAAAACATTCGGTGAAAAAGAAGCACAGAAAAAGGGACCTCAAGGTCAAAGAAATGCTTTCATGCTTTGCAGCCCTTAAATCAGAGAGTGTTTGTTGAGATTTTAGATCAGGCAACGCTGCTGTATAGTTAGGACGTCCAGTTCATATTTTACTTTGTGGGAGTTTTGATTGATGTTTAAGAAGTTCTTATAGCCTTGGCTTTTCTGGATTCGTGTTCATGTTTTGATTCTTGTTTTCCTTTGGATTATACTCATGTTATGATTCTTGTTTTCCTGTACCATTTGGATTATTGCCTTTGAAATGTTTTCCGTCCTCAGCAGCTTGGTTGGGGTTTTATATATTGACTACCTTTTCTGATTACCTGTTGGATTTTGCCTTCCTTATTCCTTTTGGTGATTTTCCCCTTTTTTATGTACTTTCTTCAATAAGCTGTTTTACTACTACTTTTGGATTCCTGGTTGGTGCTAAGGGCAAGGTGAACTCTGTCTGGGGTGCAACAACAGGACTCTCAGCCTCCACCCCAACCACCCTGCTTTAGCTCTGCTGGAGGTTGCATGAGAAACTCTTACCGGTGTCCTCTCCGGCCCCCGGGCTGGAGAACTTCTTCTGAGGGGTGGGCTTTGGAAGTCCTTCGAAGCTCTTCAGAGGCCAGGAGTTGGAGAAGTTCACCCGGTGGTCCTGTGAGCTCCTGAGGGCGTCCGTGGGAGGGGAGCTGTGCTTTGGGCTGTGCCGGGGTGAGGAGAACGGATACGAGGGCAGGAGGAAAGCCCCCTGGCCGGTGGGGGGGCTCAAGGCGGGCGCCCCGTGCTCAGGGGGGCTGCAGAAGGTCCGCTGGTGGGGCTTGTGGGTGAAGTTGAGGCTGGCGTACACTGGGGACAGACCAGAGAGAAGCAAAACGTGTCGCAAAAACCACAAGCTCAGAACAATATGCACAAACGTATTCTCACCCAGCCGGCTTGATCACCAAACCTTAAACACCATCAGTGCGGAACGTTCTTCCTTGAACTCATCAGAATGTGAAACAGAGAAAATAGTTTAAACTCTGTCCAAAAGTAGGGGGCGCTGGCACTTCATTTCTAAAGTTCTTTTCGAATTTTGGGGGTAAAACTTTCAGAACTTAATGAAACTTACAAATCTTTGTAAGTACTTCGTTAATGGTGGTCTCGATTGAGCAATAGGGAAAACATGACAGGCACTGGGGAAACTATCTTCTTCATTCTGAGCTACCCTGATGAAACTTGCTACAGTGGTAGAACATATTTACCACTGTTAGCCCACCAAATTTCGGAACGTTTGACTTATCCATGGATTTTTGGCAAATTTTTAAAGTTTTAAACATTAAAAAAACGATAAGAGTGATCTCCTTGAATTTTCTATCCAATGAGACAAGGTAACATGGGATCATTCCGCCAACTTTCAGAAATGAAAATACATCTACTGATTTAAGGGATTTTTTTTAAGTTTTCAGAAAAAAAAACTGTTTAGAGGGTGGGATAAGCTTCTCTCTCCTCTCCTGATTGGCGCATTCTCATTCTGAGGCATACTGGGAAATGTAGTTTAAAGCAGAGCCTTCTGAATTCTTTGGCATAGGACTGCTCCCCTTCCCAAACTACATTTCCCATGATCTGTGTGTTACCAAAACACAATTTTCCCTGTCTTCACATGAGAAGTAAGACATTGTGAAGTCTTCAAGATGAGAAGCCATTAAACACAAGGAGAGGAATGGCAAAGGAGGACAGCTATGGTAGCTTTAGCTTTTTATGCTTCCTTTCACTAGTAGCAGCTTGCTTTCTTACCTTGTACTGAATGAAACTAATTGGAAGCTTTTCGAGCTTTACAGAACATTAACAAAAAAGTTTTGAGGGTCAGCTTTGATTCTTACGTTTTTGGAATGGACCATGCTAACACTTTGAAAAGACTTTCTACTTACAAAACTTACGAATTCTTCCGATTTCCAATTTTTACGAGTCATTTGCACACCTCTAGTTCCTATCTTTCCTTTTTAAGTTTTACATGCTAACCTGATATTGAGACTGCTTATCTCTACAACTTCGTATTAACATGGAATGATAGGGAAAGAGATTCTGATTGAACGAGACCACCAAGACCACTCTAGGTTCCAGTTAATTTGGGAAAAAGCTATGAATAACCACAAACTATTCTAGGTGGTTTATCTCTCTCTCAATTTCTCATCTGTTTCTTCCATAGAAAAAAGAAGACAATTTATCAGTACAAGACAATGCAATAGTGCTACACATACCTTTATCCTGCCAGGGATTACTCAGCCCTAGGAACTGTAGATCTGAATCCACACTGCCGCTCTTTCCCCGCGTGTGAGAGAAGCCAAGGATCCCGCATTTTCCAGAAATATGGGGCTGATGAGAAGACATCACCCCTTTTGAGCAAAAAGGAAAAGTCAACAGAGGTTACTAAATGCTGCTGAAAATGGTATATCTTAGATTGTAAAGCATACAAATATGTCATGAAATATGAAGTATGGATTGAATGGAATTGAAAGAAAGGTGTATGGTTAGGGTCCATAGAGAGGCTAGAGATGCCATCTTAAGATTGAAGCCTGGATAACTACAAAAGGAAAATGAATTGTAATTAAAAGTTGCTGATGAGAACTACTGAATTGCTGATATTGATGACCAGAAACAAATGATTAACTCTGTGGTGTAAAACATCATGTTTACATTACCAAAGTCAATGACTCTATAAGTTAAGAAGGAAGCAAACAATGCTCCTTAAGAAGGAACCAGTGCTCACTTAAGGAAGCAAAGCCAACGTCTGTCCAGGATCTGACAAAGTAAGGATGTTTTAGTTAGAAAACACCCATCATTCATTTACAACTATCAGAGCAACTTCAGAAAGAAACATTGCTATATAAGAGACACTTTACTATTCCAAAAGTGTGGCAGACAGTGGAGTCTGGTCCACCCACTGATCTTCTCCAAGGGATGGAGGAAGATGGTGTATATGCAGAGTGGCAGATTTACTGGGAACACAATCTGGCCTAAGTGCAGCTCTCTTTTCCAAGAGAAGGAAAAAGAGTTGGAAATGTATGAATATAGGAGTGAATGTATATGTATATGAATTCTGCGTGAAATGTAATATCCCTTTGTGTTTGAATGTAACTACAGAGTCTGTGTATCTATCTTATTTCTCCGTATTGCCCTGTGGTATACTCCATTTCAATGTGGACAACATTTTTTAAAAGAAACTTTTTAATGCTTAATATTCATGACAAGCAGACAGTCTTCATTCTGGCATTTCCTACTGGGTTTTTTTTGGGGGGGGGGGGGGGTGGAACATTAGAAATGTGCATATCCATTTGCCCAACATTTCAAAAGCATGTCTATGAAAGAAACAACATACTCAGCAGACTACAGAAAAGTAAAGAACTCAGAAGTGAAATTCATGCTTAAAAAAAATTACTTTTTGCCTCAATCTTTCCAGTCCAGTCCAAGTCAAAGTAAGAGGTAAAGTGTATTGGGAAACAAACCTGTTTAACTAAAATTCAAGTGGATGAGCACCCACCCACACACACACACACACAGGCGGCCTTGTGCTCTAAGCAAGGCCTCCTTCTCGGGCCAAATGGGCAGCGAACCCTGAAGTCCCTCTGAAGCAGCACAGCCCTTTGGCGAACAGAAGGCAGCACCAGGCAAAGCAAGCCCAGTCTTGCCCAACACAGCCTCCTGCTACTCACATGAGGAGTGATCAAGGCTGGCTACTTACCACAGCAAGGCAATGCTTCAAAACCACTAATTGATAAACATTCATCATCCCAAGTTCTTGCTCAAGAATGACTTTCCACATTACAGGCCTAGTTCACATGAAACTCCAGGTTCCTATGATTTTTCCCCTTAATTTTATTTTGAAATTGCAATTTCCCCAAAATTGAGACTCAAGGCAGCTTGGAACCATGGTGAATATATCAGAGACACCAAAGAGAGGGCAAAAATTTTTTTGTTTCTTTTCTTTACATTGACTCATCTGCAGAAGTCCTCTGCTAGAGCAACTGGTGCAGAAAGACCTCCAGCCTCCTTCAACCTGGAAATTTTGGGAGAACGGCAATCTGCGTTTCAGGCTAGTGGAGGAACTAGAATTCAGCCAGGCTGCAGAACCCATATTTGTGGGTCTGCGTGCTCAGGAAATTAACTCAAGTCCTCTTCTATTAGTAACTGTCTTTTTTCTCACTGTTTTGAATCATATTCAGTTACTATATAATATGAGATAGCGGCGTACTCCTACTACCGCGACTCTCTTGTATTTGAGGAATAGGAAGCCAGGGCAGCCTCTGACTAGGAACTGAATGCCCCAGAGCACCTAAGCAAGGGACCAGAAATAGCCAAAGTCTGACTGTAGAGAGAAAGGAAAGCAATCTGACCCCAAGACGTCCAGAGCAAAGTCACTGTATGCATGAGACAAGCTAAACTTGCCTTGGTTTAATGGGCAAAGGAGAACCTTTCAGAACAGGCATGAGGAAGTGGTAGGCTGCTAAGAATTGTGAGAGTTGAAGCCCAAAACACCTGGAGGGAGGGCCGAAGTTTACTCATGCCTGTTTTAGAAAAAACCTCCATCCAAATCATCCCACCACACACACAACCCCATGTATATTTGGTATTTATCTGACTTACCTTGAGAAGGCCTCAGTTTTGGAGAGTGAAGGAAATTGTTTGAGGTTGAAAACTGCAACAAAATTGAAAAGAAGAACACATTACGATGTATTTCGGAGCAATCTTTTCTTTTTACCTCTTGTAAAAAGCTGAGAAAGCCACATGCCATTAATGATACTGCAGAAACTGGAGCAGCAAGGCTATTTTAAACAAGATACACAAATATCACATCGTTTATCTTTCTCATGGCTGCCTCCATCTAACAGGTCTGAGATCCTGTGAAAATTGTGGTCAGGATAATTTCAACCACAGCCATTTGCTGTTCTTCAAACAAAGAAGACTGTCTGGCTGTCCCACTCAAGGAGTTCTTCCATTTACAACCCTGCAGGACTTCCTCAATTTCTCCGAAACCTTTCTGAGCGACTTACTGCAAACATTCCTGAGCTCACAAATTCCTTCACCCACCAAAAGGGCTATCCATGTTAATTTATAACAAAAATGAGCTCACTGGAATGTAGCTGGATGTAATTATTAATTCCTACTATAACTGCAAAAAAACCTCATGTGCTGTTAAATGTGTTGTCGACTGCTTTCATGGCTGGAATCACTGGGTTCTGTGGGTTTTCCGGGCTGTCTGGCCACGTTCCAGAAGCATTCTCTCCTGATGTTTCGCCTAAATCTAGGACAGGCATCCTCAGAGGTTGTGAGGTCTGTTGGAGACTAGGCAAGAGGGGTTTATATCTATCTTTTTATCTGTGGAATGATGTCCAGGTGGGAGAAAGAACTCTTGTATGTTGGGAAGCAAGTGGGAATGTTGTGATTGGCCACCTTGATTAGAATTGAATAGCCTTGCAACTTCAAAGCCTGGCTGCTTCCTGCCTGGAGGAATCATTTGTTGGGAGGTGTTAGCTGGCCGTGATTGTTTCATGTCGGTAATTCTCCTGTTTTTGAGTGTTGTTCTTTATTTATTGTCCTAATTTTAGAATTTTTTAATATTGGTGGCCAGATTTTGTTCATTTTCATGGTTTCCTCCTTTCTGTTGAAATTGTCCACATGCTCGTGGATGTCAATGGTTTCTCTATGTAGTATCCCGCCCTGAACATTCCACAGGTATATAAACCCCACTTGACTGGTTTCCAACATACCTCACAACCTCTGAGGATGCCTGCCATAGATACAGGTGAAATGTCGGGAAAGAATGCTTCTGGAACATGGCAGGCAGGCCGGAAAATCCACAGCAACCTATGCTGTTACTTTTAAGGATTAATTCGATACCATGGGAGTAATATTGGTGTATGTTTCACTATAAACTAACCAACACTTAGATTACAGACAGCAAAGATTTAGTATGAGTATCAATGGCCAGCATTCCTTTAAGCATGGTATGGGCAAACTTTGGCTCTCTAGGTGTTTTGGACTTCAACACTCACCAATCGCTTAAGCGGCTGAGGGGGAAAAGGAAAGGGCCCGAGGCTGTTAGGAATGGTGGGTGTTGAAATCCAAAACACCTGGAGGGCCAAGGTTTGCTCATGCCTGCTTTAAGCATCTGTGGCCCTGGAGGGAAGTGCTGGTGGGGCCGCATTCCACCAAAAACAAGATGCAACAGGACCAGAGGTAGCTTTCCTTTGATGTGACAGGGCTTTTCTTATTATTATGCACTAATATTTTCTTGGTGCTAACAGGACCATAATTTCATCTTGCTCGCTGCCATAATAGATTATTCATCTAGGTTAAGGATAAAAGAATGACAAAAAAGGGAAATTAATTATCTTACAGCTACCAGGCTCTGTTTATCCCCGAGTTATTTAAGACACACGTTTTGATTTGTGTAATTAAATCTCTACATTGCTCCTTTACAAAATGGTTCACTGGTTTGATCATGACAGCTGCACGCTCTTAGCTATTTTTGGGGTTGCTGTGGCAACGCAGGCAGAACATCTCTCCTGGCTTGTCCTGCACCATGTCGAATGGAGATGGTTGCTGCAAATTAAGAAGCACGAAAGCAGAACGTGCACTTCCCATCTGTTCCCTGCAAGGGCAACAGCAGATCAATTGCAAAAACGTACATCGGCTGCCTCTAACCATGAGCACAAACCCAGGAAACTGGAAATCCTACTGTCCAAGCCTTTGGGGCAAAAACAACAACTTCCCCAAGGGGTTTAGGTAGAAGTCTTCTCCCAGCTCGACCTGGAGATGCTTCCAGGTACTCAAAGAATGTGTTGCCCCAGAGCTTTTCCCCATGCTTGCAGTTTACACCTTTCCTAGCCTCTGGTGGCAATAAAATACTGCATTCAGCTAAACAGGCAAGAAAGGGCACTTTTGTGAACATGAAGACAAAAAAGGTGCCCCAAAGAAATGTTACAGGGACTCAAGGGCAGACGTTTTAACTTCAGAAGGTTTCTATTTTGAATTATGAACCTGTTTGTTTCCATACCTTAGTAATGGGCTTACCTTTCAGCTACTTTCCTGTTAAGGAGGCCCAGCATAACAAAGTGTGGCTTTCTACCCCGGCATTCTGTATTTCATAGCATCCTAGTGTCGGAAGAGACCCCAAAAAAGACCATCCAGTCCAATCCCCTCCTGCCATGCAGGAAAATACAATTAAAGCACTCTGTTGTCGAAGGTTTGCATGGCCGGGATCACAGGGTTGTTGTATGTCTTTTGGGCTGTGTGGCCATGTTCCAGAAGTATTCTCTCCTGACGTTTCGCCCACATCTATGGCAGGCATCCTCAGAGGTTGTGAGGCATGGATAAACTAGGCAAGGAAAGGACGGCTAATGACTGAACAAAGGATGCCCCCCCCAGACAAGAGACAAACCTTTCCCATGCTAATTAGGGTGATTAACTGAAACATTAATACTGGCTTCCAACTGACAAAGGACTCTTGTCACACCCTGGACTCTTCACAGATATATATTTTTTCCTTTCCTTGCTAGTTTATCCATGCCTCACAACCTCTGAGGATGCCTGCCATAGATGTGGGTGAAACGTCAGGAGAAAATACTTCTGGAACATGGCCACACAGCCCAAAAGACATACAACAAACCAAATAAAGCACTACCAATACATGGCCATCCAGCCTCTGCTTACAAACATCCACAGAAGGAAGTGACTACACTACACTCCAGGAAGCATAGTCTATCACTGAACAACTCTTCCAACAGTGGACTACGGTGCAACAGTGGAATCTATGAAAAACTTTGCGCACTCCCTCAATTCTGGGAGTGCCCCAAATATGCTATAAGTGACCTAATACCATACTTTCTTTGGCGCCTTTGCCCACAGCATTCATGGCTCCACACCTTGATTTTGGTGCATGCAGCACTGAGCAGCAGCCTGATGAAGCCATTTTGAGGTGGACCAAAAGCAGAGGACCAGCAAGGGAACCTGGCAGCCTAGATGGTGAATCTAGCTAGCAACGCGGAACTTCCAGGGGTAAGAGCGGTTCAATGGTGGAATATGACACCAAGCAGTGTAGAGAGTTATCTTTCTTTGAAATGCTTTCCAAGGATGTTCGACCAAGTGGGCCTTGTGGCCTCTTCCAAGCCTATGACTTTATGGTTGTATCTATTGGGCAAGTGGGATAATTAACAGAAGACCCTCTTCATAAAGGAACAGGAGAGTAGCTTATTAGCAGCAGCATGACCCAGCATCAGTAGCCAAAAGTAATAAAAAGAACAAAAACACACAGACCAATATTATCTCTTCCACAGGAGGCTTTTCTTTCTAGTAAAATAATAGGGTTGAACTATTTACAAAAACAAGGTTTCCATAACACAAATGAAGTCCTTATGTTTCCTTCTTTGCTTTCACACTGGGCTTCTTCCTCATGCAGATAAACAGCTTCACTCTCACAGAGCTTCCTCTCAACCTGAACTTACACAGCAACTTCACACAGTAGCTTTACACACAGCAGCCTTCATACACAAGGCCTTCAACCTGTGGCTTCTCTCACCAAAGCTTCTCACACCAGACCTTCTCACAGACCACGGCTTACCTCACAGAGGCTTCTCTCACAGACTAAGGCCTACCTCACACAGAAGCCTCCTCACACAGACTGAGGCCTTTCTCCCACTGAGGCAAACTAACACAGAGTCCTACTAAGCTACAGGCACACCTGTTTATACAGAAATTCAACTTTTGCAGAGTCATTACATCCATTGAATCCTTTCAATGCTTGACTCACATTTTTGTAATTAAAATAGCTAATTTTTAATATTTCTGGCAGTATCTACACTGTAGAATGGATGCAGTTAGACGTTACTTTAAGTGCAATAGTTCACTGCTATGAAAACATGGTAGATGTAGCTTTACAAGGCCTTCAACCTTCTCTGACAAAGGGGGCTGGTGCCACACCAAACTCTAACTCTCAGGATCCCACAGCATTAAAGCAACTGCATTAAAGTGGCGACAAACGGCATCCGCTCTATGGTGTAAATCAGGCTGTTAAGAATTGTGGGGGTTGAACTCCAAAACACCAGGAGGGAGGGCCAAAGTTTGCCCATGCCTGGGTTAAGTCTTAGTGTGCTTCTATGTCCCAAGGGTATCCTACTCACCTGCTCGCTCCCTTTCATAAAACAGGAATGGCTGCTCTCCCAGGGCAGCTTCCCCTTCCCGGCACTCAGCACCCGCCGCACGCCTCCCTGGTGGTCCCCGAATGGCGCAAGTGGGGCAGGAGGCTCCCCGGCACAGCTGTGGGCGCTCTGGATGCGGTTCCCCTCCAATAGCCAGTCCGTGTCAGCCCCGTGGGGCAAGCGGAAGCCCCCGTGCCCGGAGGAAGATGAGGAGGAGGAAGGCGGCAGGGGAACGGCGTAATCCACAAACCAGTGCTCGGTCAGCTTGGGAAGGGTCTTGCGGGCCAGGCGGGCCTGGACGGCAGCCATCACACCTTCCCCGTCGTCCCGGAGCTCCACAGCATCCACTGCTTGGAAGAGGAGGCCACTGCGCCCGGGCCCCAAGGCGTAGGCCAGGACAGCAAAAGCCTCGAGAGCAGCGTGCCGGACACGACGTTTGGGGTCGGCCAGGGCCGGAGCAACCGAGGCCACCAGGGCGGGCAGATCAAAGTCCTCGCTGGGGAAGGTGAGCAGGGCAGCGATGCAGAGGGCCAGCACTACTTCGCGCACACGGGAGTTGCGGTGGCGCAGGTGCTCTTCACGCAGCAGGAGGTCCAGAACCGGCTGAGGCCCGGCGGCTCGCATCAGGCCCAGGAAGAGCTGGTGGTACTCCTGGCGGATGGCCAGCTTGGTGTCACCCAGAACCTTGGACGCCGCCGACACCAGCGGCTCCAGCCACCGGACCCCCGGGTCACTACCGATACGTCCCTTTTCTTCTGCTACCAAGCGAGAGGCCAGTAGGCGAAGTCCCTCAAGGGCCCCCAGGGCCACCTGAAGAAGAAAGAATGAAAGAAAACAATACCTTATTTACTCAAATCTAATGCTACCTTTTTTGGCTAAATGACTTCGCCCAAATGAGGGTGTTCATCAGATTCATGTCATGAAGTCATCTTAGTGCTGAGCCAAAGGGGAAGCTGCTTTAGAAGCTGCGTCTAGAGCTTCCATTTGAAGGATGACATCTCTCATTTATTTGCCATGGCTCAATGCTACATAATCTTGGAATTTGTAGTACTTTAATAAACTTAATAATAAACTTTATTTGTATACCACCCTATCTCCTCGAAGGGACTCAGGGCTGTTTCCAACATGTAAGGAAAACATTCAATTGCCAGAAGAACAACCATACAGACAACAAAACAAAATTGACACATTCAACAGTATAATAATAATAACAATTTTAATCTTATACCCCGCCTCCATATCCCCGCAGGGACTCGGGGCGGCTAACATGGGGCCAGGCCCAAAGTTCCACAATACACAAAAATAACACAACATAATTACTGTAACAACCAAAATATCATCCTAAAATAACAAAAAAAACCTTGTTAAAATACACTAAAAGTAAAAATAAAAATATTTAAAAACCCATTTCATTGTAGCTCCATCTGTAAAAGATTCAGCTTTGGAAGAGAAGGCTCGTGGCTCCCATGATTCCATAGTATTGAACCAAAGCAATTAAATTAAACTCATTCTACAGCATAGATGCATCCCAAGGTTTTCCTTTGTGTTGCTGGAAGTTTTGGTGCTCTATCACTTTTGCTTTTAAAGAAGGAATTCCAAGCAGGAAGTAACTGTAATACGCACCTTCTTTGGTCAAATAACAAAGAGTTACCGTGCATTCGATTTAACAGCAAATACTTTTTGTGGTTTCAGGGTATTGAAAATAGAGGTGTGCATTTGATTCGATGCTGCAAAGAGAACTCCAAAGACCATCTAGATAGTCTCATAAGACCATAGGTAAGGAAAGGGACCCTCAAAGGCCATCTAGATGGTCTCATAAGGCTGTAGCTAAGCAAAGAGACCTTCAAAGACCATCTAGACGATCTCATAAGACCATAGGTAAGCAAAAAGACCTCCAAAGACCAGGCAGACTTAAGTCAACCCTAAGTCTAAAGTTTAGGACAGGGGTCAGGTAAATGACCTTGGAGGGCCGCATCCGGCCCCCGGGCCTTAGTTTGGGAACCCCTGTTCTAGATACTCCTGTAACCAATCTGGCTCCCATCGTTAGACCTAATTTTAGAGTAAGGGCTTTTAGCCTAGAACCTGTGTTACATGCTCACTCTTGGATGTATATATAAAAACATAATTTCAACTAATTGTAGTGTGATTTTGATATAGTGATTTTGATCTAGGCATGATGTTTGATGTTGTTGTTTATATAAGCTTTTAATTTTGTTCATGTTTCTGTTCTTTGGGCTTGGACCCGTTTATGCCGCCCCGAGTACAGAACAGAAATAGGGATTACAGTAGAGTCTCACTTATCCAAGGTTCTGGATTATCCAAGACATTTTTGTAGTCAATGTTTTCAATATACAGTAGAGTCACACTTATCCAACATAAATGGGCCGGCAGAATGTTGGATAAGTGAATATGTTGGATAATAAGGAGGGATTAAGGAAAAGCCTATTAATCAAATTAGGTTATGATTTTACAAATTAAGCACCAAAACATCATGTTATACAACAAATTTGACAGAAAAAGTAGTTCAATGCGCAGTAATGCTATGTCATAATTACTGTATTTACGAATTTAGCACCAAAATATCACGATGTTTTGAAATCATTGACTACAAAAATGCGTTGGATAATCCAGAACGTTGGATAAGTGAGACTATACTGTATCGTGATATTTTGCTGCTAAATTCGTAAATACAGTAATTACAACATAACATTACTGTGTATTGAACTACTTTTTCTGTCACATTTGTTGTATAACATGATGTTTTGGTGCTTAATTTGTAAAAGCATAACCTAATTTGATGTTTAATAAGCTTTTCCTTAATCTCTCCTTATTATCCAAGATACAGTAGAATCTCACTTATCCAACACTCACTTATCCAACGTTCTGGATTATCCAACACATTTTTGTAGTCAATGTTTTCAATATATCATGATATTTTGGTGCTAAATTCGTAAATACAGTAATTACTACATAGCATTTATGTGTAATGAACTACTTTTTCTGTCAAATTTGTTGTATAACATGATGTTTTGGTGCTTAATTTGTAAAATCATAACCTATTTTGATGTTTAATAGTCTTTTTCTTAATCTCTCCTTATTATCCAACATATTCACTTATCCAACATTCTGCCGGCCCGTTTATGTTGGATAAGTGAGACTCTACTGTATTCGTTTATCCAAGGTCCTGCTGGCCCGTTTAGCTTGGATATGTGTGACTCTACTGTATTATTATTATTATTATTATTTTTAAGGTGTGGACCACCGTGTCCAAGTCAGTCCTTTTAAGGTACAGTCGCAGCTGTTTTGCCTTGTCTTTGATCCCGATTTCTCCTCATGTCTATGAGGCTGGCTGGCCCTCTGTCGGGAGGGCTCTGACTGGACTTTCCCTGCCTGTCAGAAAGATGGGCGACTGGCCTGGGTGGCCCTTGTGGTGGTCCCTCCCGACCCTGGCCCCCTGTGCTGCTTTTTTCTTGGCTGTCTCTCTGGTCCAAGGATGTACCTTGAAGTTGGCGTCGTCGAGGAGGGCGCGGAGGAGGGCGAGGAGGCCGAGGAGGCTGTGGGCGGGCAGGGCGGCCAAGGCGGGGGCCTCTCCGGCTCTCTGAGGCGGAGGCTGGGCCCCGAGCGCGCGCTTGAGCTGCTCCATGGCGCCCACGCGGCCCCGGTAGTCCTGCTGGTCCAGCAGCCGCGCGTGCAGCTCGGCGGGCACCAGGCCGAAGCGCAGCGCCGAAGGGCCGCCCTCCCCCCGGCCTCCTGCTCGTCCTCCTCCTCGTCCTGGCTCGCCGTCTTCGCCCTCCTCGTCTTCGTCTTCTTCCTCCTCGTCCTCCTCCTCGTCCTCGCCGCCTTCGCCGCCCTCGTCATCCCCCGGCGCCTCCTTCCCGGCGCCCATGGTCCGCCGCCCCGCCAGACCGACCCCGCGAGGCCCAACAGGCCCACTAGGCCGCAAAAGAGCACGGGAGGAGGAGGCGGAGGAGAAGGAGAGAGGGACATCGCCGTCGCCACGGCAACCAGCCCACTGCGCCTGCGCGGCCCGGCGCCATCTTGGGAAAGGAGGGGCGAAGAATGTGAAGGGGCGGGGCCACGGAGCGGTCTCCCGGGAAACGCGCCCCCTCCGATTCTTCCTCGGCTACTACGCCTGCGCGGCCCGGCACCAGCTTGGAAAAGGAGGGGCGAAGACTGTGAAGGGGCGGAGCCACGGAGGAGTCTCCAGGGAAACGCGCCTCCTCCTAATGTTCCTCGGCTACTGCGCCTGCGCGGTCCGACGCCATCATGGAAGGGGAGGAGAAAAGAACGTGAAAGAGGCGGGGCCATGGAGGAGTCTCCAGGGAAACGCGCCACTTCGGCCACTGCGCCTGCGCAGAAAGCAGATTATGGGTAGGGGCGGGGCCAGGAACGAGAGGCGCGGCCAGAGAAGTCTCCTGGGAAACGCTTCACTTCGGCCACTGCGCCTGCTCAGAAAACAGCAAAGCGGGATATCGAGAACAGCTGTCAGGGAAGGGGTCACGTGGGTCGCCCCATGCCGTGATGACACTTCCGGAGGGGGTATTAAAAGCAATCGGAAGTGACGTAGACCGTATCATTTCGGCTCTTCCTGTGCCCGCCCGCATCCTTCCGTCCTTCCTTTTCGCGGCGGCCGCCGGGCGCGGTGTTATTGTGGTTGTTGCGGTTGTTATCGGCGCCTCAGAAGAGACAGAAGGAGAGAGAGAGAGATTGACGCCCCTCCCCTCCCCCACCGGAACCGGGCCGAGGTCACGTGACTCCGGTGAGTGACAGCGGGGGAGGGGCGGGACTAACGGCAAGAACAACAACGACGACGACGTTGTTGTTGTTCTCACCACTAATATCGCAGTAGTTCTAACAACAACAGTCATAATAATAGGAATGGCAACTGCCATCATCATCATCATCATTATTATTTGTATATACAGTAAAGTCTCACTTATCCAACATAAACGGGCCGGCAGAACATTGGATAAGCGAATATGTTGGATAATAAGGAGGGATTTAGGAAAAGCCTATTAAACATCAAATTAGGTTATGATTTTACAAATTAAGCACCAAAATATCATGTTATACAACAAATTTGACAGAAAAAGTAGTTCAATACGCAGTCATGCTATGTAGTAATTACAACATTGACTACAGAAACATTGACAACTAAAAGGCTGACTGCATTGGATAATTCAGAATGTTGGATAAGTGGATGTTGGATAAGTGAGACTACTGTAAATTAAATGGACTCCCAACTGAACTTACCCAAAACAGAGTGTCTGGAATGTGGCCTCCAAACTGGGAAATTCTTAAATACAGTAATTACTACATAGCATGGGAAAAGAATGCAAACCACTAAAGAAGGAAGGCTTCAAATCAAAATAAAGTAACAATAATCATAACAAAGGTTAAGGTAAAAAGTTAAAGCGTAGTATGCAAACCCATTTGGACTACCCAGCCACAAGTCAATTAATATCAACACCAGGGTAAACCTCAACCAAGTCAATTGTTGGATGTTCTATTTGCCATTATCAAAGGCCTATTTGAAAAGTCAAGTCTTCCTTTCTCTCCGAAAACTTTGAAGTGTCAGGGCCTGCCTGATCTCCCTAGGGAGGGTGTTCCTGAACTAATGCTAAGACGGACACTTGGCTTGACACTTCTTGGCCAAATAATGATACAGTAGAGTCTCACTTATCCAACGTTCTGGATTATCCAACATATTCGCTTATCCAACATTCTGCCGGCCCATTTATGTTGGATAAGTGAGACTCTACTGTACCCATCAAAGACTAGGAATACAAGAGATCAGCAAGAAAATGCAGAAACAAGGCAACAGTGGCACGGCCATGTCATGAGAAGAGAACCGACATCAGGAGCAGAAACAGCACTTTGGAGACTGCAGAATGACCACCACGTGGTTAAAGGCCAAAGGAAAGATGGATGGACACCATCAACGAAGACATACATGCTGCCATCCTGAGGCGGCTCAGAACAAAGCCCTGTGGAAACGACAGTCACAATGTTTAGCCCTCCATTGGGAAGTAGCCTAGAAAGAAGAAGAAGAAGAGTAGAAACTGCACTTACTCTATATTAGCATTTATTAGTATTATTATGTTATTTTTATTTTTGTTGTATTATATTATTATAATGTATTATTATGTATTTATTATATAAGTGTTGTGACTGCGCCTTCGGGGATTATGGTTGATGGTGATGGAATTCGAAGAGGAAGAAAAAACCCTCGTGATGGGGGTTCACTGGAGGAGTTGCGCAGGAAGCGACTTAGAGAGCTATATGGGGGATCTTCTGAGGAAGATTCAGATGGGGAGATGGATGCTGAGGAACAGGTGGTGGCTGGGGAAGCGGGCACTGAATGGGCACAGCCACCGGAGATGTCTGGGGATTTGGGGCTTATGGATACTTCTGAACCTGGGGTTTCTGCAGGAGCTGATCCCAATTGGGATGCTTGGAGAAGGGAGGATGGTTCTTTAAGTGTTCATGGGGCTAAGTGTGGGCAGGATGATTGGGACTCCGACGAATTGCTAGGTACTCCAGATCCACGAGCTCTAGCTGTGTGGAGTTCAGACTCTGAGTAGATTTGGGACATCTGGTGTTTGGGTGTGAGTGTTTGGTCACCCAGGAGGAAGGGGAATAAAATGGGAATGTTTGGCCACTGCACTTTGCGTGTGGCAAGGTGTTGCTGAGGCGCCATTGGGATCTCTGTGTTTCCATGAAGACTGGACTTGGACTATGATTTGAATCTGCTGATATCATCTAGCTTGGCTCTCGCTGTGTCTTATCGTGGACCTGTTTTGGATGACTGCACCCTCTTCGGACTTTGGATTGAATTTGACCTGGCTTCTGTCTACGCCCTCTGACTGACGGCTACTCCCGGCTTCTGACTATTGGTTTGTCTTTCGGAATTTTTGCTGCCTCCTGACCTGACCTTGGATTCTTCTGACGACGGCTATTCATCATCCCTTTGAGGCTCTCGGTTTATCTGCACCGTGGAAGCAGCTTTACTGCTTTTCTAGTTTGTTTATTTTCCAGCAATTAACTCTATTTGTTTTCCAAAGCTGAATTGAAGCGTTATTTAGTTTTTTATTGAATGCCAGCATGGGAAATTAGCGTGGCTCGTTTTTGAGTTGTTATTGTCCAATCTACTCTCGAAACACTGAAAAGTGAAGTGTTTCAAGGATATTTCCTGTGTTTATGTTATTTTTTGGCTTATCTTCGGAATAAACTCTGTTTTGTATGTTAACTGGCGTCTGACTCTTGACAATAAGGTGGTGGTGGTTCTTGCACCTGCTTCTCTCCCAAGGGCAGCCATGGTCATGATAGCAAAACCAGCAGGTGCAGCAGGAAGGAGAGCTGTGAATCAGCTGGAAAAGCCAATGCAGTGTCCAGATTGAAGGAAGGCATAGTCCCATTTTTTCTGCTTTGGCCAGGCTTTCTAACCTGGAATAATAACCCTGTTCCCAGTACTGGGAAAAGCAGGCCAAGATAAAGAGATGGACAAGAGGGATCATAGGACCATAGGGTTGACCTATGCTGGGAGAGATCATATGGAGTTATGCCTGCTGTCTTGTGTTTCATAGAATGATAGAATAATAGAGTTGGAAGAGGCCACATGGTCCATCTAGTCCAACCCCCTGCCATGAAAGAAAAGCACAATCAACACTCCCCCCCCCCCCGACAGATGGTCATGCAGCCTCTGTTTCAAAGCTTCCAAGGAAGGAACTTCCACCAGACTCCAAGGCAAAGAGTTCCACCGTTGAACAGCTCTTGCCCACAGGCATCTCCTTCCATGTCTTTTGAACACATTGCTCTATTGAGCCATTGAAATTATTTAGATAAAAACTGTTTAGATGTGTCTTTTAGCTTTAAATAGTATAGGGAAGGGTCAACACTCCTGTAGGGTTTGCTTTGCTGTCTGTGCTCCTGTTCAGAAGATTTCTGTCCCTGTGTGATTTGGATTTTGGAAAATGTGGCTTGTTGTGGAAACAGGGATTGGGGGTAAAGCTTCAGTTGGAGACCCCTTTTCCCCAAGATAAGAACTCTTCCAGGAGTAAATTTCCCTTCTTTCCGAGAGGAAGATTTCCCTCACTTACTGTTGTCAGTCGGATGTTTGTAACTCAGAGACGGCCTGTAATAATAACACTAAAATCATTTGTACCAATCATTTGTATAAATCCATAATAAAAAATTTGACTAGATAATAATAACAATAATAATAATAATACGAATAATATAGTTCTTACTCCTGGTGTTCTTGCCAACATCCAGCAAATATGTTTTTGGCCTACAATGATGCCCTGTGTGCCCGTCTATCTGTACAGGGTGCTCCCTTTAAAAATCTATATACTGCTCACAGCATATTAATCCTACACCATAAATTACAACAGAAGTGAGGTTTGCAAAACTCAAGCAGTGCCTGGTTGTGCACAGCTTGAACACTTTGCCCTAAAACTGCCTTTTAAGATGGTGACAGGATTCAGAGTAAACACACGGGGAATGAAGATAACGCGGAACATAAGGAAAAGTCAATATCAGGATTTGAAAAAAAAGATTTAAATCAAAATATCAGGGTACTGCAATTCCAAATAATGGATTAATCTTTATTTTAAAATAACTACAATAAAATCCACAATTAAAATATCTGCATTACACCGTAACCAAATTTGAAAAATATCTGTTGGTTTGAAAGTGCTATTTCCTGTTTAATTGTTCAGTCCTTATTTTGAAAGTAGTTGTTCTTCTCCAGGAACTTAGTTTTTGTGGCTGCCACAAACAATATGTTGTATTGGCTGAGATTTTGTAAGGTATTTATTGAAAAATGATAGCAAAATGTGCTGCAGGATGTCCCACCAAAACAAAGTTTTTACAGTTTAATAAACTTTCCCCATGTTTTTATATTGGAACCAGTTAGAAAATGACATTTATAACCCAGGAACAACAACATCAACAACAATAACTTTATTTGTAGACCGCCCTATCTCCCTGAAGGGACTCAGGGTGTTTTCCAAGGATCTGATTCCTCACTAAACCTGCTTGCAACCTGAGCCCACCCTCACTCTGTCTGCTCTCTCTCCCGCAGATGGACCGGTCGTCCCCAACCTACATGGTTGCCAACTTGACCCCTCTGCACTCTGAGCAGCTCCTGCAGGGCCTGAACCTCCTCCGGCAGCACCATGAGCTCTGCGACGTGGTTCTCCGGGTGGGGGACGTCAAGATCCATGCCCACAAGGTGGTGCTGGCCAGCATCAGCCCCTACTTCAAGGCCATGTTCAGCGGCAACCTCTCGGAGAAGGAGAACGCAGAGGTGGAGTTCCAGTGCGTGGCGGAGGCCGCCCTGCAGGCCATCGTGGAGTACGCCTACACGGGCACCGTCTTCATCTCGCAGGACACAGTGGAGTCCCTCCTCCCTGCGGCCAACCTGCTCCAGATCAAGCTGGTGCTGAAGGAGTGCTGCTCCTTCCTGGAGAGCCAGCTGGACCCCGGGAACTGCATCGGGATCTCCCGCTTCGCCGAGACCTACGGCTGCCACGACCTCTACCTGGCCGCCAGCAAGTACATCTGCCGGCACTTCGAGGAGGTCTGCCAGACGGAGGAGTTCTTCGAGCTGACCCACTCAGAGCTGGACGAGATCGTCTCTAACGACTGCCTGAACGTGGTCACAGAGGAGATGGTCTTCTACGCGCTGGAGTCTTGGGTCAAGTACGACGCGCCTGAGCGGCAGAAGTACCTGGCCCAGCTGCTCCACTGCGTGCGCCTGCCCCTGCTGAGCGTCAAGTTCCTCACTCGGCTCTACGAGGCCAACCACCTCATCCGTGACGACCACACCTGCAAGCACCTCCTCAATGAGGCCCTCAAGTACCACTTCATGCCCGAGCACCGCCTCTCTTACCAGACCGTGCTGACCACGCGCCCCCGCTGCCCACCCAAGGTCCTCTGCGCCGTCGGAGGGAAGGCCGGGCTCTTCGCATGCCTGGAAAGGTGAGACTCAGAAGCTGTTGGGTGCTCTTGATCATCTAACAATAACAATAGTAAAAAAAAAAAAAAGGTTTCCCCTGACGTTAAGTCAAGTCATGTCTGACTCTGGGGGTTGGTTCTCATCTCCATTTCTAAGCCGAAGAGCTGGCATTGTCTGTAGACACCTCCAAGGTCATGTGGCCGGCATGACTGCATGGAGCGCCGTTACCTTTCTGCAGGAGCAGTATCTATTGATCTACTTACATTGCCATGTTTTCGAACTGCTAGGTTGGCAGGAGCAATAATAATAATAATAATAATAATAATAATAATAATAATAATAATAATAATAATGTTTTCTTTTTCTGTCCTCCCTTTATCTTGCTGAGGGGACTCAGAGCAGTTAACATGGGCCCAAGCCCAAAAAACAAAACATAAACAAAATTGAAAACATAAGTTTTTAAAACAGGCATGGGCAAACTTGGGCCCTCCCTCCAGGTGTTTTGGACTTCAACTCCCACACTTCCTAACAGCTTTTTTTCTTTCTAGAAATATAATCTCTTTTAAACATTCTCCAACCCCATTCCCCATCAGGGAGAAAAATTAAAAGTAGTGGCTAGTCAAAGGAATGAAAATATTATAATGGGGGAGGGAAAGAGGTAAAGTTAGTAGTTTGGAGGGTTTTTCTCTTGGTTAAAATTGCTATTACAATAATATAATTATATTTAAGAAGGAGAGGAAGGGAGTAGAAAAAAATAAGGCTGACTAAGGCTCTCTGAGCAACACACATATTTTAAAATATTTTAAAAGTAAAGCAAAGAAAACAAGAAACACAATCGGCATGGAGCAAAGAGCTCTTCTCTTCAAGCCCTGGCATAACGCACATCACCCGTTCAAAACTCCCAGTCCCTTTAAATAAAAATAAAAAAGGAATAAAATAAAAAGGAGAAAGAAACAAAAAAAGATGTCAGCAGCCAAGCTAAGACAAAAATAAATCAAGCTCAATGGTAAATAGGCAGACACAGGAGTCAGGCAGCAGTAGCTGCGTGCAATGCAATGAGCGGAGGAGGCACGCTCGCCCATAATATGGACTCTGCAATGCGTGCCCACGTGATGGCATTCCTCTCCTCCGATTGGCACAACAGTCAGGGCTCAGAGGGAAATGGCACGCCGTGATTCTCCATGGGCCACATGAGGAGCGCCACGTGGGCTGAAAAGCAGGCAAGTAAATGGTACCCGCTCTCGCTTTTGTTTTGACGTTATTTTTGTTCCAGGGAGGGGATTCCTGTTTCATGCCCCCGCCCGAAACAAAAGGGACGAATGAAACAGGAGAAACGGGTACTGCACACACCTCTATGATAAAGTTTTATACCCTTAGTCTGTGACCGTAACAATAAAATCCATTCATTCAAAGCATGTATCTGAGACCCAGCCTTCTTTGCCTCACGGTTTTGTGCCTTGTGCCTTCGCCCTCTCTTTCCCAGCGTGGAGATGTACTTCCCCCAGAACGACTCCTGGATCGGCCTGGCGCCCCTCAATGCCCCCCGCTATGAGTTCGGGGTCTGCGTCCTGGACCAGAAGGTCTACGTGATCGGGGGCATCGCCACCCACATGTGCCAGGGCATCAACTACCGGAAGCACGAGAGCTCCGTGGAGTGCTGGGACCCGGACACCAACACCTGGGCCCCTGTGCAGAGCATGAGCGACAGCCGCAGCACCCTGGGGGTGGCCGTCCTCTCACGGGAGATCTATGCCCTGGGCGGCTACGATGGGCAGTCCTACCTGCAGTCCGTGGAGAAGTACATCCCCAAGGTCAAGGAGTGGCAGCCTGTGGCGCCCATGAGCAAGACCCGGAGCTGCTTCGCCGCGGCCGTCCTGGACGGCATGATCTACGCCATTGGTGGCTACGGACCCGCTCACATGAACAGGTAGGTGAGTGCAGCGCCCTTTATGGGGCCTGGTGGATGGGAATGATAACACTACCCAGAGGATCGCTTTCAGGCCTTTCCAAGGGTTTTTACCTTTCTCCTGATGCGGAAGGCAGCTGCAGGTTTATTTTAGTGATATCAATGATTGCCCAAAGCTGTCTCTGTCATGGGTTCTGATCTGGTTCCCTGAGGCACCTGAGCACTTCCATGCCATGAGTTCAACCCAGGCTGAAGAATGCAAAACATCTGGAGGCCCAGCATGGGAAAGAGACTGATCACACTATGTAACGAAATGTGAAAAAAAAATCCTGTTCCTGGTTTGAAAGGTTCTTCCTTTGAAAGTAGGTTTTCTGCTCCAGAGACTTTGTTTTTGTGGCTGTCACTACCTGAGTTGAATTGGTTGAAACTCCATGAGAAAGTCATTGGAAAACGATAGCAAAATGTACTGCAGGATGTCCCTCTCGCAGACACAAAGTTTTTGCAGTTTAATAAATGTTTTGTATGTTTTTATGATAATGAACCAATTATAACCCTGGAACAGAAATCATGTTACATAGTGTAATTTGGGCCTAGCTTAGGAAGAAGCTGATAACGAGAACCAGCTTAGACTGGAAGTTACTTTGAGTCTCCTTGTGGAGAGAAAAAGCGGGGTATAAATAAACATAAACATAACAACAATAATAATAACTGGAGGCTGCCTGAAGAAATTTCGTGAGTGGAAGGGGTGGGGTTTCAGGGGGGTATTGAACTGAATGCTTGCCCGCCTCTTCTTTAGTTGTAACTTTGCTGTAGTGCAGCAAAGATAATAATTATTGTAATATTTATTTATACCCCGCTTTATCTCTCCCAAAGGGGACTCAAAGCAGCTTAACATAAAAGCATTAGTACACTGGGTCGCTGTGAGTTTTCCAGACTATATGGCTATTTTGCAGAAGCATTGTCTCCTGAGGTTTTGCCCACATCGGTGGCAGGCATCTCCAGAGATTGTGAGGTATATTGGAAACTAGGTCAATGAGGTTTATATATTTGTGGAAGGTCCAGGGTGGGAGAAAGAACTCTTGTCTGTTGGAGGCAAGTATGAATGTTGTAATTAATCACCTTGATTAGCATTGAAAATTTATTTATTTATTTATGTGCAACATTTCTACCCTGCCTTTCTCACCCGAGGGGACTCAAGGCGGCTTACAACACCCGGCAAGATTCAATGCCAAACAAATCAGTAAAAATTAACTACAGCCTTGCAGCTTCAAAGTCTAGCTGGTTCCTGCCTGGGGAAGCCCTTTGTTGGGAGGAGTTAGCTGGCCCTCATTGTTTTTTGTCTCGAATCCCCCTGTTATCAGAGTGTTATTCTTTATTTACTGTTCTGATTTTGGAGTTTTTAAAAATACTGGTAATGAAATTTTGTTCCTTTTCATGGTCTCCTCCTTTATGTTGAAATTGTCCACCTGCTTCTTGTGGCTTTCAATGGCTTTACTGTGGTTGTGAGAGTGGTCCAGCATTTCTGTGGTCTCCAGTCATATACTGTGTCCAGATTGGTTCTTGAAGTGCTCTGCTGTGGTTGTCTTTTCTGGTTGGGTTAGTCTGCAGTTCCTTTTATGGTCCTTGATTCGTGTTTGGGTGTATTCGTACACTATTTAAAATATACAAATAAGATATTTGCTATCAAGGTTCTGCCATTATTGCACTCTGACCCCATTTGTCTCTTTATCTGTCTCTGTCTCTGCCTGCCTGCCTTCCTGGCCTTTCAGCGTGGAGCGTTACGACCCGTGCAAGGACTCCTGGGAGGCGGTGGCCCCGATGGCCGACAAGAGGATCAACTTTGGCCTGGGGGTGGCGCTGGGCTTCGTCTTCGTGGTCGGGGGCCACAACGGGGTCTCCCACCTCTCCAGCATCGAGCGCTACGACCCCCACCAGAACCAGTGGACCATCTGCCGGCCCATGAAGGAGCCCAGGACAGGTGAGGGGAGCTGTCCAGATAGGATACACGGGGGACAAGGTCTCCATTGCCTTCTGGTTTCCCTTTTTAGTCCTTTTGTTAACCAGAACTCAAGCCACCAGGACTCTCAAGCAACCGGCAAACATCAAATCAAAGAAATAACGCTTTAAATAAAAATTAACATAAAATAATTTACACTATGTAGCAGTAACATGATTTTTGTTCCTGGATTATAAATGTCATTTCCTAATTGGTCCCATCATAAAAACATGGGGAAAGTTTATTGAACTGCAGAGATTTTGTTTTTGAATCCTGCAGCGCATTATGCTATAGTTTTTCAATGAATATCTCATGGACTAGCAAACAATTAAGAGCCTCCGGTGGCGCAGCGTGTTAAACCACTGAGCTGCTGAACTTGCTGATCGAAAAATTGCTGGTCTGCCCATGTTCCAGAAGTATTCTCTCCTGACGCTTCGCCCACATCTATGGCAGGCATCTCTGTGTATATACCTCACAACCTCTGAGGATGCCTGCCATAGATGTGGGCGAAACGTCAGGAGAGAATACTTCTGGAACATGGCCATACAGCCCGGAAAACATACAACAACACTATGTTTATTGTTCATATGTTATGTTGTAAACCACTTTGGGTCCCCTAGGGGAGGGAGGTGGGATATAAATGCTATAAAAGGTAAAGGTAAAGGTTTTCCCCTGACGTTAAGTCCAGTCATGTCTGACTCTGGGGGTCATCTCCATTTCTAAGCCAAAGAGCCGGCGTTGTCTGTAGACACCTCCAAGGTCATGTGGCCGGCATGACTGCATGGAACGCCGTTACCTTCCCACCGGAGCGGTATCTATTGATCTACTCACATTGGCATGTTTTCGAACTGCTAGGTTGGCAGAAGCTGGACCTAACTGGGCGCTCACTCCGCTCCCGGGATTTGAACTTGGGACCTTTTGGTCTGCTAGTTCAGCAGCTCAGTGCTTTAACACACTGAGCCACCGGGGCTCTATAAATGATATAAATAATAATGATTTTGTGATACGAAATCCAGCATATCTATCTTGTTATAATAATGATGATAATAATAATAATAATAATAATAATAATAATAATACAAAAGCATTGACTACTAAAAGGCAGACTGCAGTGGATAATACAGAATGTTGGATGAGCAAAAGTTGGATAAGCGAGGCTCTACTGTATATGCTTTAGGGCAGGCATGGGCCAACTTCAGCCCTTCCTCCAGGTTTTTTGGACTTCAGCTCCCACCATTTCTAAAAGCCTACTGGCAGTTAGGAATTCTGGGAGTTGTAGTCCGAAACACCTGAAGGGAGGGCTGAAATTGGTCTACGCCTGGTTTAGGGAGACAATGATCTATAGAAAGCATGGATCTCAAGCATTCAACATAATACGATTCTCACTTTTCCGCAGGAGTCGGCGCGGCGGTCATCGACACGTACCTGTACGTCGTGGGTGGCCACTCGGGCTCCTCGTACCTGAACACGGTCCAGAAGTACGACCCCATCTCGGACGGCTGGGTGGACACGGCCGGGATGATGTACTGCCGCTGCAACTTCGGCTTGACCGCCCTTTGAGGAGGCGAGGAAGCGATTGGCGGGCTCGGCCGGTTCGAAGGCGCCCGTCCGTCCGCCCATCCGTCCTGCAGGAGGCCGGAGGCTGTGCTTTCCTCGGGAAAGGGCATCGGGGCACGGAGCGGACCCCGGTCCCTGCCGCCGGCCGCGATGGATATATCCCGCCTTCGGGTTGGTTCAGGAAGCGAAACCTTGGGCTGCGTTGCCCTCGAGCAGGACCTCTCCGACGCAGCAGGGCTTTGGGCCATTTCCTCTTCCTCTTCCTCTGTCTGTCCCTGACCTAGAAAAGGGAGCCTTGAAGGTGTGTTTCCCAAAAGGGCTGCATTTAATCCCCAATCCCCATGGGCCAGCTTGGCTCCTCCCGCCGGGTGTTTTGGACTTCAACTCCCACCATTCCTGGCCTCAGGTCCCTTCCTTTTCCCCCTCAGCCGCTTAAGCGGCTGAGGGGGAAAAGGAAGGGACCTGAGGCCAGGAATGGTGGGAGTTGAAGTCCAAAACACCTGGAAGAAGGGCCCAAGTTTTCCCATGCCTGCCATAAACCCATTTACCTGCAGCAATGCCATCAACATCTCCCCGCACATCCACTCTCATCCCTTTTTTGGGTGGGAATTTGAGGATTATTAGGAAGGGAGTGTCACGTTTTTAGGTTGACATGCTTGCCATTATTATTATTTATCGATAGAGAAAAATGCCTTTCTAACCCCGTCCCCTTTGGGCCCTTGGCTACACACACTTCATCGTCCTGGACGGCTGAAAACTCCTTTCCGTGCATCTTGGGTTTTCCCAGAAAGATGCTCTGGGTTTGCCAGCCTTCCGCCCTGCGTCCAAAGGGAACGAATGCGCCGCCGGAGCGTCCTGGCGTCAACATGGTGCTAAATAAACCCGAACGTAAGGAAAGAAGGCCGTTTGCAGGCCGTGCCTCGGAAGAGAGCGGCGTCTTGGCCTTTCAAGGAACGGGAAACGACCCCTTGCTCTGTCTCTACGTAGTGAATGCTCCCGTCTTCAAATCACGGTTTCCCTTCCTGTTCATCTGTGCCTGACGGACCTTGAACTCTTCGGGATTTTTTAAGGATTTGCTCACCTGGAGAAATCAGAGCCTTAACAGAGGCAAACGAAATGCATGTGACTTCCATCTTTTTATTTTTATTTCCTTTCGAGTAGTATAGAGTGGTTGCCATATAACCGGTTGGGTTACTTGTGTTGTCAAAGGCTTTCATGGCCGGAATCACTGGGTTGCTGTGAGTTTTCCGGGCTGTCTGGCCATGTCCCGGAAGCATTCTCTCCTGAGGTTTCGCCCACATCTATGACAAGCATCCTCAGAGGTTGTGAGGTCTGCTGGAAATGAGACAAGGGAACAACAACAACCAGGCTTTGTTTATATACCACTTTATCTCCCGGTTTACACATAGGTAAGCATTCAATACCACATGGAACATACAGCAGCCCTATAATAAAACATAAACATAATAACGATTAAAAACAAATATACCCATTTAAAATATAAAAACAGTTTCAAAACTATTTCATCGGGTGATGTTCAGCAACCAATGGACAAGGGAAGTTTACATACCTGTGGAATAATTTCCAGAGTGGGAGAAAGAACTCTTGTCTGTTAGAGGCAAGTGCGAGTGTTGCAACTGACCACCTTGATTAGCATTGAATAGCCTTGCAGCTTCAGGGCCTGGCTGATTCCTGCTTGGGGGAAAAGTTTGTTGGGTGGTGTTAGCTGGCCCTGAGTGATTTTCGTCTGGAATTCCCATGCTTTTTGAGTGTTGTTCTTCATTTACTGTCCTCAATTTGGAGTTTTTAATATTGGTAGCCATATTGTGTTCATGTTCATGTTTTGTGTTGTCGAAGGCTTTCATGGCTGGAATCACAGGGTTGTTGTGTTTTCCAGGCTGTCTGGCCATGTTCCAGAAGTATTGTCTTCTGACATTTCACCCACATCTATGGCAGACATAATAAACCCCACAACCTCTGAGGATGCCTGCTATAGATGTGGGCGAAACGTCAGGAGAGAATACTTCTGGAACATGGCCATACTGCCCGGAAAACACACAACAACCCTGTGTTTCCGGTCCTCCTGTTGAAATCATGAAAATGAACCAAATCCGGCTACCAGTATTTTTAAAAAGCTAAAATCAGGACAGTAAATAAATAAAAATGCTCACAAGACAGGGGAATTGCAGACAAGAAACAGTCAGGGCCAGGAAACACTTCCCAACAAAGGAATCCCCAGGCAGGGATCAGCCAGGCTTTGAAGCTGCAAGGCTACCCAATGCTAATCAAGGTGATCAAGAGTTCTTTCTCACATGCTGGATCTTCCCCAGATATATAAACCCCACTTGCCTAGTTCCCAACAGACCTCACAACCTCTGAGGATGCCTGCCATAGATGTGGGCAAAACGTCAGGAGAGATTTTTTCTGGAACATGGCCAGACAGCCCGGAAAACACACAGCAACCCATTGGGTGACTGTTCAGCTCCCTTTTGTTTCTTCCAATTAGGGAAGAGAAACACGTTGCTGTTGTTGGGCTACAGCTCTCTTCTCCGCTCTTCGTGCTGGGGCTGATGGGAGTCGCAATCCAACACAGAGTCAAAGGCTGCCAGTCCCCAAACCCAGCTCCTATTTGGGGCCTCTGCTTTTAAACCATGAAGGAGAGATTAAGAACGGAGATAGAGTTGCAGATTGAGAACTGCCTGACTCCCGCTGCCTGTTACTGTCTTTGCCAACATATATTTCTGCTTTGTGCAAGGAATTACGGATTTGTTTTGCTGTTTTCCTCCTCTCCCTTTCTCCCCGTTCCCAGGTCCTGCCTTCCTCCTCCCTATTCAGCATGCTGCTCCTCCTCCACACACGCACACTTTTTTCGTATTTACAAACATGCAATAATACTGGTGTGTGGTTTATTTCAGCTTTCTATGTCTGAGAGCATCAGAGGTGAGGCTTGGAACCAATGGTTCCTGTCCTTGTTGTGAGGAAGCTGCCAGCGCTCTTCCCTCCTCCTCCTCCTCCTCTTCCGTGAGTTCATATTCTGACTCCCAAGTGAGCACACTTTCTCCTTAGACTATGTTTTAAGAAGGAATTGCATCATGTCTCTAGCCAACACTTGAACTTACCGCGAATTCCCAAAGCACTGCTGGGTTTTCAAGCAACCTAATGACAAAGCAATCTCTGCTGCCGAGAGGTTCGCCGGTCTTTCTTTACGCAGCAATAATGGCCTGATGCAACCCTTTGCAGCGACCTTTGGTGTGCACAATTGCGCATTTATGTCAGGTGGCAGGCCTTCACCATGGAGCAAAGCAACTAATGGGTGCAATTCCTCCTTGGCTCTGTGTCCTGCTTTGTCTCACCTGAAAGAAAACCTGCTTTGGTGAAATCCCAAGACATTGTCTGCAAAAGCTTTGGATGTTGTGACATACCAAGGGCAAGGGGGCTGTGCACAGAATTGTGAGACAAAGGAAATAGTGTTAAATTGGTGAGAGAAGGAAAGAGGTGCAGAAGTTTTAAAGAGGAAGGAGAAAAAACCCTTGAGAAGCGCACTGGGCTGCTTCTTCTCTTGTTTGCTGGATCTCAAAACTTCCCAGAGCCACGTATGGATTTTGAAAGGAAAAATCCAGCCCTGATCTTGACTTGGGGTTTGCTCTTCTGAAAATGGGGAACGGGCAACTCCTTGGGATAGCGCTCCTAGCGACCATTACGAAGATCATTCTTAAGTTGTTTTGATTATTTGACAAAATAATCCAAACCAATCTCTTGGCATTCAGAGGAAGCCCTTTAGAGCACAAGGCTGGTTCTGTTATTGGTTGGTTGTTGAAAAAGCAGTGGATAGGTGCAGTGTTATATATGGAATTTGGGCAGGATTGTTCCTTGAAGTTTTTCCTTGACCCTTCCAAGGTGAATCGAAAGGAAATGCTTCAGTCACAAATCTCTCTATTTTGGTTCCAGCCAGAATCAGCTCCTTGCAAAGTCCATACGTGAAGGGGAGGAGAGGCCTTTGGAGGAATGATCACGCAAAATAATCCAAACCAACTTCTTGGCATTCAGAGGAAGCCCTTTAGAGCACAAGGCTAGTTCTGTTTATTGGTCGGTTATTGAAAAAGCGGTGGATAGGTTCAGTGTTATATATGGAAATCGGGCAGGATGGTCTCTGGGGAAGTGTGTCCAAATGGGGAAGGTGTTCCTTTTGCTCTCATTCGAGGAGAGGAGACTGTCCCTTCCTTGGTGGCAACATGGAAAGAAATCCTTTTACTCGTGACGTTGAACAGAGGCTCACCAGGGAGAGAATATGAGGGACGTTTCCTCCATTCTGGGGATGCAAAATGTGGAAAGATGGACAGTTGTTGCCCAGGTTTAAGGGCGCACTTTTGAGGTGCTGGCAAAGCGTCCCAATGGCCAACAAGGTTTCTGTCGCCCAAGAGAGAACCTTGTAGCTTTGCTTTGAGTTGGTCTGCTTTGTTCCTCACCTGGGATTTGCTCCTCACCTCCTTCGAAGCCTCTTCTCTTTCTTCTTCTTTCCCTTTCTTTCTCTTCCTTCTTCCCCTTCTGCTTCCACTTGTGTCAAAGAACACGGTCTCTTTCCGCAGCCTGCCTTAAAATCCTGTTTTCTGACTCCGCTCAGAATTAGCAAGGACTGACCTTGGTTGTTGCGTTGAATGCAAGGCTAGGCCGATCTCTGCTGGGCTCTGGGCCCTTCTTTGCACTGTCTCCCTTTCCAGCAGAACCCCTCCAAAGCAGAGCAAGTCAGTCGAGGTTTATCTGCCAGACCCTCCCAGCTTGGTCTTGCCGTCCCTTCCTGCCTCTTTGGGGGCATCCACACTGGAATCAATGCGGTTGGACTCTGCTGTGGCTCAAAGCTGTGGGCATTGTTGGTGGCTGCAAGCTAAAGGACTTTGGGAACCCCGGCTCCCCTGATTCCACAGCGTTGAGCACGTAAAGGGGTGCCCAGCTGCATCAATCCCACCGTGTGGATGCGTGCACCCTTTGTGTCTTCCCCACTCTGCCATCGTCACCCCAAGGATGGCATTCAGGTTGGGCACGGAGATGGAGAACTGCTCGCCAATGTCTTTCTCATTCGTTCCCGTCGGCTAATCATTGGAAGGCTATCTCATTTTGAATGTGCAATGTTTAATAAAATCTGTGAACAAAAGAGGCTTCGTTGGCTGGGTCTCTTACCCCTCAACCCCACCCTTTATGATTCTGGTCAAATGTTTACATTACCAAAAGCTTGGTAAAGGTAAAGGTAAAGGTAAAGGTTTCCCCTGATGTTAAGTCCAGTCATATCCAACTGGGGGTTGGTGCTCATCTCCATTTCTAAGCCAAAGAGCAGGCGTTGTCCATAGACACCTCCAAGGTCATATGGCTGGCATGACTGCATGGAGCACTGTTACCTTACCTATTAATCTACTCACATTTGCATGTTTTCGAACTGCCAGGTTGGCAGGAGCTGGGGCTAACAGCGGGTGCTCACTCCACTCCCGGGATTTGAACCTGGGACCTTTCAGTTCGCAAATTCAGCAGCTCAGTGCTTTAACGCACTGTGCCACCAACATACAAACATGCAATCCTAGAGTTGGGACTTCATCCAGTCTAATCCCCTGATTTGCACAAAAAGCACAGCCAAAGCATCCCCAACAGATGGCCATCCAGCCTCTGCTTATAACCCCAGAGAAGGAGCCGCCAATGGACTCTGAGGCAGAGAGTTCCACTGTTGAACAGCTCTTCTTACAGTCAGTTAAGTTCAAGTTAAGCTGGAATCTCCTTTCCTGGAGCTTGTTTTCTGCTGCTCTGAAAACTGGTTCCAAATGGAGCAGTGGATTCAAAGGGCAGGAAAAAAATTCCATCTAAACATAAAAAAGAATGTAATGAGAGTCAGAGCTGTTTGGCAGTGGAATCTGCTGTTGCCTTGGAGTTTCCGTCTTTGGATGCTTTTTTGGTGATATCTCTTTATTTTTATTTTTAAATGTTGAACATTTAAAATACAGTATAGTCTCACTTATCCAAGCTAAACAGGCCAACAGAAGCTTGGATAAGCTAATATCTTGGATAATGAGGGATTAAGGAAAAGCCTATTAAACATCAAATGAGGTTATGATTTTACAAATAAGCACCAAAACATCATGTTATACAACAAATTTGACAGAAAAAGTAGTTCATTACACATTAATGCTACGTAGTAATTACTGCGTTTGCAAATTTAGCACCAAAATATCACAATGCATTAAAAACATTGACTACAAAAATGTGTTGGATAATCCAGAACGTTGGATAAGCGAATTTTGGATAAGCGAGACTCTATACTGTAGTTCAATATGCAATAATGCTATGTAGTAATTACTGCGTTTGCAAATTTAGCACCAAAATATCACAATGCATTAAAAACATTGACTACAAAAATGCGTTGGATAATCCAGAACGTTGGATAAGCGAATTTTGGATAAGTGAGACTCTACTGTAGTTCAATATGCAGTAATGCTATGTAGTAATTACTGCGTTTACGAATTTAGCACCAAAATATCACAATGCATTAAAAACATTGACTACAAAAATGTGTTGGATAATCCAGAACGTTGGATAAGCGAATTTTGGACAAGCGAGACTCTACTGTAGTTCAATATGCAGTAATGCTATGTAGTAATTACTGCGTTTACGAATTTAGCACCAAAATATCACAATGCATTAAAAACATTGACTACAAAAATGCGTGGGATAATCCAGAACGTTGGATAATATAAATACTGTATACAAAAATGCGTTGGATAATCCAGAACGTTGGATAATATAAATACTGTAAAAAAATAAATAAATAATAAGAGACTCTACTGTATCTCTATTTTATTTTTTATATATTTTTTAATTTTTAAATGTTGGACATTTTAAATACATTTAAATACTCCAAGTTGGCCCGTGCCCGAGACGAAGCTTTAAAAGTGTCTACACTGCAGAGTTAACGCGGTTTGACAGCAACTTGGGAGAGAGGGAAGCCTTGAGCCAGGAAATTTGCATTCTCAGCTGCGGAGAGGAGCGATTGGGTGCGCCCGGGAAGCTCTCCTCCAATCGCCGCCTTCGTGGGCGTGGCCAAGCGAGGAGCGAGGCGGACAGAAGCGCGCCTGCGTTGTGCGACTAGCCCCGCCCCTTTCCCGACTCCTCCTCCTCCGTCGCTCAGCTCCTGACATGCGCAGTCCGCGACATGCCTTGGCCAAAGTGGAAGTGGCCAAGATGGCGGCTTCCGGTGTGTTCGGCGCCTTCTCCTCAGGAGCCCTCCCGCTCGTGTTGATGCTTCTTCTTCTTTCGGAAGCAGAAGCCGGGCGAGGCCGGGTGCAGGAGCTGAGCGACGGCGAGTGGAGGGAGCTGCTGCACGGAGAATGGATGCTCGAATTGTGAGTGGCCGTCATGAGGAGACTCTGACACAGGCCTGGGCAAACTTGGGGCCTGCGGGTGGTTTGGACTCCAACTCCCACAATTCCTAACAGCCGGTAGGCTGTTAGGAATTGTGGGAGTTGGAGTCCAAACCACCCGCAGGCCCCAAGTTTGCCCAGGCCCGAGATATGATAAACAAATACTGACATGTTCCAGAAGCATTCTCTCCTGACGTTTCTCCCACATCTGTGGCAGGCATCCTCAGAGGTTCTGGGGTCTGTTGCAATCTAGACAAGTGGAGTTTATATATCTGGAATGTTCAGGGAGGGCGAAAGAACTGCAAGTATGAATCTTGCAATTGGCCACCTTGATTAGGATTGAATAGCCTTGCAGCTTCAAAGCCTGGCTGATTCCTGCCTGTGGGAATCCTTTGTTGGGTGGTGCTAGCCGCCCCTGATTGATTCATGCCTTGAGTTCCCCTGTTTTCAGAGTGTTGATCTAATAATAATAACTTATTATAATAACTTATAATAATAATAATAATATAACTTATTATATTATTATATAACTTATTATAATAACTTATAATAATAATAACTTATTAATAATAACTTAATAATACAAAATCCAGTATATCTATCTTGTTTGCTGTGTCATAATAAAATAATAATAACTTTATTTTTGCACCCCGCCTCCATCTCCCCAAAGGGACTTGGGGCGGCAACACATAAAATAAACAGACAGTACAACGCGAAATAAAACCACGAGTATATAAAACAACAATTTGAGCTCAGAACAACACTCAATAACCTATAGTGTCATCTGTCATAAAAATATGGCTAACTATAAACAAGAAGAAATGAAAGGGATAGAGCAAGTTGTGGCTAAGGAACAAGGAAATGGGATAAAAGTGCTGTGCTGTATCATAATTGCAGACCATTGGGTTAGACAGTCTGAAAGGCTTGTCTAAACATCCAAGTCTTCAATTTCTTCTGGAAGGAGTATAGGGTGGGGTCCTGCCTAATCTCCCCAGGGAGGGTGTTCCAAAGGGTGTTCTATAGCAAAATGTGCTGCAGCAGTCCTAATTTTAGAGAGTTTTTAAAAATACTTTTAACCAGATTTTGTTCATTTTCATGATTTCCTCCTTTCTGTTGAAATTGTCCACCTGCTTGTCCACACAGCACCCAAACACAAATCAAGGAACATGAAAGGTACTGCAGACTAATTCAACTGAAATGAGCCATAGTAGAGCCCTTGATAAACCAACCTGGACACAGCATATTATTTGAGAACACAGAAATGCTAAAAACCACCATGTCGGACTATCCAGAGAAGCCATTGAAATCCACACAAAGCATGTGGACAATTTCAACAAAAATTTTGAGTACTGCTTCTTTAGTATGTTTTATTAATATGTTGTTTGAAAAGGGAGTGCCATGAGGTTTTTCTCTTACATATGGACGAGAGAGTCAGCTGTAAGAATTCTTCTACTGAAGTTAGCTCACTTTCTTTTGTCTCTCTGCTCTTTTATCTGGGATATATTACTGGCAACAATAAAAATCCCTTACCAAAGCATCCTGCCTTTTGTGTCACCTGTTTCCTGTCATTAGCTGATATATAGCACTGGCTGCTCCACTGCACCGGCTGTTTATTTATTTCGTGTCAAAAGCATTGGTACAGCACATACATTTCAAATAATGGAAATAAAATAAAAAAGAAAAGAAATCACAAGCTATTTATTTATATAAATAAATAAATAAATAAATAATTTTATTTTTATACCCTGCCCCATCTCCCCGAGGGGACTCGGGGCAGCTTACATGGGGCCAAGCCCTGGCAATAAACAATATAAAACTCAACAGTAAAAACAAATCATAAATAGATAAAACCACATATACCAATACACAATCAACATACTTTGATAAAATCCTGAGATGGCTCCTAAAAGGGGAAGTGGTCCAGACAAGTGCGATTAGTTTTGTACGATGCAATTAGGAGAGAGGTAGGTACCAGGGACTATTGTCCCATTAAAGTGCTGGAGAAGGCATACACTTAAAAACTATGTATGGCTAATGAGTAAAAATACTATAAAAGTAGGATAAACAACAGGGCAATCCCAAACTAAGGAGATCAAGCACCAAAAGCCTGTTGGAAGAGCCAAGTTTTCAGACTCTTCTGAAATTGTGGGAGGGAGGGCCCAAGTTTACCAGTGCCTGTTCTATAGAAAATACATTGATAACCCCATGGAAGTACATGCTTGCATTCCCAGTCTTTGGGTGTTTAAAGTGCTGAATCATCTCCTGGGATAAATTAACAGTTTTGGGAGAGAACAGTGTTCACTGACATAAGCTTTGTTCTCCAGCTATGCTCCCTGGTGCCCTGCATGTCAGAACCTGCAGCCGGAGTGGGAAAGTTTTGCAGAATGGGGTGAAGACCTGGAGGTTAACATTGCTAAAGTAGACGTGACAGAGCAGCCAGGTAAGGCCCCGAGCAATATCACGCTGTGGCATGGTTCCTGACTGAATCCACATTAGTCCCGTTAGATTACGAATATGCTGTGCAGATTGTTTTCTTGTGTGAGATTTACTAAACACACCTGAATGAAGTAAATTTACTGATTCTTCCAAAACTTCCTCAGTGCCCCACAATACAAAGGTGAAGTAATGGCAGAGAGGCCAGCCACTGACTGTGAACGTATGCCGTTTGCTGAGCACCATCCTATGCAGGTAGCACACATGACTCCTGCACATGATGATAATGTAAGAGTTCCATCAGCAGAACTCCCAGAGTTTAGAGAATAATCCCTTTTTTGGGTGGATTTTACTGCAAACAGGCAATCTTCTGTTGTTGCTCAGAACATCAGATGTCATTTGTTTTAAAGTTTGTCTGTTTCATCAGTTCTGTGAGAATAATGGCCCAGCTTTTGGTATGGTGTGAGGCTTCGTGTAAGCTGTATGGACCTTATAATAACTGAAAGTGGATCGTAGCCTAATACT
The DNA here is from genome assembly GCF_035594765.1 of Anolis carolinensis. Lineage (NCBI taxonomy): Eukaryota > Metazoa > Chordata > Lepidosauria > Squamata > Anolidae > Anolis > Anolis carolinensis. The sequence continues at coordinate 366,933,064 of NC_085841.1, forward strand.
ATGTTTTGCAACTGCTTTGAGGAAGTGTACATTGCATAACTATTTTCGTCTTAACAGTTGTGTTTGCTTAAGCTTTGTGTATGAGAAAGAGATTAAGAAAATTGTCTGTTATGTGCCAAAGGCTAGTGCTTTTGTTTGAAAAGGACTGATAATTCTGTTTGGCAGGAAGAGGATGGACTCCTATTAAGTAGCTGTTGATGGCCTTTTATTAGGATGAGATTCAGAAACTTAACCTGCATTAATCACCTAATAAAATGTGTAATAATAATAATAATACTGTGTGATTGATGTGAACTTGGCTCAGACTTTTAAATGGACATAATAATAATATTAAAAATAATAATAATTGTTATTGTTGTTAATTGTCATTATAAAAGCAGACAGGTAAAATTTCTGATGAGATATAAAGGTTGAAGCAGATATCCACAGCAAGAAAAGAAACATTTTGAACATGCATATCTTTTACTCTCAAATCTGTAATTCTCTTTCTCTTCTAATGGTAGATTTTGCTCTTCTAAAATGGAAATCATGCAGGGTTTTTAACCCAGATCCATAACAGCAAAACTAATGCCTTGCACCAGGCTTTTGCACAGCAGGTTAAACCACTAGCTGCAGTAAAACTTGTCAATCAAAAGGTTGATAGTTCAAAGCCCAGGTCAGGGTGAATTCCTGGCCTTTAGCCTAGCTTCCACCCACTTAGCAGCTCTACCTCTACCTATGTACAATTGTCTTGTCTGGATATAAAAGGCATTGAATATTTGCCGCATATATATGTTCTGTAATCCACCCTGAGTCCCCTTTGTGGTGACAAGGGTAGAACATAAATATTGTAAATAAATAAATAAATAAATAAATGTAATCACCTCTGCTTTCAGTAATTGTAAAGCTCACCATAGTTTATACCTTCTAGAGGTTTTTTCTTATGTGGGCAGTGAAGACAATATATATTCTGCTAGGTTTTTAGTGGGTTTTATTTGTCTTATTAATTGTGCTATTGTTTGTTTGTTTCTACAGCCTCATTTTTCTTTCTTGTATTTTGTGTTAGTGTTATAAACCACCTTGAGGGCACTTATGGGGGAGGTGAGGCTCAAGAGGAGTGTGTAAATGTCTTTATAAATAAATACATTTTTAAAAAGAAAGAAATTCAAAAAAATGAATTGAAACCTGTGAAGTTACGCTGAGGGAACCTTAAGAGGTCTTGAGCAGCACTGATGGTTTGGAGCAGATAGCCCAAAACAGTTCACCGGCTAACCTTGACTTTCCTTTGGATCTTTGTACAGGACTCAGTGGGAGGTTTATCATCACAGCACTGCCCACCATCTACCAGTAAGTATACCAAATTCTGGTAGTTTTTTGCTCAGAATGGGGAAAATCCACAACTTTTTAATGTTTGCCTTCACATCCTGCTGGTTCCAAACTTCTGCTGATTTTGTTAATACTATTGACTGCCTCTCAGTACCAATAACTTCTCACTAAACATGTGGGAAGAACATGGTTCACAGGTAGCTGAGGCTGTATGGATATATTAATTCTATTTATGTCTTTGCATATTCAGTGAGTTAAATAACTATAAGGATCTGCTTCTTCATCAATTATTTCCCTACATACTTAATATTTCATCAGTTACTGTCATTAAAAGAAATGCTTAAACAAGAAGACAGCTGGTAAAGAGCGTACTTAAAATTGCCAGCAACTCAACAAAACACACAATTCAGTAGCGTTAAATTGGTGTTTGTGTGTCTTCTTGCAGGCTTTGAAGACTACCAGTGTTTTGAGCAGTGTAAACTAAAAATTAGGTGATCTCATACTCGGTTCCATGCATTCTTGGTTCCTTAAGCCTGAGCATAAGTCACTCTCCTCATTCCCTCCAGTGTTAAGTGCATAAGAGCCTTCTCTTGGGAAACATGAGTCTGCAAGAAACGCAGGGCAGGGTCTTCTTGGGGGAGGCTCCTTTCTTTCTGACTGTGTTTTACAAATTGACTTCTATTTCTCTGACTGATCTTTGTCTTGCACTGCCCAGCCTCCTTAGTGGAGGCTCCTTAGAGCCCACAGAAGTCCTGAGGTCGTCAGAAGATGCCCTCTCTTGGTCCCACCACTGTCTCAAGTACGGTTGGTGGGAACGAGAGAGAGGGCTTTTCGAGTGTTGGCCTCGTGGCTCTGGAACTCCCTCCCTAAAGGGGTTAGAACGGCCCCCTTGCTGCTTTCTTTTCGGAAGCAAGTAAAACCCTACCTTTGGAAGCCGGCCTTCCCTGAAGAAGATCAGTAGGCAAATGTGGGATTCATATACAGAAGACTTTAAGTAATGGCATGTTTATGGCTTATAGGAATTGAATTTTATGTGGGTTTTTTAAAACTAGAATGTGAAATTATGCTTTTTATGTTATTTGTCTTATGGGGTTGGGGATGGAGACTTCTTCAATGTGACAAATTGATAATCTCACATACATTAGGGTTTATGACTGTATTTTATCTTATGTAGTCGTCTTTGTTGTATGCCGATTTGAGTCCTGCTTTGAGACAAAATTGGGATGTAAATAAGTGAATGAATGAATAAGTAAATAATAATAATTTGAGTCAAATAGCTTTAATTCCATGGGTAGTTTGACTGCATTTTAGCAGTAACCTGCATATGTATTGTCAAAGGCTTTCATGGTCAGATTCACTGGGCTGCTGTAGGTTTTCCGGGCTCTCCTGACGTTTGCCCACATCTATGGCAGGCATCCTCAGAGGTTGTGAGGTCACAAACTCTGAGGATGGCTGTCATAGATGTGGGCGAAATGTCAGAAGAGAATGCTTCTGGAACATGGCCAGACAGCAGAGAAAACTCACAGAAACCTGCATATGTTTTTGCGTATGTCTTTGAAAGTGCTTTTGATTGAATGTTCATTTTTGAAGCCACCTTGAATCCCATTATTGGGGGAAAGGTGGGATATACGTGGTTAGCAACCCTAACCTTGGCTCTGCTCAGCCTTCGAGAGACTGACGCGGCCCCTTTCCTTCTGTGCAGCTGCAAAGATGGTGCGTTCAGGCGGTACCAGGGTCCGCGGACGAAGACCGACTTCATCAACTTCATCAGCGACCAGGAATGGAAATCCATTGAGCCGGTTTCCTCCTGGTTTGGCCCGTCTTCCTTCCTGTAAGTCCCTCTCCTCTCTGAGTGCACTTTGCACGGGAATTACTCAGGCTACAGGTCTTGCCATAGATCAGGATTGGACTAGATGGCCTAGGTGGTCTCTTCCAACTCTATTATTACTTGATTTTAAGATTATTCTATGATTCTCAGGGTGGGAAAACTGACTGCTGGGTTGCATTTTTCTTATGTCGTTCTTGGAGCATTCAAGCAATTTTTCCTGGATTCCTTCTTGTTTTCCCATACTTTAAATTGCTCGACTATTATATTGTAAGAGACCTTGCAATGTGAATTAATCGTCAATACACTCCCTCCTCCTTTCTTTTAACTCTTTCTAACTTTTCTTAAATTCACCTTACATTTTTCTAGTCCCAACAGTACGGTTCTATGAGAGAGAGGGGAAGTAGTTTGAGGTATCTAGGAGGGGCTGGTTCAGCCTCAGTGCCTGAATTGTCACTGGAAGTGTGAACCCATGGTATTAGTGTCCCTAAGGGAGGGGAACATGGGTTGTGTAGTCCCAGCTTTGCAGGATAGTTGAAACCTGCCAATTGGCTCAACTGCAGCCTCCCCTGAAGGTTGGTTCCGGTTTTGTCTCCTCACTTCTGCCTTGCTTTGTCTCTCCTCTCTTTCTCTTCTGCTTCTCCCTTTCCAGGATGAGCAGCATGTCTGCCCTCTTCCAGCTCTCCATGTGGATCCGGGTAGGTTCCCCCAAAGCCCCCTTTGCCCCTTCCCTCCCGTGGGTGCCGGGGCCCTTCTTCCTAATGCTCTCCCTTCCCCTGCAGCACTGCCACAACTACTTCACCGACAACCTCGGCCTCCCGCCCTGGGGATCCTACACCATCTTCGCCTGCGTGACGCTCTTCTCGGGGCTGACGCTGGGCCTTGTAAGTGGAATAGATGCAGGAATAGAGGCCCCGGGGGTGTTTGCATAAAGCACCGTGCTATTACTGTGTGCTGTGCTTCTCTTTCCCCAGATCATGGTGTTCCTGGCAGATTGCATTTGCCCTTCCAAAAAGCACAGGCCACCGCAGTATCCGCACCAAAGTAAGTCAACTGCAAGGCTTGGGTTCTTAGTTCTATCCGGACAGAAAAGTTATGATACAACCCTTCAAAGTCACCACAAAGCAGGAAGCTTGGCTCCTTCGTCAGATGGGGCTCTGTTTGGTTCAGGCTGGAAGCAGGTGGCAATCCTCCCGGGGAGAGGGCGGGATAGACATTTTGGGAAAGACATGACCTTGTTAGAAATCGTAACCTTTTGGAAAAACCAGAATCTCCAAAGCCATTTGGAAGTGTGACCCTTTTTAGAGATGAATTAGCATTCACACTATTCAGAATAATCAAAACCTTCTTGTAAAGCATGATCTCCCTGAGAAGAGTTAAAAACTCGCTTCAGTCAACCTCCTTAGCGGTAACTATCCACTAGTATTCATGCAAGGCACTTTAGGCTTCTCAGTTGTTAGACTGATATGCCTGGTTTTCTCTTTGAACTGTTAGGGACAAAGATAGGCCAATGCATAAAATATACCAGGTTTTCAGAAGTGTTATTTCAGTAGCCCAAATAATATCTACTCTCCCATAAAATATGCTACCTTTAAATCATGATCTCAAAAAATAAGTAGTCTTTGTTAAAAAGTAACATAGTTGATTTACTTATGAAACTTCAGAAGTAAATTGAATTTAATATTTTGGAATACCTCTCTGTATATACAAGCTAAACAGGCCGGCAGAACCTTGGACAAGCGAATATCTTGGATAATAAGGAGGGATTAAGGAAAAGCCTATTAAACATCAAATTAGGTTATGATTTTGCAAATTAAGCAACAAAACATATTATACAACAAATTTGACAGAAAAAGTAGTTCAATACGCAGTAATGTTATGTTGTAATTACTGTATTTACAAATTTAGCACCAAAATATATTGAAAACATTGACTACAAAAATGCATTGGATAAGCGAGTCTTGGGTAAGTGAGACTCTACTGTACTACGTAGTGAGAAATACTGGAGGTGGGACCCAGGTCTAAACACAAAATCCATTTCTATTTCCTATACTGCAGTGGTTTCCAACCTTTCACCCTCCAAGATCCTCCTTTGGACTTCAACTCCCAGAAACCCCAGCTATCTTACAAGCTGTTAGGAATTGTTCTTATTGTTATTTTAAAGCTAATTGTATTGTTTTAATCTATTTCTGTAAACTGCTCCGAGCCAAATTGGGAGTAGCGGTATACAAGTCTAATAAAATAAATAAATAAATAAAATTGTGAGGGTTGAAGTCCAAAACACAAGGAGGGCCAAAGTTTGCAACTCGATGCTCAGCATCTGATAGAAGTTGAACATATTGAGTTGTGCTGGAGGATCTCAAGCTGTCCAAAGGGACAACTCCAAGCTTCTATGGCCAGAATCATTGCATTGCTGTGAGTTTTCCAGGCTATCTGTCCATGTTTCAGAAGCGTTGTCTCCTGGCGTTTCGCCCACATCTATGGCAAGCAACCTCAGAGATTGTGAGGTCTGTTTGAAAACTAGGCAAGTGGGGTTGTTATATATATATCTGTGGAATAATGTCCAGGGTGGGAGAAAGAAAGAACTCGTGTCTGTTGAAGGCAAGTGTGAATGTTGCAATTAATCACCTTGGCTATCATTGAAAAGCCTTGCAGCTTCAATGCCTGACTGAGTCCTGTCTGGGGGAATTCTTTGTTGGGAGGTGTTAGCTGGCCCTGATTGTCTCATGCCTGGAATTCCCCTGTTTTCAGAGTATTGTTGCTTCTGGAACACGGCCATATAGCCTGGGAAACTCACAGCAACCCAATACTCCAGGCGTTTGTGTGTCCACCATAATCCTGCAATCAACATCCTGCAGGCCTGGCTCTGCACTGGGAGGCCCAAAGGTTCCCTGAGATTGCCAAGCCTTTGTGCCCACAATCAGTCTTTCCTTTCTCTGCAGAAAAGCTTCAGGAGTCTCCTCCTCAAACGGCAAGCGAGGAGTTCTCTGAGAGCGAAGGGGAGCACAGAGGCCCTGATCCGAGCACCGTGAGGCAGCGCATAGTGGCGCCGGGGGCTGAAGCAAAGGAGCAGTCCTAGCCCCCGCCTGATGGCTCACCTGGCACGAAGGCTGAGCCAGGCTGGGCAAAACCCTCTCTTTCCCCTTGGCAGAGGCAACCGAGGCCCGTAGCAGAATTTCCAAGTCAAACAGTGGTGCCACTTGACGCGTGAAGGGCCGGAGGAGCCTCCCTTGGTCAAGAAGGGAGAGGCCCATCTCCGAGACTTGTGTGCGACTTCAATGTTCCTGGGCTGCAGTGCTGCAGAAGGCCAACCCCCACAGTCTTGCCGCTTTTCTGGAGGAGGTTGCCAGGGGGAGAATGCCTCCTCTCCTCTCTCTTTCATCTTAACAAGAGGCTGCTTATAAGCGGTTCGCGTATAGAGCTCTAGTGCTGACTAACAGGCCCAACTGAGCCAGCAACTTTGGACGCCCTGGGGCTCTTTTGGGCAGAAGCAGGAGAAGAGCTTCAAGGGTCCGCGTGGCGCCTGCACTCCGAATGGGATATGAAGTCCTTGTGGCTGTCCACAGTAGCCTAGATGTTTCCTCTGTGTTGTTATTATCATGACCATTATTACTGTTGTCCCTTTGCTTCCCACTGAGTGTCGGCCTGCCCCTGCCCTCCCTGTGTCGCCTTCTCATGCAGAGAGCTTCCTGGGCAGCAATGGTCAGAGTTAGCAGCGAGTCCCCTTGTCTGCTTCTTCCGTGTCATGATTCCCTCTTTAATAGCTTTGAAAGTAAGGGATAGGGATCTCAGGACAGATGTTGTCAAGGGGTGCATTTGCACTGTGGAATTTACGCAGTCCAACACTACTTTAACTTCCATTATTCCTTGCTATGGGATCCAGGGAGTTGCAGTTTGGTGAGGCCCCGTCTTGGCAGAGTTTCACTGGCCAGGATTGATCCCATAGCCTTGACCCATGGCTGCTGCAGTGACGTCAACCTGGATTCCTTCTACAGTGTAGACAAACAGAGTCCTTGATATTTTTCCTGCTTAAATGTACATTACTTCTGTTTCCTTTCCGTTGTCCAGAATCGCTCTGATTCTTTGAGCCCCTTCTTTGGGTTGAAGGTGAAGCTGAGTAATTCCTGTGCAATTCCCTCTGAGGCTGCAAGTCCTGCTTTTGGGGGTCCAGCGGCTTCTGCTTTGTGGATTTCATTTGTTTATAGTCAGTCTTCTACATTTCCGGTTGTTCTTGCCGGTTGCTCTCGTTTAGCAATCCTTGTTCATGGCAGACGGAGTGAGTTCTTGACCGGTGCAGACATCTCCATTAAGCTCTGACCAGGCAGGCAAAGAGGGAGACAGAGCAGTTCTCTAGAATGGATATTGTGTTGGTTTTCAACAAGAAAAATCTTGTCTCTTTGCTAGGTCCTATGAGTCCCGGTAGGTAGCCATGGGGAGTTTTCTCTGCAGTGCCACTCAGTAATGGACTTGGCCAGCTCTCCATTCCATTCCAGGCAGAAGCGGGATTTGGAGAGGCCGACCTTTTACTTGTCTCAGTTTATTGCTTGACTTTTTGCTCTGTTCAAGCCCTTGGTGGCCTCTCCAGGAAGTCAGAAGTTTTGCATCACTCCAGTTGCATTGCCGTAGTAATACAAATCCTGGCCAGTTCGCAGCCCCATCCTCCATGGGGCCAACCTTGAAGTTTTCCTACATGGCTGTCAAACCAAACAAGATGGTAGATGAAGGGAATGCAGTGGATGTAGCATACCTTGATTCCACAGTGCTTTCAACAGGATCCCCCCAGATAATAAAATGCTCCCATGAGGTGGATTAGGAATTGTTGACAGGTCAGACCCAAAGGGAGCTTCTGTCCAGTGCTCCGTCTTCATCCTGGAGAGACGGGACCAGTGGAGGCCATCAAGCAGGCGTTCCGCCTCAACCTTTGGGCAGCTGTCTTCACTGCAGTGTGTTGAATGCTACAATTCTCTTTTTCTTCCTCATTGGGAAACATTTCAAAGTAATAAAAGTGATTTCTGTGTCTAGAATGTTTTCTGCCTGCAGCTTCAGCAAACAGTGTTCTCAGTCAGATCAGCAGCAGGGGTTCTCAAGTGGCGCTCTTAACATCATTCACATCGAGTGGGTCCCAGAAGCTTGCAGGCATATCTCAGGCAAGTTGCTACGCGTGACTTCTTTAACTGAGCATTTGATAAGAAATGGCATCATAAGAATAAAGTGAAAAGAGCAGAGAGCAGGAAGTCTCCTTGGGACTCAAGATGTGCATTTAGAGCAGGCCTGGGCAAACCTTGGCCCTCCCTCCAGGTGTTTTGGACTTCAACTCCCACCATTCCTAACAGCCGAACGGTTCAGTACAAATATAGAACACATTTACCACTGTTAGTCCAAGTTTTAGTACATTTCACTCATGTATGAGATTTTGGGGAATTTTCCAAGCTTTTACAACATTTTTTAACAAGAAATGACCAGAGCGAACTTGAATTTTCCATACAATGACGTGAGATAACGGTCATTCCCACACGTTTCAGAAATATTCATACAACTAGTGATTCTGGAGATTTTTAAAAGAGTTTTGACAACGTATTTTAAAAATAAGCCACAAAAGCTACCTCATTGAATGTCTGCAAACAATAGAACTTCAATTTAGGAGTGTCTTCCCAGGCCAGCCCTGATTTACTTGCTTTTATTGAAGCCTCCACCAGTCCGTCCTCTTTGCAGATTCAACCATTCATTGGAACTCTGCCTGACTTCTCTCTGCTCTCCTGAATGGGGCTTTCTGATGCTGAGCAGAATTCTGGGAAATGTAGTTCAGGGCAGGGCTTTTTGCATTCTCTGCCATGGAGCTCCTCGCCTTCCCAAACTATATTTCCCAGAATTCTGTGCTCTCTCAGTTGAATTAGATACGATTTAGGATAAAGAAATGAAGTTTTACACATCCCTAATAAGTAATAACAAATATGTAATACATATACTATTTAAGTTATTTGCCTAGCCTTCTAATGCTTATGGGCCCTTGATGCCATATCTCTCTGAATTCTGGGTCCACTTGATGCAATCCATTGCTGTGGCTTTTTCCTTTGCTTTGAGGCTGGGCCTGCCAATCTATGTGCCTAGGCTCCGTGATTAGGATTCCTTTGCATTGCACTGTTCCTCCAGGACCTTGACTCCAAGCAGCTTAAAGCAAATGGAGGTTACACTAAGGAATCAAATGTATTGTTTATTGCAGTGTAATTGAACAACCTATTGAGTTAATCACAAAAAGATCGAAGCCCAAAGTCAACAAGACCCCGAAGTGAGGTTTCGATAGCACCACTAAACCAAGCTGTTTCTCCAGCCAGGTGTCCATTTCTTGACCCATTTTTGTTGCTTTTCTGTTAAAACGTGGACCCAGGTGGTTTATAACAATCAGGGAGGCTTGAAACATACTTCAAAGGGAATCTAAATCAGGGCTGAGCTAAAAATAAATACTTTGGGAGAAATAATACCACCCCTAATGATAGTCAAGGGAAAAGAGCCATCTGGTCCAGGATGATGTGCATCACAAGCCACAGGAGCCTAAGGTTTGGCCTGATTCTACCTTTGCACCACGTTTATGCTGCATCCTGCCCAAGGTCTCAGATGGTCTTTCCTGTATCTCCAATGGCACCGACAATATCGCCCAAGCTGCCTATGTCCTGCCTGCGGAAAAGATCTAGAATCCAGAAGCAAAGCATTTCAACTTCCCTGGACAGACATACGATCCTAGACTCCTAGAGTTGGAAGGGAACTCCAAAGGCCATCCAGTCGACCCCACTTCTGCCAGGAAGCAAGGCACCATCCAATCCCTCCTGACAGATGGCTATCCTGCCTTCGCTGAAAATCTGCCGGAGGAGGAGGCTCCACCAGATTGAGGCAACACTTGATTCCACTGCAAAACAGCTCTAACCATCAGGAAGTTCTTCCTAATATGTGACTGGAATTTTTTTCCTGCCATTTGAATCCATGCCTCCGCTGTGTTGCATCTCCGGAGCATTTTCTCCTCAACGGGACATCCTTTCAAATATGTAAACATGGCTCTCATGTGCCCTTTTCTTGGCCGTCTCTTCTCCAAGATAGACATCCCCAGCTCACTCAGCCACTCCTCAAAGGGATTCATAGTTTCCAGACCTTTGGCCCTTCTCTGGACCTTTTCCATCTTGTCCATCTCCCTCTTGAATGGCTTTGTCTGGAACTGGACACGGGTTTAATCCTGTTGAGAAGGTCTGACCAAAGCAGAAGAGAGCTGGACTAAGACCTCCCTCCCTCTGGACACCAGGCTCCTCTTGCCACAGCCTAGAATCACCTTGGCCTTTTTACCTGCCGCATCGTACTGTTGGCTCCTTTTGCTCTTTGCCCCATAGCCACGCTGCTAGACTTCTTCAAAGTCCAGGAGTCATTAATCATCATGGCCATTTCATCCCGTTTGTGAATTCCTTGTCAGATTATTTGCAGCGCAGCAGTAGTTGGATGGAAGCAGTGGAACGCAGAACTAAGAGACACTCAGAGACGTTGGTATTTACAAATTTTACTGTATGCAGCAATAATCAACACAAACAGACTTGCAGACGACAGACGAACACAGGACTGTTCTGTTCTCCAACAGACTTGACTCGAACTTTAGGCAGACAGAACTCAACTGAACAGAACTCAACTGATGCAATCATTATGCACAAACACTTGTGTCTGGATACTCCCTAGTTCCAGCCACACATCAAGGTCATCATAGCTTCTTGGCAATTAACTCTTTCCACATTATGGTACATTCTGGATGATGCAATCAGTTGCAATACAAGCATGGCACAAATTGCATTAAACACTATCGATACACAAATCCAACATTAACATTCCTCTCTTCGTAGAATCACAGACTCCTAGAGCTGGAAGGGACCCCCAAAGGTCATCCAGTACACCCCATATCTGCCAGGCAGGAAGACACCATCCAAGCCATCCTGACTGGTAGCCATCAGTCTCTGGGTTGTTATGAGTTTTTCAGGCTGTATGGCCATGTTCCAGTGGCATTCTCTCCTGACCTTTCACCTGCATCTATGACAAGCATCCTCAGAGGTTGTGGAGTCTGTTGGAAATGAGATAGTGGGGTGTGTATACATACATATATTTGTAATGTGGGCCAGTTGGCGTGGGGTTTGATACCATTTTGACAATATTTTACATGGTGTTTCCTTAATCCTTACGTGTTTAATTTCCTTAATGGCTCTTATCCAATTGCCAGTCTCGTTCTCCTTACAATTTAATTCGTCTTTCCATACCTCAATCAAAGTGTGTTTCATGTTGTATTTCTTTCCAAGTATTTTTTAATACTTGTGGGCCAATGTGGTCTAGGCACATCATTGGTGGGGTTCAGTCTGCTCTCCAACTGCAGGATGGGTCAGTCCCATCAAATAACTTCGGTATGTTCAGCTGGTCACGGAGGTTCTGTGTGCAAAGTTTGTCCAGGGCCATCACTTGTGGGGTCCAAAGTGCTCTTTGATGGCAAGTGTGTCAGGGTGGTTTTAATTAACTCTGAAACACCCTGATTTATTGGTGAGTCTGGAGTCTCACCATCTCCTCTCCAGTCAGACCGCTTAAACGTCCAGCAAAAGCAGCACCGACAAATGACACCACAGTTGTAATTCGGCTGATCCCAGCGGTTCTAAGGCTTTATTATATACATCTATATACAATTACAAAGTCCATTGCTCTTAAGACTCATGTTTTCCCCAGCAAGGGTAAAGCATGTCCTCTCTCTTTGCCAAGTGTCTGCAAACCACTCAAGCAGGCGAATCCCACATTCCACTCCCGATGATGAATGTTCCGTCCGCTGCTAAGTCCGGAAGTCTCAACCTATTGGCTCTGCAGGCTATCAATCAAGCTGACCTGTGATTAACCCGTGTGCTGCTGGAAAGTTAGCCAGAATACACAGTTGCAAAAAACCAACAGCAAACACTTGATCTAACATTTCCCTCTAACAACAAAATACACCAACAAGGTGAACTATACATCCCAGTACCTACAGTTGCTATAAATCAAGGTGAATTACCCCCAAATCTCTCCAGTATTCTTCTTTCTTCCTGGGGGTTCTGTGTGCCAAATGTGGTCCGGATCCATTGTCAGTGGGGGTCACAGTGCTCTGTATGTTTAGTTGCTGCTCAATTCTTCTCTGTTATGCAGACAGAGTTGAAAAGAGTGGAAAAGGGTCAAGGGAGAGGCAATGGGTGGGATCATGCAAATTTCCCACCAATGGAGAGAGAAAGGAACACTGGGATGTCTGAGGAAACACATAAAACCTAGGATGAAATTGTCCCTGAATGAAAGCATTCTTGAGTGGTGGGCCATGGTGTTTGGGGAGGACACTGGCAGGCTTTGGGCTACATGTTCGTGGTACTCGCTGTAACCTGCAATGACATTGTAGGGAGGGCTTTTAGTGGCTCCTCAGCACTGTGGGTTACACCTGTTTATAGAGCCTGTCTGTGCAAGTGGGCACCCCAGCCACATACCATATTTTCACTTCTATTATGTGTATAGATATATAGTATGCTTGAATATCATCATCATCATTCTCATTATTATTATTATTTATTTGACAAATTCCAGATACTAAAACAGCAGTTTCTTCAGTTGCAGTAAGAAGAAATCCCTTGAATTCTGCCTTTTGGGAAGCAGATGTATTGCGTTCACATGTTGATACTAAAGCACCTGCTGCTTGAAAGGCCTGCATCCTTTGACATGAACGGCTTTGAAGATGCATGTCCAGGGCCACCATTTGCATCGTTCTGAATCCTCTAACATATCCCGTCCCACTGACACCACTTTGTTGTGGTGCTGAACTACCTGCGGTTTTAATATCTCCACGTCGGAAGTGGATTGATAGTCTCGGAAGCTCATGTCAAGATTAATGGTTGCCGTTCTCCAAGGGGCTTCGGGATGCTTTCCCTCCCTTTATGCTGACTACTTTGAAAGCCTGCTTTGCTTCTCTCTCTCTCGCAGAATAGCCGGCCCAAGATCAAGCGCACGAAGCCACTTCAAATGGCTCAAAACAAGGTGCCCGACTTAAAACCAAAGCAGGGTCTGGAGCAAAGCCTGGCCCACGAAATCCCCGCTGCTTCGTGGTGTTTAAGAGGAAGGCAAATGGCAGCAAAAAGATCAAGTCGGAAACCCCAGATACTCTCTCTGTACAAGAATGGGGCAGATTCAGACGTGTTTCTTTGTAGAAACAGTCAGGCTTTTTTCTCCAAAGCAAATGGTCTGCATTCAGTTCGCCTCTATGGAGTTTTGCATGTGATACCAATGTGCATTAGGCTTGTGCATTTTGGGTGAATCACTATCCATTTCTGCTTGCCGGATACCAGAAGCCCCCCATATCCATTTTTCTTCTTCTTTACTCGTTCAGTCGTTTTCAACTCTTCATGACTCATGGACCAGTCCACACCAGAGCTCCCTGTCAGCCGTCGCTGCCCCCAGCTCATTCAAGGTCGATCCATTTTTCAGCACCTCCCAAAAACGGGTGAGCCGCCAAATGGGTGTTTTTGTTCCGCATCAGAAAAAAAACAGCTCTTTTTGGCCCATTGATGGCAATGGGGAACTTATGGGGCTCCCCTTTCCCTGCCCGGGAGCCTTTCCTTTCTTCTCTTCAAGGGAGCCTGGGGGTCAGCAATGGGGTTAAGAAACACCCTATATCCAGCCCTTATGGGGTGGGGGACTTCTCACAGGCTCCCCTTCCATATCCTTCATTAAGACCTGGATTTTAAAAAGCATCAGAGTTGCCACTTTTAAGTTTCTGGATCCTTTCTTTTCTGTTTGTAGAGGAGGAAAGACCGGGTTTTCTGCTTATAATAGTAATAATAATAATAATAATAATAATAATAATAATAATAATAATAATAATAATTTATTTCTAGACCGTCCTCTCTCCCCAGAGGACTCAGGGCAGTGAACATACGAAGTTATCCAGAAAGTAGATTACATTTTGGAATTAAAAATGAACAAAGTATATAGGAGAAAACATTTACCATATGCAGTTGAAAGCCACACCCAAATACCACTCCTCAACATAGTCGCCATTCAAGTCTAGGCACTTACCATAGCGATGAATGAGCTTGGCAACTCCTTCTCCACAAAACTCTGCCGCTTGTGTCCTCAACCAGCCGGTCACCCCTTCCTGCAGCTGCGATCCAGGACGAGCGTGGGGGAAAGTTGAGGGTGGGGATTTTGCACGGCGGATGAGAAAACAACTCCCACCCAGAAGACTCCAGAACTTCACGTGTGTGACCCGCTGTGTGGGGCTGGGCATCCCCATGAAAGAGCAAAATCCCTGTGCTCAACTCCCCCTCCCCCCCATTTTTGTGCAACATTGGCCATTGATACCAGGACTGAACAGCACTAGGATCAATGGGTCCACATTCCATGAACCAATGGATCCATATGGCAAGAAAGGAGATTCTCTGTGTGTGTTAGGAAGGACTAGGTGACCCAACTCTACATGGCAGAATGAATGCAGTTTGACTCCACTTTAATTGTAGTGACTCAATGCTACAGATTCATGGGAATTGTAGTTTGACAGAGGAGACTCAAAGCCTTGCAAAATCCCCGTTCCCGGATTCCATAGCACTGACCCATGGTGGTTAATTGGTGTCAAACTGCCTTCATTCGGCTGTGTAGATGCCCCTTGAGACTCTACAGTTCTGTGATATGGATGCATCCATCTTCATGCAGCTTGGCTCTGGAACATTGATTCTCAGGCTTCTTGGATTGTAGATTTGGATATAATTCCATAGCTATATATATAAAAGGGTAATGAAATTTTGGCCTTGGACAAAACAACAAAACTACATATCCCAGAAACACTAAACTTGGCAGCACAACCCCTCATCCATGCCTCTACGTTCATACAACAAAAAGAAAAGAAAAATAAAGTCCTAATTAGAGGGAGAGGTATAATTGTTTTTATCCAATTGCTGCCAGTTCAAAGGCTAAGCTCCACTCACTTGGTCTCCTAGCAACCCACTCAGCTATTTAATGGCACCCAGGGCCTCTTCAATCAGGCCTCTTCCACACTGCCTATAAAATACAGATTATCTGATTTGAACTGGATTATATGGCAGTGTAGACTCAAGCCCCTTCCACACAGCTATATAACTCATTTATAATCTTATATTATCTGCTTTGAACTGAATTATCTTGACTGCCATATAATCCACTTCAGTGTGCAGTTGGACACAACTGGACTTAATGTCAGGGGAAAACGTTTACCCTTTACTTTAACTACCACCCGTTCCTCATACTTTATTTCCCATACTACCATACTTTGCCACAGCAACACGTGGCTGGGCATAGCTAGTGTATATTTATAATCAGACCTTCTTGCTTACAGTTCCAGCTGCTGGGCAAAGGGTGTAATGCTTGGATTTGGCCAGAAGAGGGCAGCAAAACTCCATCAGCAGAAACAGCCAAGGCCTCCTTTAGGAGAGATTCAGGGCTGGAAGTGAGGGCGGGGCATGGGAAGGGAACTGCAACAACAACAACAACAACAACAACAACAACAACAATGCCATGCAGTTGACGAATGGAGCGCTAGGGTGAAAGGTTCCCCAGAAGCAAGTCCTTCTATGGACCTGTAGTTTGGCACCAGCTCTCTTTGGCAGGGAAGGCTACAGATTAATAATAATAATAATATTGCAGCCCAGGAGCAAGCCATCAGAACAAATGCAATTAAGGCCAAGATTGAAAAATCAGCTGATGACCCAAAATGCAGACTGTGCAAGGAAACCGACGAAACCATTGATCATATCCTCAGCTGCTGTAAGAAAATCGCACAGACAGACTACAAACAGAGGCACAACTATGTGGCCCAAATGATTCATTGGAACTTATGCCTCAAGTACCACCTGCCAGCAGCAAAGAACTGGTGGGATCACAAACCTGCAAAAGTATTGGAAAATGAACATGCAAAGATACTGTGGGACTTCCGAATCCAGACTGACAAAGTTCTGGAACACAACACACCAGACATCACAGTTGTGGAAAAGAACAAGGTTTGGATCATTGATGTTGCCATCCCAGGTGACAGTCGCATAGATGAAAAACAACAGGAAAAACTCAGCCGCTATCAGGACCTCAAGATTGAACTTCAAAGATTCTGGCAGAAACCAGTACAGGTGGTCCCGGTGGTGATGGGCACACTGGGTGCTGTGCCAAAAGATCTCAGCCGGCATTTGGAAACAATAGACATTGACAAAATCACCATCTGCCAACTGCAAAAGGCCACCCTACTGGGATCTGCACACATCATCAGAAAATACATCACACAGTCCTAGACACTTGGGAAGTGTTCGACTTGTGGTTTTGCGAAACGAAATCCAGCGTATCTATCTTGTTTGCTGTGCCATACAACGTCGTTGTGTTGATAATAATAATAATAATAATAATAATAATAACAATCCCCCAAAGGGCTGCCTTGATGAGGTGGTGGGGCTTGGGTGCTCCAATGAGTCAGAAAAATGATGACCATAAACAGAGCACTGCACTCACTAAAGAAGTAACACAGGCAGGCACAGGGCTGGCCCTAGACAATCTTCAAGTGTAAGCAAACCATTTTTGGTGTATTTTGGTGCCCCCTCCCCCGAAATGCAGTGAGAGTGGAAGAAGAGAGCCATGGAGATTTCCCCAAAGTGCCAGGCCTTGGCCGAAGGGAGGAGTTTCTTTCCTCCGGCAAAAGCCCAACCTAGGGAAACCTGGGGCACGTTGCTGTTTCCTAGAAATTTTGTTTGCCCACCACTTTCTCTTTCTCTCTCTCTGGGCACTGTACTGGGTGCCTCAATAGCGCCCCCAGGGTATTGGCGCCTTCTGCATTTGCGTACTTCGCTTACCAATTCAGCCGATCTTCTGATAGCCAAGCAAAGCAATAATGTGACCCACATATTCTTGTAAAATGCCAATGATGATTGAAATTTCTCTCTGAGTGGTACGACAATCGTCCTGAATCAATCTGTCAACCTTTTGCTTGTGAAACTCGGTGGTTGCTGTCACAGGACCTCCAACTCTTTGTTTGTCACGCAACTCCGATGTTCCCACCTCAACATCTTTAAACTTACTCGCCCAAGGAGGCACAGGACTCACATCAACACAATCATCATCAACAGCTTGCATTCTCTGATGAATCTCCTTTGGAGTGACACCTCCTGCTGTCAAGAATTCAATGGCTGCATGTTGCTTAAGTCGCATTGACCGACCTTTTGCACAGGGTTCCATACTTCACACTTTAACAACACAACCGTTCAATGCTAGGGCTTCCCCGTCTGCGCAGGGTTCCATACTTCACACTTTAACAACACAACCATTCAATGCTAAGGCTTCCCGCCAAATGGAACTAACTATAAGAAGAGTCTACTGAACAAGCCAGGACCTGCCACAGACCAGGACTACCATCTCTTGAGGAGATACTAAGGTGGAGGCATTACTTTTAATTCAGCCCTCGTAGTATTATTATTATTATTATTATTATTATTATTATTATTATTATTGTTTTACATTATAATATTATTATCAATATTATATGTATATACAATATATTATATTATTACCATAGCACAATATTAGTATTATATAGTACTACTAGCTTTGCCCGGCCACGCCTTGCTGTGGCTTATGCTTTCAGAGTGTTGTTCTTTATTTACTGTCCTGATTTTAGAGATTATATTGTTCTGTATTATTATATCACAGTAATTATTACATATTATATTTATAATCTTATATTATCTGCTTAGAACTGGATTATATGAGGCCCCTTCTACACAGCTGTATAAAATGCACACTGAGTGTGGACTCAAGATAATCCAGTTCAAAGCAGATAATATAAGATTATAAATGAGTTATATAGCTGTGTGGAAGGGCCTTGAGTCTACACTGCCATATAATCCAGTTAAAATCTGATAATCTGTATTTTATAAGCAGTGTGCAAGAGGCCTAAGTGAGGCCTAACTCTGCCTGTCCCCTGGGCTGAGTGGGTTACTAGGAGACCAAGTGGGCGGAGCTTAGCCTTCTAACTGGCAGCAATTGGATAAAAAAAATATTCTTCTCCCTCTAATTAGGACTTTATTTTTCTTTTTTGTTGTTGTTGTTGTTGTATGAACGTAGCGGCATGGATGAGGGGCTGTGCTGTGTTTCTGGGATGTGTAGGTTTTTTGTTTTGTCCTAGGCCGAAATTTCATTACCCTTTTATATATATAGATGTTGTTTCTGGGAGAAGGGCTCCCAACTGGTGGCAAGTCTTGATAATGTAAATTAACATAAGTTAGCACAATCCTAGACACAATATTGTGTAATAGGAATGAGCCAATGTTTTGCTGTCCTTGTGACTTTTGCCAGCAAAATGTGAGTTGGGGAGGCCAAGGGTTTCCTTCAAGCGCCATATTTATTTATTGTGCGTCTCCCCGGACTCCAAGGGCCCACCCGGCCTGTATTGAAACAACATACAGCTAAAACTCAGTCATGTGTAACATTAGAGAACAATTAAAAGGCAATTAAATAGCAATTAAATCCATCCTGTTAGAACCAGGCAATGCGTTAAAAATGCTTTAAAAGCATTAAAAAACTTCACGAGTAAATGGGAAGCAGGAGAGAGGAAGGAAGCCCAATTCCTGTCCAAGGGAAAAGACTTCTGTCTAAGTTCTTGTGGGAAGGAGTTCCAATGGTGGGAGGAGCCACCCCGAGAAGGCTCTGCCTTTGTGTCCTCTCTGCCTCTTGGCCAGAGAAAGGTCAAGCCTTGCAAAACTACAACTTCCAGGCTTCCATATCATGGGGACCTTCCATAGTATTGTAGAATCCTAGAGTTGGAAGAGATCCCAAGGGCCATCCAGTCCAACCCCCTTCTGCCACAAAGGAAGACACAATCCAAGCCCTCTCGACAGTTGGCCAGCCAGCTTCTGCTTAAGGAAGGAGACTCCATCAGATTCCACTGCTGGACAGCTCTAACCATCACAAAACCTTTCCTCATGCTTAGGTGGAATCTCTTTTCTTGGATTTTGCATCCATGGATCCGTTGTGTCCCAGTGCAGGAAGACACAGTCAAAGCCCTCCCAACAGATGGCCATCCAGCATCTGCTCCAAAACCTCCTGAGAAGATACTCTGCTAGACTCTAAAGCAGGGGTCTCCAAACTTTTTAAGCAGAGGGCCGGTCCACAATCCTTCAGACTGTTGAGGGGCCAAATTATCATTTGAAAAAAAAATACAAACAAATTCCTATGCATACTGCACATGTCTTATTTGTAGTGCAACAACAACAATGACAAAAGAACAATACAATATTTAAAAATGAAAACAATTTTAACCAACATAAACCTGTTAGGATTTCAATGGAAAGTGTGGGCCTGCTACTGGCCAATGAGATAGTCAAGTGAATTAGGATTGTTGTTGTTGTTGTTGTTGTGTGCCTTCAAGTCATGTCAGAGTTTGGCCGAGCCTAAGTCTAAAATTAATTATTTATTTGCTGCATTTATTTACTACATTTATATCCCACCCTTCTCACCCCGAAGGGGACTCAGAGCAGCTTCATGTACATACAATATATTATATTATTAGCATAACACAATATTAGCATTATATATTACTATATTGAACTATACCACTATACTATTATATAATATGTAATATATATATATATAACATATAATTAATATTATTATATGGTATTACGGTTAGTATTATATTGTATAACATAAGATTATTATCAATATTATATGTATATACAATATATTATATTATTAAAACTGATATAAAAATATATTATAAAACTGAGGGCGGGGGCCAGGTAAATGACCTTGGAGGGCCGCATCCGGCCCCCGGGCCTTAGTTTGGGGACCCCTGCTCTAAAGCAGCAGCGGATCCTGTTATCGAACATCACTACCCTTCCCCCCCCCCCCCAAATAAAATTGATCTTTAGCTTGGGGATCTATAGTTTGTTTAGGACATCAGGCTAAAAGGGTTAAGTCTTGGTCACTCTATGACAGGACGAGCAGCAGCATGGGCTCCCTTTCTCTCTAGCTACATCTGTACATATCTTACCAGGTTTCATATATATTTAGAGCAGAAATGAACATGTGGCAAATGTGCTGGGATCCATGTCATAAGGGACACAGACCTTTGCTTGACCTAGGCTAGCAGCTAAACGCCATACTGAGAACAAGCAATGGGATTCCATTGTTTGTTTGTTCACAAACATTGTTTGTTTGTTCACAAACAAAGAGATTCCAAGGCCTTTTGTCTAGCTGGGGTTGATATCGAGGTAGCATTTGGAGGTCTCCTTCCAATAGAAAGGGACCTGAGACCCTCCAAAGGGTTCGTTGCCGCTGGCGAGAAGGAGAGAGCCGCTAGAATCAGAATTTCCCAGTTTCCAAATAAATCTCACCAGTAGGCTGAAGAAGGAGCACCGAGATGTTTAATGTGATCCAGCTGGAAAGGATGTCAACCGCAATCATTTGTCAGGAAAACATGACATACAACAGAATTCAGCACCCTTTATAGTGAAAAAGACAGGGTGGCGAGGTTTGAATTTCCCGCCCCGCCTCCCTCAGCTTGCTTCACGTTGATTGGCTGTTGGAGTGGAGGCGTGAATGTCCTGCCCAATCAGAGAGCTATCCCTACTTCAGATCCTCAGCCAATCAGGAGCGAGGGGGCGGCCTGAGTCATTGACAAAGGGCGACTGAGTGAATTTGTGAATGAATCAGTGGGTCTAATCTGTACATGATGGGCACCGATAGCTTAAAAAGCTCTCAAAATGTCCAAAGGTTATTTCCAGGGGTGAAAAATATACATATTGATCTGGCGTGGCTTGCCAGATTCTGGTTTTCAAAAGGCTGGAAGCAAAGCAGATGGGCGAGTTCTTTGTCAATATGTTCGGCTGGGTAAAGACAAAAGGAATGATAGGCAGGACGATCTTGGCTTTCTGAAGGCTACACTGTCCCAGATTTGAATGTGACAAGGAGCCAAGTGATCAATTCCTCTTTTGAGCGGCCTTGCTCCAAGACTCAAAGGGGAAGACCAGTGTCTATTGTTCATGCAAGGTATTTGGTGATGTCCTTATGTGAGAGGCTTTCCCCTCTCAGGAATGCGGATGACTTTCTGCCAATCAGGTCAAACAGAGGTGTCCCTTAATATCACATACATTGGGACATAAGGGGAAAAAGGGAGACCTATAGATATACATAGAATACATTCATAGAATCAGAAGTCATATTGCCTACTCCCACCCACCCAAAAGTCCAGGGTAAATCCATAAGTCTCATAGGAAAGTACAGAATCCAAGGGGAAAGGAAGGGGGTTTCATTGCATGTCCATAGAATGGCCAAGGTTCAGAGAGTCCGATGGAGATTGGGGTCTCTGCCTGAGGCACAAGGAGACCCTCTCTGTGTTCAGCATGCAGTCCAAACTTGGTGAGCCATGAAACGGCGGCAAGGCGAGCGGCGCACCGGCAGAGAGGCTTAATTTGACAATCAGCTGTTGTCTCTGGAATTGCTAGATACGCCAGGCTTCTGAACCAGCGGTTTTAGTGAAACTGCAACCACGCAGCACCATGATCCAATACTAGAAAGGTTGTCTCATGGAGGAAGAAGGAGCAAGCTTGTTTCTGCTTCTCTGATGGTGAGGACACAAGGGAGCCATGGATTCAAATTGCAGGGGGAAAGATCCCACCAAAACATTGGGAAGAACTCCATGACAGCAAAAGCTGTTCCACAGGAGAATATAGATTGCCTTGGAGTCCAATGGATGGTGTCTTCCTATATAGAATCATAGAGTAGGAAGAGACTGCATGGACCATCTAGTCCAACCCCCTTCTTTCTACCATGCAGGAAAAGCACAATCAAAGGATGCCTGACAGATGGCCATCCAACCTCTGTTTAGAAGCCTTCCACTGCACTTTGAGGCAGAAGTTCTTCCTAATGTTCAGGTGGAATCTTCTTCCCTGGGATTTGAACCCATGGCTCTATTGAGTCCTGGTCTCCAGGGCAGAAGGAAACAAGCCTGCTCCTTTTTCCTTATGGCATCCTTTCACATGGCTCTCATGTTCCACCTGAACATTAAGAAGAACTTCCTAACCTTGAAACAGAGTTAGTCAGCAGAGGGACTCTCTCTTTTCCCCGGAGAGAGTGTGGTGGAGACTCCTTCTTGGATGGCCATTTGTTGGGGGGTGCTTTGAATGTGATTTTCCTGCTTCTTGGCAGAATGGGGTTGGACTGGATGGCCCACGAGGTCACTTCCAACTCTAGGATTCTATGACTTTGTAATTCTGTGTCTCGTCTCAACCTCCTCTTCTGAGGCTAAACAGACCCCAGCTCTTTAAGACACTTCTCAGAAGGATTATTCATGGTCTCCAGACCTTTGATCATTTCAGTTGCCATCCTTGGGACACCTTCCAAGTCAGAGTCAACATCTCTCTTGAACTGTGGGGCCCAGAATTGGACTCAGAGTGATTCTAGGTAAAGAGATCTGACCAAAGCAGAATACAAATGCACCAGGACTTCCCTCGATCTGGACACTTGACTCCTTTGGATGCATCCCAGAATCCCACTGGCTCTGCTCCCCGAAGCGGCAAACGACTTTCTTTTCATCCCTTCCTCGAGGCCAGATCTCTGGGCTGCCTGGCCATGTTCCAGAAGCATTCTCTCCTGACATTTCACCCACATCTATGGCAGGCATCCTCAGAGGTTCTGAGGTCTGTTGGAAGCTAGGTAAGTGGGGTTTATATATCTGTAGAAATTCCAGGGTGGGAGAAAGAGCTCTTGTCTGTTTGAGGCTAGTGTGAATGTTGCAATTGGCCAGCTTGATTAGTATTTAATGGCCTTGCAGATCCAAAGCCTGGCTGCTTCCTCCCTGGGGGCATCCTTGGTTGGGAGGTGTTAGCTGGCCCTGATTGTTTCCTTTCTGGATTTCCCCTGTTTTCAGAGTGTTGCTCTTTATTTAGGCTTTTCCTTAATCCCTTCTTATTATCCAACATTTTCGCTTATCCAATGCTTTTATTTTTCAGTGATTGGATTTTTTTGGGGGGAGCGCCAAAATTCTGTTCGCCTATACTTGAAATTTATTTTGGGTCGGCCCTGCATGAAGACTCCAAGATCTCACATGAACTGTTGTTGAGCCAGATGTCTCCCATCCTGTATCTTTGCATTTCATTTTTTTCCCCCTACTTAAGTGTAGTATTTTGCATTTCTCCTTGTTGAAATTCATTTTGTTATTTTTGGACAATCCGCTCTCCACTCTGTTAAGGTCAGATTAGACCACCTTTTCTGCCTGGTGAGAAAAATCAGCCACAACGAACGGTGCAGACAGAGATCTATGGACAGGATGGCCGTGCCTTTCAAGTCACGATTCTCGCTGCCGTCCCCAAAATGTCACACAAGAATTATTCTGCAGGGAAACAAGCCTGCCATTTTTTTCCAAGGTTCCCCACATAGTGAGGGAAAACATGCATTCTTCTCTTGTGTGGCATTTGGGACATTTGAATGCTTGGAGAAAATGTTGCAAAATGGGACGCTGGGCCCACTCTTCTTCCCAATGGGGCTTCTATGCAATCAGCAAGCCCATTGTTCAGCACAGGGGCACATAATAATAGCAATAAGGACCTTTTTTCCATCTCAAATTCACCTTGTGTTGCACATATTTTCCAGCAGATCAAGGGCTCTTGTTCATTCTATCATCTGCAGAGTGGCCTTTCTATTTTCCTTCCCATATTGGGAGATTTTGGGTGCAAAACACAGGAAAGATGATTTGAATTTTTCTGCACTGCGAGCCAATGGACATTATCACACAATGTCACCAGTTTGCAAGGTTTGCATTATATGGTCAGTTTAGTAGACTCATATAGTGCACTTCAGTGCAGTATAAATGGCATCATATGGGTCTATACTTCAGTGCAGTATAAATGGCATCATATGGGTCCTAATATTATAGGATTCTACTACAATTCATTATACCAGGCATGGGCAAACTTGGGCCCTCCATGTGTTTTAGACTTCAACTCCCACAATTCCTAACAGCCTACTGGCTGTTAGGAATTATGGGAGTTGCAGTCCAAAACACCTGGAGGGCCCATGTTTGCCCATGTCTGTACTATACCATAAACCCTGTGCTGACTTGATATCAATGTCAACCACTGTTTATTTTCATTTATGAATGATGTTGTGTCCTTTTAAAATCCATAAAATTGCCCCGGTGCCTTAGAAATAACAGCAGCCATCTTCTCTCCTGGCTGTTTCCAGTCAGCATACACACACACTTTCAGTAGCATGGCAGAGAAATTGACCAATCAGATTCCTAGCTGTTCGCAGGCTCAGCCAATCAGCTTCTTACACATACTTTTCCAGTCAACCATAATGGCGTATTTACAAACCACAAAAGGTTCCTGTTTAGAAAGTGTAATTTCCTGTTTAATTGTGCGGTCCTTACTTTGCAAGTAGTTGTTCTTCTCCAGAAACTTCGTTTTTGTGCCACAAACAATGACTCTATGAGACTCTACGAGGAGATATTATTATTATTATTATTATTATTATTATTATTATTATTATTATTATGTATTTATACCCCAAAGGGGACTCAAAGCAGCTTGACATAAGAGCAACATAGCCATTTAAAATATACAAATATACAAACGTTAAAGCAGAATTAAATATAGACGTTATTTAAAAAAAATCCCAGTTTAAAGCCATTAAAACAAACCCAAAGTGAAAAGCCACAGCACCCCTTGAGTTGATCTTAAAAACCTTCACATTTAAAAACCTGTCTAAATAAAATAAAAAAACCTATTCATTGCAAAGCTATAGCAACATAATAATAATAATAACAACAACAACAACAACAACAACAACAACAATAATAATAATAATAATAATAATAATTTTATTTTTATATCCCGCCCTGCCCCATCTCCCCGAAGGGACTCGGGGCAGCTTATATGGGGCCAATATAAAAACATAGCAATAAAACAAGTCAATCAACAATAAAACAAATAATAAAACAAATGAGGTCACATACAATAAATATACTGATAAAATCTTGAGTTGGCTCCAAAAAGAACTGGGCCAAAAAGTTCAAGTAGTGTCATGTGCTATAGTAGGATGTCCCTCCCACAAAAACAAAGTTTTCCCCTGTTTTTATGATATAACCAATTAGGAAATGATATTTACAACCCAGGAACAAAAATCATGTTACAGTGTTCCCTCACTTATCGCGGGGGTTACGTTCCAGGACCTCCCGCAATAAGTGAAAATCCGCGAAGTAGGGACACTATATTCAGGGTTGTTGAGTGTTTTCCGGGCTGTATGGCCATGTTCCAGAAGCATTCTCTCCTGACGTTTCGCCCACAGCTATGGCAGGCATCCTCAGTCATCCTCGCAACCTCTGAGGATGCCTGCCATAGATGTGGGTGAAACGTCAGGAGAGAATGCTTCTGGAACATGGCTGTACAGCCCGGAAAACATTCAACAACAATGTGATCCTCGCCATGAAAGCCTTCAACAACACATTGACACTATATTCATTCTATGTGTGGAGGAGAGCAAACCACAGACCACTTACTACAAAGCAGTCTGTACTTTATTTTAGCAGTTACAATAAACAGAGAAGGAGAATGGAAGCTAAATAACCCTTTTTAAATTTTATTTCCAACCCTTCCCTACCTTCCTCTCCCCTTCCTTTATTTCTCCCTTTCTCCCACTTCCAAAACCCTTTGCACACCACAAAAAAGTGTACATTAATATTAATTGAAAATCTGCGAAACAGCGAGGGCGCGAAAAGCGAAGTAGCGAGGGGACATTGCACATACGTAGTGTAATTTGTTGCATTGGTACTCAGCAGAAGAATGGTGCAGCGCAAACGTTGTGTAATACATAAGGACAGAGTTACATTCCTCAAATGCAATGTCGGATTCCGGGCTCTGCTTCTGTGGCATTTTGTGGCCCAGTTTGCTATTGCAATGGGTGCATGAAATAGGAATGTTATCAAAGGAAAGGAATTAAAAAGTGGGAGAGAGAGCTTTGAAGGGGCCCGTCCTTTCCTCCCCCCTCATCCCAGTTTTTGTCGCTCTCTTGTAACTTCACAATGCTTCCGGGTGTGGGTCAACACCGGCGAGGAGCGTGCCTGGCATTGCACTACGAAGCAAGCAAGCAAGTGCAGAGGAGTGGATGGAAAAGCCCTTTGAATTCACAGTAAACAACCAGGAGAGAGAGAGAGAGAGAGAGAGAGAGAGATTTGGAAATAAAAGGCTTGTCTGAAGTGTCTTGTGCCTCTGAGGTTTCATTTCAAAGGCAGGCCTCTCCACGAAGAATGCGCTCCAGCTTCAAGTTCACATTGGTTGACCTCAGCCTCACGTCATGAACGGAGGAGCGAGGGCCGAATGGGCTCACAGGGCACAGAGCCATAGAGCCATCCGTTCCGAAGAGGTCATCCAGTCTAACCTCCTTCTGCTACCCTGTTTCCCCGAAAATAATTTTGCTCCCAAAAAATTAATCCCAAAAAGGCGCTAGGTCTTATTTTCAAGGGACGTCTTATTTTTCCACGAAGAAGAATTCACAGTTATGGTTGAATTTTTTAAAAATGAAAATTTATTATCTACTGTACAGTAGTTGTCATCACAAACCAGCATAACCAAATAATAATAATAATAATAATAATAATAATAATAATAATAATAATAATAATAAGTTTATTATTGGGGGGAGTGTTTTTAAGATTTTATTTTTTTAAAGATATTTTAAAGATGTTTTTAAATTGTTAGATTTTAGCCTTTGTTGTAAGCAGCCCCGAGCCCTAGGGGAGTGGCGGCATATAAGTTTAAATAATAAATAAATAAATAAATATCCCGCCTCCATCTCCCCTGAAGGGGACTCGGGGCGACTTACAGCAAAATCAGATACAAAACAATGATAAAATAAAATATGAAACATCAAAGAACAATAACAAAAACCAATAATAATATATACACAGCAACCGAAAAAACACAACGCGGTATTAAAACATCGAATTAAAAACAATGAGGTTGCAATAGTGGATAAGCAAGGTGCACATTATGAGTTACAAATTTTTAAATAGATAAATAGATAACCAAACTGTGAATCCTTTCAAGAATTTCTATATTATATTTTATTGCTATACTGTTTTTAAGTTACTGTTTTAAATTTCTGTTCGTATGTAAATTTATGTTGCTGTTGGGCTTGTCCCTGTGTCAGCTGCCCTGAGTCCCTTCTGGGAGATATAGGTGGGATACAATAATAAAGTTATTATCATATTATTATTATTTCTTGTTACTACCAATATTTCCATGCACAACACTCTATGGTACGTACATTTACCGATCCTGCATGCTCTGGTGTTCTGTTTGGCGGGCATGCTTCCAAACAAAAACTTTGTTAGGTCTTACTTTTGGGGGAGGCCTTATATTATAGTAATTCAGCAAAACCTCTACTAGGTCTTATTTTCTGGGGATGTCTTATTTTCGGGAAAACAGGGTATGTAGTAAGACACCATCCAAGCCCTCCAGACAGATGGTGTCCTCTTTTGTCTTTCAAGAACAGCCTTAAAACACTGTGGTAAGTAAATGAAAACTGCTTTACTTCAGCAAAACCTAAAGTACAGCACACTCAGTGGAATAATGCAAAATGAAGCAAGGAAGTCTTCGAGTAAATATAGTTCTTAGTCTCTGTTAAATTCCCAAATCAAATAGCAGTCTTACTTCAGACAAAGAAACAGTAATAAATCCTTAGGAGCAGTTTCCCAGATGCAGACTTGAAGCAGGCACACAGGTAACAAAGAGTCAGTTTGTTACCAGCAAGAGCTGGCTGCACCTGCTTCTGCTTTATAACCCTGAGTTCCCTCACAGCTGCTAGACCGGTTCCCAATCACTCAGCTGGCAGCTATTCAAGCTGAACGACGTCTCTGCTCTGCTTCCTTTCGCCTCTCCTGAAATGTAGGTACTTGCAAAATCTCCTTCTCAGATTCCAACTCACCCTCAGATTCATGAACATGCGGATGCCTGAAAATTAAGACATTGCATGTAGCAGAGGAAAAATATGAAAGACTGGGGTTAGAGCAGAGGTAAAAACGTTTAAGGACTTTAAAGAAGGCGATTAAGACCCATTAAACACAGAGCAGCACACAGCCTCTCTCTCCCTTCAAAGAGCCATGCGCATAAAATAACTTCAGAGATACCAATGTACATAACACACATGTACATTAAGTCTGATAGGCTTGTGCATTTTGGCTGAACCTCGAGCCGTTTCTGCTTTCTGGATTTCAGGGGACACGCGGATCCGTTTTTGCGCCCCTCCCGAAAAGGGACAGATGCCCAAACGTCAACCGGAAAATGCGGCTTGATCTGGCCCATTGGCAGAAATGGGGAGAGATTAACAGGCTCCCCTTCCCATCATTTTCAGGGGTGCTTTGATTGCCCTTTTCTTGAACTGAAGAAAGGCGTTGGACTAGGTGGCAGATGTGGTATATTCCAACTATTATTCTGTGATTATTCTATAAAAGGGCTGGGCTGCGGCACAGCTGGTTAGTAGCCAGCTGCAATAAATCACTACTGACCCAGAGGTCATGAGTTCGAAGCAAGCCCGCGTCGGATTGAGTGTCCGACAATTAAAAATAGCCTAGCTCGTTGTTGACCTAAGCAACCCGAAAGACAGTGGCACCTGTCAAGTAGGAAAATTTAGGTACCACTTATGCTGGGAGGCTAATTTGACTAATTTACAACACCAAAGGTATGAGGAAGTGGAAAGGAATGAGGAAGTAATCCATCAAGGACTCGGTGTCACAGTGGATGATGAAGCAGCAGCTCCCCCTGTGGCCAGAATCGAGCACACCCTCATGAGGCCTGGAAGCTGGAAAATGTTAAATTGCCTCTGTGTCTCCGTCTCTATCTCTGTCTCTATGTCATATGGCATTGAATGTTTGCCATGTATATGTACATTGTGATCCGCCCTGAGTCCCCTTCGGGATGAGAAAGAAGGGCGGAATATAAATACTGTAAATAAATAAATAAATAAATAATGATTCTAAATAATGAGGATATTGCAACATGAGAGAGGAGGAGGAGGAGGAGGAGACACATTATCTTCCTCTCCTGGTCTTGGACAGCAACGGCTCCCAAAGTGACCCATTTAAGGTGGAATCAGGTGTCAAACAGGGATGTGTTATTGCCCCCACCTTATTTTCCATCTTCGTCGCTATGATACTTCACCTTGTTGATGGGAAGCTTCCCACCGGAGTGGAAATCATCTATCGGACAGATGGCAAGCTATTTAACCTCAGCAGACTGAAAGCCAAAACCAAGGTCACCACAACATCTGTTATAGAACTCCAATATGCTGATGATAACGTAGTCTGTGCGCATTCAGAAGAAGACCTACAAGCCAATCTAAACACCTTCGCAGAAGCATACGAGAAGCTCGGCCTCTCACTGAACATCGAGAAAACCAAAGTGCTCTTCCAACAGGGACCAGCTAATCCCTCTGCAAAGCCAGGAATACAGCTTAATGGTGTCACATTAGAAAACGTCGACCATTTCTGCTACCTTGGCAGCCACCTCTCCACAAAAGTCAACATCGACACTGAAATACAACACCGCCTGAGCTCTGCGAGCGCAGCATTTTTCCGTATGAAGCAGAGTTTGATGACTGGGACATCCGTAGAGAGACCAAGGTGCTTGTTTATAAAGCCATTCCCCTCCCAACCCTGCTCTACGCTTGCGAAACGTGGACTGTCTACAGACGTCACACCAAACTCCTGGAGCGTTTCCATCAGCGTTGCCTCAGGAAAATCTTGCAAATCTCTTGGGAAGACAGGCGGACAAATGTCAGCGTGCTTGAGGAAGCAAAGACCACCAGCATTGAAGCGATGCTCCTATGCCATCAACTCCACTGGACTGGCCACTTTGTCTGAATGCCCAAAGATCACCGTCTCCCAAAGCAGTTGCTCTACTCTGAACTCAAGAATGGGAAACGTAATGTTGGTGGGCAGGAAAAGAGATTGAAAGATGGGCTTAAAACAACCTTAAAAACTGTAGCATAGACACCCAGAGAGAACTGGGAAGCCCTGGCCCTTGAGCGCTCCAATTGGAGGTCAGCTGTGACCAGCAGTGCTGCGGAGTTCGAAGAGGCATGAATGGAGGGCGAAAGGGAGAAACGTGCCAAGAGGAAGGCCCGTCAAGCCAACCCTGACCGGGACCGCCTTCCACCTGGAAACCGATGTCCTCACTGCGGGAGAACATGCAGGGCCTTTCCACAGGCTTTGAAAAGGAAGATCACCCACCTTGGAACAGGCTCCAGTCCTGGATCTCCCTTGCACCATGTCCACACTGTGGAATTATTTATTTATTGTGTCAGAAGCGAATCGAGGGCACAAGTTGCAATGTATTTGAAAACACATGATGAGGGCCAGGGATGAAGAGGTGAGGGCGAGTCACAGGGAGGAGGGAGACGAGGACCCAATGGGGCAAGGGCTTCAAACCTCAGGAAAGGAAGGAGATCCCACCTGAACATGAGGAAGAACTTCCTGACTGAAAGAGAGAGAGCTGTTCAGCAGTGGAACTCTCTGCCCTGGAGGGAGTGTGGTAGAGGCTCCTTCTTTGGAGGCTTTGAAGCAGAGGCTGGTTGGCCATCTGGCAGGGGTGCTTTGAATGTGATTTTCCTGCTTCTAGGCAGAAGGGCCCACCAGGTCTCTTCCAACTCTAGGATTCTAGGATATGTTTTCATGCACAGCGCAATGAGAACCCATGTTGCCCAGCAAGACCTCTTCCCACAGTGCGCCATTCCTGTGAGGTTCTCTTCTTCCAGTTGTGCTGTGGGTAAGTCTTCCACCAGAAGAAAGCACCAAGACACACGCTGGTAGATTCCAACAGGTTTTATTGTACAGAATACCAGAATCTTCTCTGT
The DNA here is from genome assembly GCF_035594765.1 of Anolis carolinensis. Classification (NCBI taxonomy): domain Eukaryota; kingdom Metazoa; phylum Chordata; class Lepidosauria; order Squamata; family Anolidae; genus Anolis; species Anolis carolinensis. The sequence goes on from NC_085841.1 coordinate 366,964,118, forward strand.
AGCCCATTTATATAGGGGCTCTCACATACCAGAGGGTAATTGAGGTTTTATGGCTGGCCCATTTTATGGCTGGCATCTGTTCTTTGTCAGCGCTTGCTTTGTGTCCGGAGATGTCAAAGATTGGAGATCATGACATCTCCGCAGCATTGCCGTTCAGTATCATTGTGTCGCTTGTCATAAAACTGGCCTCAGGTGCATACACACACACACACACACACGGTCATAAACAATAACAACCCTACTATATTGTGTTCTGTTTTGCCTGCCATAGATGTGTGTGAAATGTCAGGAGAGAATGCTTCTTGAACATGGCCATCCAGCCTCTGTTTAATAGAATCATTTTTAATAGAAGATAGTTAGAAAGAGAGAGAGAGAGAGAGATGATAGATAGATAGATAGATAGATAGATAGATAGATAGTAGGCTTGAGCAAAAATCTCAGAAACCTTGTAATTCGGATTAAAATCGTATTAATCCAACTTGTGAACGTGGTTCCGACAGACAGACAGATTGGAAGATAGGTGTATAGACATAGTGAGATAGATAGGCAGTAGACAGAAGGTAGGGATGTTGGGAGATAGAGATAGATAAATAGGTAGGTAGGTATATAGATTTTGCGGCTCCGAAGTAAGAACAAAAGAGTAGATCTTCCAAGCCCAAAAGTCCATTTACTCCTGATTTATAAAATGTATACATTTCAAGGAATGCCGGGCTATTTACTCATTGCACACTCTCTTAAAAAGTAATAAAAATATAAGTAAAAGGCAGGAGGGTAGAAGCAGTGAAGAAGTCTTTTGTGCAAGAGCATATACATTTGTGTAAGATTCATCTTTGCAGAATATATACACACACACACACACACATCTGTCTCTTGACTGTGTTGCTGCCTCTGACTGTATTTCTCTCTGTTTCCAGGGCAAGAGGAGCCTGTCCTCCGGAAAGCTTTCTCTGAGGCTCCGGCGGGCTTAAATCAGAAGGCAATGGGGCTTCAGTGTAACTGGAAGTGACTTGTGTTTGGGAGCCCTCCTTTAAAACGCTCACAAATCACAGGTTCACTCCGAAAAGAGTCCCATTAAAAATCCATCGCTGTGCAGGGGGGAAAGCGGGTGCCGGCCCCCTTTGAAGTGTTGCTGCCGCCGGGGCCTCCGCCTCCTCCTCCTCCTCCTTGCAAGGAACAAAACGTGGCCATGGCTGTTTCATGTCAGAATAAAACAAGAGAAGAAGAAGAAGAAAAAGAAGGAGAAGAAGGGGATGCTGACAGAGAGAGAGAGAGGCCGAGGGATGCAGAGGATTGCCTCCAGTTTCCATGGCAACGGGTCCAAATGAACACCTTCGCTGCAAAATTGATGGCCAAAAGCAGAGAGAGTCACGTCTCCCATCACAAAATGTCAAGGCCAGGGATCAAAAGGGGGTAGATCCCCCCTTCCCTATCTATCTATCTATCTATCTATCTATCTATCTATCTATCTATCTATCTATCTATATCTACCTATCTACCTATTTATCTATCTCTATCTTCCAGCATCCCTACCTTCTGTCTACTACCTATCTATCTACCTATGTCTATACACCTATCCTCCAATCTGTCTGTCTGTCTGTCTGTCGGAACCACGTTCGCAAGTCAGATTAAATACGATTTTAATCCGAATTACGAAGTTTCCGAGATTTTTGCTCAAGCCTACTATCTATCTATCTATCTATCTATCTATCTATCTATCTATCTATAGCAGGAAAATCACATTCAAAGCATCCCCGACAGATGGCCATTCAGCCTCTGTTTCAAAGTCTCCAAAGAAGGAGCCTCCACCACAGTCCAGGGCAATGAGTTCCACTGCTGAACAGCTCTCATAGTGAGGAAGTTCTTCCTCCTGTTCAGGTGGAATCTCCTTTTCTGTAGTTTGAAGCCATTGTTCCATTGTGCCCTAGTCCGCAGGGCAGCAGAAAACAAGCTTGCTCCCTCCTCCCTATGACTTCCCCTCACATTTTGATACATGGCTATCATGTCTCCTCTCTCTCCGCCTTCTCTCCTGCAGGCTAAACATGCCCAGCTCTTTTAGCTGTTCCTCATAGGGATTTTTGTTCTCCAGACCCTTGATCCTTTCAGTCTCCCTCATCCTCTGGACACATTCCATCTTAGAGTCAACATCTCCCTTCAATTGTGGTGCCCAGAATAGGACACAGTGTGATTCCAGGTAAAGTGGTCTGACCAAGGCAGAAGAGGGGGAGCATGACTTCCGTCCCTGGATCTTGGCACTAGACTCCTATTTCTCCTATGAGATTGATCTACTGAGCCAAGAAGGACAAGTGAATGGATATCTTAATTGTCTCAATCAGAGATAGAATCATCATCATCATCCTCATGATCTCCAAATGGCCATTCTTTGACCAGAGAAAGCAACCGAGAAAGCCCCGTTAAGCAGAAGGATCAGTGAGCAAGCCATGAAAGTCTCTGAGCCAGGTGGTTGTCTGAAAGGACAGAAAGGCAAGCTGGATGGCTGCATATCCCTTTTCAAAGATGCACTGCCCTTTGCAAGAACAAGGTCTTCTCCCTGCTCTTAAAATCAAAGCTCTGCCGCATCGGAGTGACTTTTGCCAAAGAAAGGAAGTGAGGAAAGGAAACGTCTCTCCAGCTGCTGCTTCTTTAATTTGTGACCTGAGCGGAGACTTGTCACAAAGCTATGCCGCCATCCGACTGGAGCTCCGGTTTGTGCCCGCTGCTTCCCTTTCTTCCCGAACGATGTCCTTTGCCGGATTCTGCCAAAGAGAGGTCTGCACCTGCCCCTCCTTTGGGCCCGGCAAAGAAAGGGAGCGCCCAGGGGAAGGAGGCCTGGCTTTGAAGGGAAATGGCCCCAAAGCCAAGGCGAGAGGAACGCCGCTCTGATTGGGCTTTGAGGCCAGGCCTTCTTCTCTGGAGGAGGCAGAGACCTGAGTCCAAGGTGGGAGAGTGGAAGCGCATCCGTGGAAAATTGGGGGGAAAGAAGGAACCAAGCAGAACAGTTTCAGACTGAGAAATGTTTACATGACTCTGTGTACCTAGCTATACAAAAATAGTTGTATAAAATCTAAATCTACTAATAGCAAACTCGTGCTTGCAAGGCTGGGTAAACAGGCTGGTTTTCCTTTCTATAGAGTTCTTGCTGACAGATTGGTGCAATATCTAAAACAGCCACTAGGTGGCATTCAGAAATCTTTTATTGTCAGATCATCACCATCATCGGTGATTCCTCCTGTCCAAGTAGAATCATAGAATCATAGAGTCGTAGAGTTGGAAGAGACCTCACGGGCCATCCAGTCCAACCCCATTCTGCCAAGAAGCAGGAAATCGCATTCAAAGCACCCGCAACAGATGGCCATCCAGCCTCTGCTTAAAAGCCTCCAAAGAAGGAGAGCTGTTCCACTGCCGAACACCTCTCACAGTGTCAGGACCCAGGCTGCAGAGCACCAATAACCATGCGCAGAGGCCAGAATCTATCTAATATCTTTATTAAAGGAATATATAAAGTCAGTAAAAACAAGTGAAGAATATAGTTCAGTAGTAGACCTTTCAGGAAAGGCCAAATATAGTCCAGGAAAACAATGTCCAATATGAGATATTAAAGTCCAAAGTTATAATCCAATAACCGAAACACACACCTTGCCAAGCAAAGCGTGGGGAAATGACAGGGTCCTTTTAGTCCAATGGAGCTTGACAACAAAGGCTGGAAGCAAACTAGATGCTTGGCAAACAAGGCTTGATATGTGGCAACAAGAGGCAAGAAGCAAGAACGAGGTCCGTGGCAAGATCTGAGGACAAGGCAGGCTTGAAACTGGAACAAGGTCCGAGGGAACTGGAGTAGCGTAGTCCACACACAATCTACTCCCGAAGCTGACGAATTGACTCCGCAAGGATTCCTTTGCGGGCAAACACCTATATAGGATCTTGTTTTCCCGCCAAGGAACACTTTCTCTGGGGAACAAGAAACGAAACCTATACTGTGTCCAGATGCATGACTCCTTAAAGTTTCCTAAGGGAAGCAGACTTAATCAGCTAATTGTCTGGCAGCTATCCTGGCGCTCCGGCGAGTCGCCTCCCGAGCGCCTCTATCTTGATTATAATAATCCCGGCGAGAAAATGGGGGAGATTTCTGCTCAAGGCTTGTTTGGCTGACTTCTGGTGGGCAAACATCTTGCAGGTGCAGGGGCTCCAATTCTGGCTGAAACGGTGGGAAACCCAAGTTTTCCTCTTCATCTGCCACCATAGTACTGGGAACGGGACTACATGGCCCATGAGTCATCACACACAGTGAGGAAGTTCTTCCTGATGTTCAGGTGGAATCTCCTTTCCTGTAGTTTGAAGCCATTGTTCCTCATCCTAGTCTGCAGGGCTGCAGAAAACAAGCTTGCTCCCTCCTCCCTGGGATGGCTTTCCAAGCGTAGGGTCTTGGTAGTGGGTCCATAGGTGACTATTCTTGACCTGCATGTTCTTCCACCATTTCTAGGTGAAAGGATCCCAGCCAGCATTGGCTTCTTCCTCTTGACACGTTTCTCCCTTTCACGCTCCAGTCATGCCTCATCAAATTCCACAGCATTGTTGGTCACAGCTGACCTCCAGTTAGAGCGCTCAAGGACCAGGCCTTCCCAGTTCTCCCTGTGTCTGTGCCACAGTTTTTGAGGTTGGCTTTAAGGCCATCTTTCAATCTCTTTTCCTGTCCACCAACATTCCATTTTCCATTCTTGAGTCGAGAATATAATAACTGGAAGGCAAGGCGTTCCCGTTCGTTCCTTGCAAACTCTCCTTCCTGACCTTCCTTCCGGAGCCCAAGGTCGGTGCGTCCGGTGCCAAATTAAATGAAAGGCCCGCTCCGTAATGGAAAGGGTAGCATTCCATGAAAATTACCACTTTTCACTTAAAGGAGGGAGGCATGGCTTGTTAAGTAGGCCGAAATTACAATGTCAGGGTAACTTTCCAAAATGAGGTGTGTGTGTGTGGGTGTTTCCTCCCTTTGATATTGTGTAGGAGAGCAAGCCAAAGCACAGCTTGGGGGGATTTCATTTACAGTTAGTTAACCCCCATAGTTTGCTGAATTAATTTGAACCGTATTAAGCGTGGAACTGGAAAATGTGCCGTGGAAGCACACACCTTCCCCAGAGTCCTTTTCGGGGGGAGAAAGGAGACTTGTGTGAACTAACTCAATCCTCCCACAGACCAGAGCTCCTCGTGTGCACATTCCCCTGCAAACGCAGTTGGGTGTTTTTTGGTTGATACCAATGGCTGTTTTTAATTCAAGGTTGTGGAAATCCATTGGTGCCAATGATAGAACCCTAGAGTTGGAACAGACCGTCTTCTCCAGGCAGGAAATAATAACTTAATAATAACTTAATTTTTGTATCCCGCCTCCATTTCCCCTAGGCGACTCGGGGCGGCTCACATGGAGCAAGGCCCAACAACACAATTAAAATATAAATTACATAAAATTACATAGTTTACATACACAATACCTCACAACTTCTGAGGATGCCTGCCATAGATGTGGGCAAAACGTCAGGAGAGAATACTTCTGGAACATGGCCATACTGTCCGGAAAACATACAGCAACCCCAAATTACATAAAAATGCAATTCAGAGTGTATACAGAATAAAAACAACAACATTATAACAATAAATTCATTGTCTTTCTCACCGAGTTTCAACTTAGTGTTCATGTGGCCTGCGCTGGTTTTATTGCTTTTTCTGAATTTTGGGTTGTAATGTATGTTATTATTTATTGTATTGTTAAATTGTGTTATGATATGCTGTTTTATATTTTGTTATATTGTTTGGTTTTGGGCATGGCCCCATGTAAGCCGCCCCGAGTCCCCGTTGGGGAGATGGTGGCGGGGTATAAATAAAGTATTATTATTATTATTATTATTATTATTATTATTGACACAACGACGTTGTATGACACAGCAAACAAGATAGATATGCTGGGTTTCGTTTCACAAAATCACAAGTCGAACACTTCCCAAGTGTCTAGGACTGTGTGATGGATTTTCGGATGTTGCACGCAGATCCCAGTAGGGTGGCCTTTTGCAGTTGGCAGATCGTAGTTTTGTCAATGTCTATTGTTTCCAAATGCCGGCTGAGATCTTTCGGCACGGCACCCAGTGTGCCCATCACCACCGGGACCACCTGCACTGGTTTCTGCCAGAGTCTTTGCAGTTCAATCTTGAGGTCCTGAGAGCGGCTGAGTTTTTCCTGTTGTTTTTCGTCAATGCGACTGTCACCTGGGAATATGGCAACATCAATGATCCAAACCTTGTTCTTTTCCACAACTGTGATGTCTGGTGTGTTGTGTTCCAGAACTTTGTCAGTCTGGATTCGGAAGTCCCACAGTATCTTTGCGTGCTCATTTTCCAATACTTTTGCAGGTTTGTGATCCCACCAGTTCTTTGCTGCTGGCAGGTGGTACTTGAGGCATAAGTTCCAATGAATCATTTGGGCCACATAGTTGTGCCTCTGTTTGTAGTCTGTCTGTGCAATTTTCTTACAGCAGCTGAAGATATGATCAATGGTTTCATCTGTTTCCTTGCACAGTCTGCATTTTGGGTCATCAGCTGATTTTTCGATCTTGGCCTGAATGGCCTTTGTCCTGATGTCTTGCTCTTGGGTTGCAAGGATCAGGCCTTCTGTCTCCTTCTTCAGGGTCCCATTCGTGAGCCAGAGCCAGGTTTTCTCCTTATCAGCTTTTCCTTCAATTTTGTCAAGGAACTTTCCATGCAATGTTTTGTTGTGCCAGTTGTCAGCTCTAGTTTGTAGTGTGGTTTTCTTGTACTGGTTTTTTGTCTGCTGTGCTTTGAGGAGTTTCTGATTTTTGACTTCAATCAAAGCAGGTTCTTCACTTTGCTTTACATATTCTGCCAGGGCATGTTCTTTGACTGCTTGTTTTACTTGTAGGAGTCCTCTGCCCCCTGATCTTCTAGGCAGATATAGCCTATAGAATATAGAATATTATTATTATTATTATTATTATTATTATTATTATTATTATTATTATTATAAATAGTAGCTTCAGCCGGCAACCAAACAACAGCTTCTGTTATCTTCATGGGTGGGTGGACTAATTGCAGCAATAAAGGATAGGTTGATAAGTAAAATGTAAAATCAAAACTCTCCTGACAGATAGCCATGCCTTCAGGTTGACATTCTATGCTAGTGATTCTCAACTTGTGGGTTCCTCCCCAGGTGTTTTGGCCTACAACTCCCAGAAATCCTATCCAGTTTACCGCTGTTAGGATTTCTGGGGACTCACAGGTTGAGAACCATTGATCTATGCCAGGGCTCCCCAAACTAAGGCCCGGGGGCCGGATGCGGCCCTCCAAGGCCATTGACCTGGCCCCCGCCCTCAGTTTTAGACTTAGGCTCGCCCAAAGTCTGAAATGACTTGAAGGCACAACAACAACAATCCTACTTGATTATCTCATTGGCCAGAAGCAGGCCCACACTTATTTATTTATTTATTTATTTACAACATTTATACCCCGCCCTTCTCACCCGAGGGGACTCAGGGCGGCTTACAAAAATTGGCAAAATTTAATGCCCAAAATACAATAATAAAAACAAAACAATATAAACTGATCTATTAATAACATTGTTAAAACACATTATAAAAACCTTAAAAACGTATATATAATTAATTCACTTCCCACTGAAATCCTGATAAGTTTACAGTATTGTCACAGACAGAACGCCACCAGATAAGATTCAACACAGTTTATTAAAGATACAGAACCAAAAATGCCCGTAAAAGACAAAGGGCTAGGCAAAAACTCGCCTTCAATATGGAAAGACACTAAAAAACAGTTCAAAAGATAAACCGGATTAAACGGGAGTTTAATCCGGGTTAAACCAAAAATGCTTACTTCAGCCTGGCTCTTAAAACAAACAAAAACTGGTAAACTAAGATTCAATGAAACATAAATAACTGGCAGCAGATTACTCTCTGCTACTCAACAGCTGTGGTTGAGTAACTAAGTTGTTACTCCTCCGTGCAGCAAGCGAACTCCGGGTCCAAACACATCAATCAGGGCAGAAGCAGTCAGCGGGGTCCCAATCCGGTCCAAGGTCGAAGGCCAGGTACAGACGGCTTTAGTTCACCAGTTCCACCGATAATCACAGAAGGGATAGTCCAAGGTCGTAGTCAGTCAGTCAGTCCAGCGTCAATCCAGAGTAGGCAATTAATGTCCGTCAAAAAGACGACGGAGGTCCAAGCTATCAAGATTAAACACAAGTTGCACAGGAAAAGCCCACACAGTTCCTCCCGCCGTCTATGCCCAGTGTCCTTGGTAACTTACGTATCCAGCAACGAATCACACCCGTCTTCAGGAAATTCCCAACAAGAGCCCAAGCGTTCGTCCAGATTACCTTGCCCAACGCAATTAGCCCTGGATTCTAAACCCCATTTTATGCCAGTTACAACTCCTCATCGCTGTCAGCTGTTACCCTAATTCCAGGTGCCTCATCATCATCATCCTCATCAGAACTAAAACACCTTTGACTACGCCCCAGAGCATCCCCAGCTGTGGATCCCGTTCCATCCCTCCAGCTCGTCCATGGGTCTAATCCTGCAACCCCCCAGTCGCCTCCCATACTATCATTGCCGGTGACACCCAAATCCTCCCTCACACGAGTCCATTCCATGTCATCCTCCTCTGAGCTAACCATCTCTTCCTCCATTCCCTCGGTAAAACCCTCAAAGGAGTCTTCGTCTGTTGGTTCTGCAAATAAGTCCCGCAGCCGTTTCCTTTCTCGCTCCTCAAGAGAGTCTGACTCCCGAGGAGTCTTACGACCACGTCTCCCAGTATCGGAGCCATAAGGCTCAACCATAACAAGTATGTTGGTTAAAATTATTTTTATTTTTAAATATTGTGTTGTTCTTTCATTTACCAATATTGTAAATGAATAATATGGTAATAATATATTGTGTATGCATATAAAATTCATAATAATATTATAATGTAATACAATATAATATTTATTTATTTATTTATTACAGTATTTCTACCCCGCCCTTCTCACCCAATAGGGGACTCAGGGCGGCTAATAATAATACAATATAATAATATTGTATAATATAATAATATTAATTATATATTATATATTAAATGTAATATTACTAATAATATTACGGTATAATGGTATAGTACAATATAGTAATATATAATGTTAATATTGTGCTATGCTAATAATATAATATATTGTATGTACATACAATGTGTAAGCTGCTCTGAGTCCCCTTTGGGGTGAGAGAGGGTGGGCTATAAATGTAGTAAATAAATAAATAAGTAATTGTTGTTGGGGAGTTTTTTTGCACTACAAATAAGACATGTGCAGTGAGCATAGGAATTTGTTCGTTTTTTTTTTTTTCAAATGAAAATTCGGCCCCTCAACAATCTGAGGGACCATGAATCGGCCCTCCACTTAAAAAGTTTGAGGACCCCTGATCTATGCCATCTGGGGTGGAGTCAGCACTCCACATTTGTTGAAGTTGGAGACACAGGACCACTGAGAAAATGGATATATATATTTCTAGGTGTGAACATTACTGCAGACGCAGACTGCAGCAGGAAATCAGAAGTATTAACCAGTATTTAAAAACTCAAAAATCAGAACAGTAGATTGGAAGCAACACTCTGAGGGCAGAGGAGCCCCAAGGATGGCTAATGACTCTGAACAAAGGATGCCCCCCAGGCAAGAGACAAACCTTTCCAATGCTAATTAGGGTGATTAATTGCAACATTAATGCTGGCTTCCAGCTGACAAAGGACTCTTGTCACACCCTGGACTCTCACAGATATATATTTACCTTCCTTGCCTAGTTTCTCCATGCCTCACAACCTCTGAGGATGCCTGCCATAGATGTGGGTGAAATGTCAGGAGAGAATACTTCTGGAACATGGCCACACAGCCCGAAAGACATACAACAACCCTGTGATCCCGGCCATGAAAGCCTTCGACAACAAATCAGAAGATGTTTCCGTCTTGGGAGGAGAGCAAGGACCAACCTCGATAAAATAGTGAAGAGACATCACACTGGCAACGAAGATCTGCATAGTTGGTATCAGTGGTATTTCCCATAATAACCTCTGGATATGAGAGCTGGACCAGAAGGAAGGCTGAGCGAAGGAAGGAAGATAGGCGATTTGCAACTGTGGTGTTGGAGGAAGATTCTGAGCGTGCCTTGGATCTTGGCAAGAAGATCCAACCAGTCCATCCTCCAGGAAATAATGCCCAATGGAGGGAAGGAGATGAGAGGCAAAGATGAAGGACTTTGGCCTTGTAATGAGAAGATAGGAAAACCTGGAGAAGAGAATGATGCTGGGGAAAATGGAAGGAAAAAGGAAGAGAGGCCGACCAAGGGCAAGGTGAGTGGGTGGGATCCTTGAAGTGATTGGCTTGACCTTGAAGGAGCTGGGGGTGGCCGCAGCCCACAGGGAGCTCTGGTCTGGGATGGTCCATGAGGTCACCAAGAGTTGGAAACGAGTGAACGAACAAACAACACACACACACACACACACACATATATGAAATAATGCCTCTTGGAATCGCTAGGTCCTCTGCATGACTCCATGGTCAACAGATCCACTGGAAACGGAGCAACCATTTGTTTACACCTGCAAACTCACCAATGTGGAAGGCCAAGAGTATCTCACAAAGGTTATGTCAGGTCAAGAAATGGATTCAAGAGGGAATCCCTTTATGACCAGAGGAAGAGGAGAAACACATTGCACTTTCGTTTTTCAATTGACTATCAAAAAATCAAAAAATGAAAATATGTTATTAGATTTTGAATAGCGTATAAAAAAATGAAAAAAGGCCATGTTTTTCATTATTTATATTTCATTATTTAGGCAGACACAGTTGTTTCATATTTCAGTGGAAGCATACTTTCCTTTTTAGCTATGGTCACCATTTTAGAAATGGGCTGGGAAGGAAGGGTCACGTGGCAAGAATGCGACCACAGGTCTAATGCCATCCTTTGATGAAATATAAAATAGCCTTTTTAATGTATTTTATACTGTGGTCAGCAATGCTGGTGGCCTGTGTGTTATTGATTTTATGACAGAGACTTACAAATTTGGACATTTGAACACGGGCCACAATTGACCCCCACGTGTTGTCCTCTGGCAAGTGTCAGAGCATTCTGAGGATGAAGGGATTCAAAATGAAATGTCTGAAAGTGTTCAGGGAAAATCGCAGACAGGTCAGGCTGACCCAGCTGATGCTTTGCATACTTTAGATTGTTCCCTGGCAACCGGGGAAAGTGAAAGTGACGTTTCCCTGGAGAAAAGACCTTGGGAAGATTGGGAGGGGGAAGAGGTCTCAAGGGAATGTAGATTAGACTGAAAACGTAGGGCATGAAAAGTAGGCAGACTAAGTCTTCCCGGCAGATCCAAGTTAAAGCCCTGCAATCCAGGTGCCATAGACGTGATTTCATGGGAACCTGGATGGGTTTTAATTAAGTGCTTTAGCTTCAAGAATTTCAGAGTAGACAACATTGCTAAAGGGGAAACAGTCTCTTTTAGTGTTTTTGTGATATTGAGTGAAATGTTTAATCTATTGTTGCTGTGGAATTGTGTGCATTCGTTCCGGCAAGCATTCCAGCAGTCAAGAGATTAATTGCAGCGAGCCCTGATTGATTGCTGGAAGGGCAAATGACAGAGACTTCCATTTGTGCTACATGACAGGAAGATACATCACAGGCTGTGGAATGCAGAGGAGGCGCTTCAGTGTACAGAGAACGGACTCTGAGAGAGACGGAGAAGCTCCATGTTTTGATCTTGTGGATGCAACATGTGTCCTGAGAGCTTTGGTCAATTAGCACTGTAAATATTATTATTGTAAATAAAGCTTCAATGCCACTGGGATTCAGCAGATATAAATCAGCAAAGTTGTCGTTCTTTGTTGGTGCCACTTTCGCCGTTTGCAAAGTGATCTGATGGATGGGCAGGGGTGACACCTTGCTCATCAATCAGTCAGGGTCGCCGATTCCCTGACAGTCTCCTGTTCATGTTTCTAGGTTTCCAAGTTCCTGGTTCTTGAATTATCAGGAATCTTGTTTCATGTTCCTGTCTTTGCCGATGTACTTTTGAAGAGAGAACCTGGAAGAGATTCCTGTGTTCATGTTCATGGAATTTACCTTGGATTATTTCTATGTTTTTGGGTTTCTTGGTTCTGAGATTTTTCCCTGGCATCTTTGAATCACTGCTATTGAACTCTTATTTCCTACATTGCATGTTATATCCTGACTGTGTCTTTTGGGTTTGACTTTTCCCCCCTTTTTATATTCTTTCTTCAATAAAATGTCAGCTTTTGAAAGCTATAGGACTCAAAGCAGGCTCACACAGCCAGCTCTGTGGAAACGCTTTATTGAGGACCTTCTTTACAAGATGAAAACAAAGCTAGAACTGACATATTCCCGCCAAACCCAGAGTATATCCACCTCCTACCTTCCCCCCTCCCCACATTCACACATATCTGTTATATGGTCCTTTCCCAGGCTTGAAAAACCAGAGCTGGCCATAAAACCCATCCATGGCCAGATGGCTCTTTATCATTTAGATTATCTCCCACCCCGCCCATTGTTCTGGCAGGATATAGAGAGTACAGTTGTTATGAATGCTGGGCTTTCACATCCTGACATGAACATTTTATTACTGGACTACTGGCCTTCTGATGGGGTGCTGGGCGAAGAGGTGCCTCAGTGCCAAGGTGCAACACTGGGTTGGACTTTGAACATGCCTGTTTTAGTTTTAGGACTGTGCTCCTTCCTCACATTCCTTTCCCTGCATGCGTCCATCATCCCTGGTTCCCTGCCTCGCTTTTCCTTGCAAGAGTCCTTTTTAAGACCCAGCAAGCCATGCTATTCCATGCCAATAGGGTCCTTTCCACAAAGGCTTGCCTGGAGCCACTCTGCGGTTGCCCAAAGGCCCGGCAACTGGCTCCCTGCGATAAGGGCCTCCTCGTCCTCCTCGTTCCAAAAAGTTCCTCCTGGAAAGGGATGAATCTGTCCTTGTGAGACATGCCTCCAATGGGCTGCCGGGTCCTTTGTGCCCCTCTCTGCAACAGAGACGCGGGGCTTGTGCCTTTCTACAAACGCACAGATCCATCTGGTCCTTCTGCAGGGGGTCTAGGAAGGAGCCCAGGAAAACATGTGTTTTCTCCCCCTCTCCCCACAAAGATAAGCACAGGCTCAGCGGCGCCACCGAAGCGTCTTTGAACATTAGAAACAGAGGGAAGTCATCACACGGAGCTCTTGAAGCGGTTCATGCCAACACAAGAGACTGGATTACGCCTGCCTAGACCCGCTGCTTATCGCACCGAGCACACATACATGCACGCACAGATATATAAATATGGCACTGCGAAATTGTATTTCTTCCACCATAGGTGCAATATCACATTACACCATCGAAACCATTCGATCCACCCTCCATCCCTTCAAAGTCACAGAGGTTTGTGTTGGGGATTGTAGATGATAGATAGAAGCTCTTATGTGTGCCCGTGAGCCCAGAGACACCCTGCAGAATGATGCGCCTCTCAGCTTTGCAGAATAAATAACACAGGGACTTTCACTGATTCCAAGAGATCAACAGAACAATGGTATTATTTACAATAGTCCCCCTCTTTGCTTACATAAATCAGCAGTTATAGGCAATCCTTTCTTTGTCCATAAATCTGCTTCAGTAAAGATCAGCAGCAAACAAGGCCTCAGAAATAGCCAGGCCTATCTGAGTACAGAGCCATCTTCTTTCCAGCCAGTACTCAGAGACCCCCTCCCCTCTCTCTCACACACACAGAAACCTGTTCAAACGGGTTCTCCAGCAGCAGGATAGCAACAGTTACAAAACCAATTCCCTGATCCTTGCAAACTCTCTCACACAGAGAAACCTGCTCTAACTGGTTCTCCAGCAGCAGGAGAGTAACAGTTACAAAACCAATTCCCTGGTCCTTGCAAACTCACATACATAGAGAAACTTGTTCAAACTGGTTATCCAGAAGCAGGATAGCAACAGATACAAAACCAATTGCCTGGTCCTTGCAAACTCTCACACACAGAGAAACCTGGTCTAACTGGTTCTCCAGCAGCAGAATAGAAACAGTTACAAAACCAATTCCCTGGTCCTTGCAAAGTCACATACACAGAGAAACCTGCTCTAACTGGTTCTCCAGCAGCAGAATAGCAACAGTTACAAAACCAATTCCCTGGTCCTTGCATACACAGAGAAACCTGTTAAAACTGGTTATCCAGAAGCAGGATAGCAACAGTTACAAAACCAATTGCCTGGTCCTTGTAAACTCTCTCACACAGAGAAACCTGCTCTAACTGGTTCTCCAGCAGCAGGATAGCAACAGTTACAAAACCAGTTGCCTGGTCCTTGCAAACTCTCACACACAGAGAAACCTGCTCTAACTGGTTCTCCAGCAGCAGATAGCAACAATTACAAAACCAATTCATTGGTCCTTGCAAACTCACATACACAGAGAAACCTGCTCTAACTGGTTCTCCAGCAGCAGGATAGCAACAGTTACGAAACCAATTCCTTGGTCCTTGCAAACTCAGCCAATCGGCTTCATGCATTTGATTTTCCCGTTAACACACATATAGCATCTTTGCAAACCATGACAGCTTGCAGGCGATATATGCATCTACACGGCAGAATGGATGCAATTGGACTCCAACTGAACCGTCATGGCTCAATGCTACCGAATTGCAAGCTCTTTCGCCTGCTCTCCCAAAGTCACAGATGTTTGCAGACTACAGGTGCGTCTGCACCAGGCATGAGCAAACTTGGGCCCTCCTTCCAAGTGTTTTGGACTCCAACTCCCACCATTCCTAACAGCCCCGGGCCCCTTCCTTTTCCCCCTCAGCCGCTTAACTCCCTGGATGCTGGTGCCCAGTTTGTAACACTTTAGTGCTTCTAATAAAAATATCACCCAGCATTGATTTTTTTGCTTCTGCTACTTTATGGACCATGTGGCTGCTTTATTATTTTGATGTTTGCCTCCTTGTTTGTTTCATAAATACTGCATAATCTTAGCAGTATATTTCTCACCAGCTGCTTCATCATCCACTGGATATTTCCTCATTCCAAACGTTGCTGGACGGTTTTTATGGTGTCGTAAATTAGTTAAATTAGCCTCCCTGCATAAGTGGTACCTACATTTCCTACTTGATAGATGCAACTATCTTTCAGATTGCTTAGGTGAACAACGAGCAGGACTATTTTTTATTTTAATGGTCGGTGCTCACTCCGACCCGGGCTGGCTTCGAATTCATGACCTCTTGGTCATAGTGATTTATTGCAGCTACTAACCAGCCTGTGCCATAATAATAATCACCAAGTATCAAAACATACTGTATTAATTCCACAATGCAGATACAACCTAATGTCTGGAGTGATAATACTAATACTAATAAAACTTTCTAATTGGGTATTTAGTGAAATGCTTGGCTGTTGCTGCCTGGAGGCATCCTCTGCTCGAGAGGTGTTAATTTGCCCTTGATTGTTTGCTGTCTGGAGTTCCCCTGTTTCTGAGTGGAGTTCCTTATTTACTGACTTGATTCTGGTGTCCTTTAATACTGGTAACCAGAAATTTTGTTCATTTTCATGGTTCCCTTCTTTCAGTCAGACTATACAGAGAAGCCATTGAAAACCACAAAAAGCACGTGGACCATTTCAACTGAAAGGAAGAAACCATGAGAACGAACAAAATCTGGTTACCAGTATTAAAAAAAAAAGTAAATAAAGAACGACACTCAGAAAAGAGGGGAATTCCAGACAAGAAACAATCAAATTGCCAGATAACACCGCCCAAACAGAGGGTGCCTCCAGGCAACAACATCCAGGCTAACTCTATGCAGATACCCTCAATGATTGATTTTGCAGCTTCATGGCTACTCAATGCTATTCAAGCTTGCTAATTGCAACATTCACACTTGCTTCAAACAGACAAGGGTTCTTTCTCCCACCCTGGACAATATTCCACAGAGACAGACAGATAGATAGACAGATAGAAAGATAGATAGATAGATAGATAGATAGATAAGACATCTCTATTTATTTATCTATCTATCTATCTATCTATCTATCTATCTATCTATCTATCTATCTATCTATATATATATACACACACATACTAGCTTTGCCCGGCCACGCGTTGCTGTGGCTTATGGGAATCCTTTGTTGGCCAGGTGGAATAGCAGTGAATAGCCTTGCAGTCTCAAAGCCTGGCCGTTTTCTGGAGTAGCTGGAGCTTTTTGTTGTATGAACGTAGAGGCATGGATGAGGGGTTGTGATGCCAAGTTTAGTGTTTCTGGGATGTGTAGTTTTGTTGTTTTGTCCTGGGCTGAAATTTCATTACCCTTTTATATATATAGATATAGGTAAAAGTAAAGGTTTCTCCCCGACATTAAGTATAGTTGTGTCTGACTCCAGGGGTTGTTGCTCATCTTCATTTCTATGCCGAAGAGCCGGTGTTGTCCTGAGACACCTCCAAGGTCTTGTGGCCATAGGCATGATTGCATGGAGCACCAATGTTACCTTCCCACCAGAGCAGTACCTATTGATCTACTCACATTTGCAGGTTTACGAACTGCTACGTTGGCACCTGCTTCACTCTGAACCACTGAGGATGCCTGCCATAGATGCAGGCGAAAGGTCAGGAGGGAATGCTACTGGAGCATGGCCACATCGCTTGAAAAACCTACAGCAACCCGATGGTGAACATCCTCTGGATTAACAAGAAAACTCTGCACTCCGCTTGGAGGCACATGGCGTAAACGGAGAGGGTTGTTCTTGTTGTTATTTTCCAAGCCAGTGCATGATGCGCTTTGTATCAATGGCCCCAAAAAAGTAATCTGGAGCACGGCGTAAGTCGGCATCGCAAATCCCCGAGGAAGAGTCTGTGCCAAGGAGACAAAGGCTTTCAACCGACATGAAAAAACAGAGGCTTTCCTATCAGTTCTCCGACTGAATCCTTTCTGCTCTTGGCTCCAACATCTCTTTCTGATATTTATCTCCTGCACAGAGAAAGGGCCTCTCGATTTTAATTTCAGCAGGAAAGCAAAGGGGGAAAAAGCCCCCCTCTCTTGCTTGCCTTGGGCTCCGGCTTGAGATAACAAACAAGGAGTCCGCGTCTTGTTGTTCCTTTCTGGCATTTTCTCAGGAAATCCAATCATGTGCTTTCATGCCATGCAACGCCAAAGGTGCCAAGCAGAACAAGACATTCGACAGTTTCCTTCCAAGAGCATGCGGCGTCCGTGGAACGGTGAATCTGCATTGGGTTTTGGCCTGACTTGGCTTTCCAAGATGCTGAATGTTGTAGCGGATTGATGATGATAAATGGAAGCTCTTATGTGTGCCCGCAATCCAGAGTCACCCACAGAACAATAGCATGCCACTCAGATTCGTGGAACAAAAAATACAGGAGCTTTACTGATTCTAAGAGATCAAAAACAGTAGTATTTACAATGATCCCTCTGATCACTTACAGAAGTCCACAGTCATAAACAGTTCTATCTGAGTCCACAAATCTGCTTTTGAGAAGAATACAGTCTCCCTCTTTTCTCAGCAGCAGACAGGCCTCAAAATAGTAAGGTACACTGCTCTCTTCACTAGCAGTACTGAAAAGTTGTCCAAACTGGTTCTACAGCAGCAGAATAGAAACAGTATCAAATCAATCCCCAGGTCTTTGCAGGCTCAGCCAATTGGCTTCATGCACTTCATTTTCCAATTAACACACACAGCACAGTGCCTTTGCAAACCATGACAAATATGACATCCCCAATCTCTCTAAGGCCCCTTCTACAACGGCTCTGTATCCCAGGATCTGATCCCAGATATTTGGCAGTATTTATTTATTGTGTCAGAAGTGAACAGAGGGTACAAGTTGTAATGTATTTGAGAATACAAAGTTAAAAATACTTGGGATTATGCTAAATGTCCTTTGATCAGAAGCTGGCCACTTGGAGTATCTCTGGTGTCACTATGAGAAGGTCCATCATGGTGCACGTGGCAAGGCTCAGGCTGCATTGTAGTACGTGGTCTGTGGTTTGCCTTTCTCCACACTCGCATGTCGTGGACTCCACTTTGTGGCCCCATTTCTTAAGGTTGGCTCTGCATCATGTGGTCCTAGAGCATAGTCTGTTCAGCAGCTTCCAAGTCACCCAGTCTTGGATTTGATACTGTTTCTGTTCTGCTTCTGCAGATACTGTTTCTGTTCTGCTGCTGCAGAACCAGTTTGGACAAGTTTTCAGTGCCGACTGAGTACTGATGGTGAAGCAAACTTTTGGGCTCTTGTTTGTTGAGATATTCCTGCAAGTAACTCTGTAAATCTTAGAAAGTGGTTTCTTGATTTAAGACATTGGCATGCTGGCTGATGTCCGAACAGTCTTCCAAGTCTTCCAGAACTTCCTGACTGTGTGTGTGTGTTTCTATGGATTCAACTCCGGGTCCTTAGGACAGGCATGGGAAAACTTGGGCCTTCCCTTCAGGTGTTTTGGACTTCAACTCCCACAATTCCTAACAGCAAGTAGGCTGTTAGGAATTGTGGGAGTTGATGTCCAAAACACCTGGAGGGCCCAAGCTTGCCCATGCCTGCTCTAGGGTCTAGTACTCAAACCACACAGTCTCCCAGTATGTTCCTCCTAAGTTCTAGCATTAATTTATGAAAATCCAGCCATGATACTATACTGAGATGCTTTACTAATTGTTGGGGTGGAGTTGGGGGAGATTTTAGGAAGCCAACACACTGGAAATCCCTTTCGGAAGATGCCAGAAGAGTTATAGCACCGTCTGCCCGCCAAACAAGCTCCGCCGACGGCACCGAAGTGCTGTTTTCCTGGGTAATATATGTACCCAGCGGTGCCGGTGCTAAATAAGCGTGATATGTATTGATCTGCGCGTATAATTTATTTATGCCTCTCTATAGGAGTGGGAGTGCCGGAACAGTCCGATATATTACTGTATGATAAAAGAGCATAGGCTGCTCCCCTCCAAGCCTCTCTTTCTCAATCTGGAAAGAGACTTCGGTTTGCCTTTTTGCTAAAGAACAAGAGAGGCAGCATGTGTGCTGGGGTGCATCCACACTGTAGAATGAATGCAGTTTGACACCTCTTAAACTACCATATCTCAATGCTATGAGATCCTAGGAACTGTAGTTCTGCAATGGGTTCAAGCTGTAGGAAAATATAATTTCCTGAATATTAGGAAGGGCTCCTTAACTGTAATGGACTGCACTGCATGGGAATCTGGCAGAGTCTCCTTCCTTCTCTGGAGGTTTTTGAGCAGAGGCTGGATGGCCATGTTGGCCCCATTTTAGGAGGCAACTCCTGGCAGTGAGACCAGGAAGATGCCTGTTGACAGAAACCCAGGAAGGTGATTTACCTGAGCTGCCCATTTTAGTGAGTCCCTGCTTTGACGAGCAAACAGATTAGGCCCAATTGAAATTAGCCAGCAAGCAAGGAGAGAAGGTGATTTTCAGGCAAGGAAGATTTTATTATCTGCAGATAAGATGCCAGCTAGTGATACATTCACAAAGTAGATAGCATACAGAATACAGTTTCACAGCCCTTTTTATACACAAGCTGGCATAGACTGCAGCCAAACTTCAAATTCTGACAAGTCACAGAAAGGAGTTTGGCTCACATGCCAGCATGGTCTGGGACAAGGGATGATTAAGTATTGATAAATGAGGTTCCTTTTACTGAACAGGAAAAATAACAAAGTAAATGAGGGCATTTTCTGGCCCTACCCAGGAATGCTATTGTCTTATGAGATGAACATGACATGGACCCTTAATAGGGCTGGCTGGCGGTTTCAGATCCCAGAGAAACAAAACATCATATATTAATACAATCATGCAAAAATGACAGAGGATGGGTTTTGGCTGTAGACATGCAGATTTCCTTCTGATGCGAGAGGTCCCAGTCATCAAAGGCGCAGGAAGAAGTGATTGCCCTGCCCGGGTAAGCTATTGTGTTACAATGTCCAGATGAAGTCCAAGAGATGGGTGAGGCTGGAAATTGATGAGGAAATTCCCAGCTTGGTTTCTTTTCCCCAGGCTATGCAATTGTGTGGGATGCAAGACTTCTTTGGGTTCAGGAACAAAGTTTCCCCCAAAGGGAAGGAATGGGGATCACAGGAGCATAAAACATTAGGTTAACACAACATATAGGCAAAATAGGAACACATAGGAAAAACATGGAGCGTTTATGGCAAATTATATACATGAGAGACATAGTTTTCCAAAGTACCTTTAACAAGCCAGGCTTCCCAGAGGAAAAAGGGGAAGGAAGGCAGGCAGGGTGGAATAAAAGGAGGAAAGGAATAAAGAGTGAGGAAGAAAAAGGGAAAGGGAAGGAAAAGAGGGAGGAAAAGAGAAAGAAAGGAAGGGAAGGAGGAAGAAAAAAGAGAGGAAAAAAGGAAACTTCAGTGAGTGGGGACCTGGCCCAGGTAAACTAGATATCCCAGGGACCCAGTGCGGGTTTTCTCATGCAACAGCCATCTGTTGGGAGGGCTTGGATTGTGTCCTCCTGTATGGCAGAAAGGGGATTGGACTGGATGGCCTTTGGGGTCCCTTCCAAATCAATGGGTGACTCCATCATATTCATAAACAGCCTTGCATATTTGAATGAAGTAGTTTTTCAACCTGTGTGATCGTCTGGGGCCGATGTGACATTGCAACTTGCAAGCATCTGCTGAACAAAGGTGGACTGATTGAGGCACAACGGGCTGGTGCGCAATATACAGCAGAGTATCAGTTCCTTGTTGCAGGCGGATAGTATTTGTGACACAAGTTCCAATGAATCATCTGAGCAACGGTGTGTTGTGGCTCAGCCTTTGCCTTTGTGTGATTCTGATGAAGATTCTGGGTTATATGTGTATAATGATGGGATCCAGGATGAATTTGAGGATGACTCTGATGCTGGGAATTATAGGAGGGTTCCAGCTGTGGGAAATGAAGAGCAGGGAGTTGTTCCCATGGGAATAAATCATGATGTTGTTTCTAACGAGAAATTTCAGGTGCAGGGAATAGAAAGGGAGGATAGCGCTTTGCCGCCTGATAATAAGCTTAGTGGCCTTGACTCTGGGGATCTCAATCGGCTACGAGACTGGAATTTAGAGGGTTGCAGAGAAGCCTTCGCATAGCCAAGGCATAACACCTTTATGTCACACTTTTAAAACAGTCTGCTGGTAGAAAGATCTCTGTCAATGCAACTCCATCGCTTGATCTAGAAGCAAGTCTGCTTTCCTGAGCTAAGTTTGCCTTCCTGTAATATCTCGTGGATATATTCTGTTTGCTGGGACTTTTGGCTTCCATGAAAAGGACCTTGTTCTATGCTCTATGTTTCTATGGACTTATTGCTTATAGCCTTGGTTTTGTACCTATGTTTTTTACCCTTTGATGAACTATCTTTTGCCTGTTTTTTAGATAAACTACAAAAGACTACTTCCTGTGTGTGGCTAGGTGTCTTTAGCAAGGTGAAGCTAACCTGAGGTGCGACATGGTGTTATGCCTCTGCTTGTAGTCTGTCTGTGTGATCTTCTTGCAGCGGCTGAGGATGGGATCTATTGTTTCATCTGCTTCCTTGCAGAGTCTACATTTGGGATTAATATTATTTTGCTAGGGATGGACTTGCAATTCATGGGCAGGATTTCATTGCTTGTTTACAACACAGTATTGCATGTGTAAAGTCATGAAAAGCGCACTGTGATTGATAGTGGAAGATGCAGCCTGGGAGTCCATTAGAGTCTCCCTCTCTGGAGGCTTTTAAGCAAAGGCCGGGTGGCCATCTGCCGGGAGGGCTTTGACTGTGTTTCCCTGCCTGGTAGAAGGGGGATGGACTGGATGACCCTGGTGGTCTCTTCAAACTCTGGGATTCGGCGATTCTACGATTGCATATCTGAGAATGGCACATCAGTGCCTGCTCCATCCGTATTCATATTCACCCGTATGTATTCTCTTGTTCATGTGTTGCGGAGATTGTGCAAGTGAAAGGGGGCTGAGAAGGTCGGTCAGCTTCCATAGCCCCAATCTACATTTACTAACCAGCAGCTGGTTGTCCTTCTCAGCCCCCATTCACTTGCACAATCTCTGCAACCCTTTCCCCTCCTGTTTGCAATGGAGACGCCTTGCCGGAAAGAGTGGGAGTGATCGACGGCCAGTTTCTGAGCGACCGCCGAAAAGACCCCTCCGTGGGATTCATTAAATAGACCTAGATGACTACCCTGGCCACATAGCAACATCGCGCATAGAGGACTCTGGCTCATAACGGCCCGTAATCTCTACCAGCTCCTTTACTTAAGTATATTTAATTAAACAGCAATTTTCCTCCTGCTATGAGTAAGTATACTTAACTAAGCAGTAGCCTCTCCTGGCCTGATGGGAACGTCAATCACCCTTCGTCCTTCCATTACTGGCTGAAAGGATCTCCAGCTGAGACCACCTATTAGAGTCTGCTGCAATAGGTCGGAAGGTTGCATCTACACTGCAGAATTAATTCAGCTTGACTCCACTTCAACGGCCAGGGCTCCATGCTGCGGGAACCTGGGAGATGGAGTTTGGTGACATATCAGCACTTTGGCAGAAACGGCTGATGGCATTGGAAAACTACAGTTTCCAGGATTCTGTAGCATTCAGCCATGGCATTTATTCTGTTGCATCAGGCATGGGCAAACTTTGGCCCTCCAGGTGTTTTGGACTTCAACTCCCACAATTCCTAACAGCCGGTCCAAAAGTCCAAAACACCTGGAGGGCCAAAGTTTGCCCATGCTTGTATTACACTAAGTTATGTATCAATAAACTAATCAATCTTCAAAATAGTCCAGTGACAATTTATTAAAGTTTCCCATCACAGCAATGACATCAAATAGAGTCCTGGGCCAACCACGGATGGTTGGACACTTTTGCGACCAATCAGAAGCCAGTGCAGGAGTCTTGAATACCTGTCAAAATACAATAAATATGTACAGTAGAGTCTCGCTCATTCAACTTTTGCTTATCCAACATTCTGTATTATCCAACGCAGTCTGCCTCCCACCCAGAACCACGGCTGTTTCTCTAGGCAGCAACGCACAGCGACAACAACACCAGTGCAGCCACACTCCCAAAGAATTGGCAGACTTGATGCAAAACGTGATGTTTTGGTGCTTAATTTGTAAAATCATAGCGTAATTTGATGTTTAATAGGCTGTTCCTTAATCACTCATTATCCAACATTGTTGTTTATCCAACGTTCTGCTGGCCCGTTTATGTTGGATAAGTGAGACTCTACTGTACTTATAATTATGGAATATAGTTCTTAATAATAATAATAATAATAACAACAACAAATTTATTTTTATATCCCGCCCCATCTCCCCGAAGGGACTTGGAGCGGCTTACATGGGGCCATGCCCGACAACAATACAATAGCAGCAATAAAACAATAAAACAAGGTCAGCAATAAAACAATGTCATATCAATAAAAACATAACATCAATGAACAGTTATAAAAGTCAGCGCACGGGATAAAATGGTTAAAAACAGGGCTAAAAACACGGAGCTGGGCCCAGAGGAAAAACTTCAGCGTGATAGAGGTAGTTACACAATTTAAAATCAATAAAGTGCTAAATAATCGTGGCCAGGCAACCTAATATCACATGAGCAGGAAAATCAACCCTATAATAATTAGCCCTATAATAATTTAGAGAGCTGTCTGCGCTGACATCCTCTCTAGGCATTGAGAATAAAACCTCTGCTTGTTCTTCCATCTGGTCTCATCTGGTCCTTTGGAAGCTTGGTACTCCAGGCCCTGAACCTGTGGTTCTTACGGATGTTGAAATCACACAACAAATTGTACAGTGTGGATGCACCTTTAGCGGCAGTTGTGTTTCACTGGAAAGCAGGAGTGCCAATTGGGGTGCATTTACATTGTAGAACTAATGCAGCCTGACTGCCGTGGCTCAATGCTATGGAGATCTTCGGAGTTGTTGTTTTGCAAGGTCTTCAGCCTTCTGTGCCAAAAAAGTGCTGGTGTCTCACCAAACTAAAAATCCTAGGATTCCATAGCCTTGAGTTAAGCAGTTGAGTTAAGCAGTTATTCTATTCTATTCTACAATGTAGATCAGGCATGGGCAAACTTGGGCCCTCCAGGTGTTTTGGACTGCAACACCCACAATTCCTAACAGCCTACCGGCTGTTAGGAATTGTGGGTGTTGCAGTCCAAAACACCTGGAGGGCCCAAGTTTGCCCATGCCTGGTGTAGATGTACCCTCAAGGCCCTGGTGCAGAACCCTGGCCATTTGCAGAAGATGCTATTTCCTGCTCAGCAAGTACAGTTTCCTCTGCAAAAAGACTACTTGCAAATTTGACAGAGAGAATGATAAGTCCCCAAAGCTCCTTGTGCGGGTTTGCAAGCTGAGGAGAAACCATTTTTCTGATATTTCCAATTTTTTTCTGTCCCTAGCTCCAAGACAGAGGAAACAGGGTTTTTCTAGGGAGCCTTATTGACTCTCTCAGCCTCTTCTCCTGGGTGGAGTCTCCTTCTTTGGAGGCTTTCAAACAGAGGCTGTATGGTCATCTATTGGGGGTGCTTTGATTGTGTTTTTCCTGCCTGGCAGAAAGAAAAGGGTTGGACTGGATGGCCCTTGGGGTTCCCTTCCAACCCTATGATGGTATGATTCTCCTGCATTTGGTGGAAGATCTTATGGTGGCACTAGCAATTTCCCATCCATTAATGGAAACCAAGCCTGCAAAATTGAGGATGCATCTACAGTGTGGAATGAATGAGCTTGGCACCCCTTGAATTGCCATGCTTCCTGGGAGTTGTAGTTTGACGGAGGAGGATCAAGTCCTTGCAAAACTACATCTTCCGGGAGTCTATAGCATTCAGCCATGGCAACTCAAGTGGTGCTGAACTGCATTAATTCTACAGTGAAGATTAGTGACCGTAGCATCCCAACCTATCCACCAGAGACAGAGATGCTTTTGTCTGGAGCTTCACCTACTGTTGTGTGACAAAAATATGATATATGGTTTGAATGGAACAGTATGGAAGATGAATGAATGAAACCTAACAATTTTGAATTCTAAAATATTAAGACCTACAATGACTAACTACTTGCTTGCTGAATTGTAATTGGGATGCTTATAGCACTTTTAACTTCCTCCATGTTTACAAGTCTCACTTAGTGCACTTTGATCAGCCCATCCTTATGTTTTTATTGATGTGTTTTAACTTTGTCTTATTAATGGTTTGATTTTAATCGTATGTTTTAATTTTTCATTTGTGCGTTTCGGTATTTGATGTTTTTGTATGTATACTCTTTTGCATTTGTAAGCTGCCCTGAGTCCCTGAGGGGAGATAGAGGCGGGGTACAAGAATAATAATAATAATAATAATAATAATAATAATAATAATAATAATAATTAAAACGTGCTAATGAGAACTATGATAAGAACTGTGACAATGATAAGAGAAAAGTTTGCATCAAGTTAAGGAAATGTATACAACTGTTAAGAAGGAGGTCAACACAAGGCCAACACCAATCAAGAAGAATCAACATTTGGTCCAGGAAACTGAGATGGAGCCAGGATATGCGAGGATGGAAGATGTCTATCATTCATTTACAACTTTGGGACAGCATCAGCAAAATATCTATATATATAAAAGAGTGATGGCATCACGGCGACCCACAAAACAACAAAACTACAGGACCCCCAACCTCGAAATTTGACAACACAACCCATCATCCACGTCTCTAGGTTGATACAACAAAAAGAAAAGAAAAATAAAGTCTTAATTAGAGAGAGAGGAATAATTGCTTTTATCCAATTGCTGCCAGTTAGAAGGCTAAGCTCCTCCAACTTGGTCTCCTAGCAACCCAATAAAAAATAATAAAAAACACGAAAAAATAATTTAAGACACTAAAAATTAATACAATACAATAATAAAATATAATAAATAAGAAGATAACTTACAATAAAATTAATTAAAAAAATACAAATAACGTCAAATAAAAATTACACAACAATTTTTAACCAATACCACCACCACTTTGCCACAGCAACGCGTGGCCGGGCACAGCTAGTTACTCTATAAGTGACCTCGTGACCATCCAGAAAGTGTGACAGACAGCGATGGTGTTCACCCGCCATGCCCAGTGGAGATGGTGTCCTTGGGAGTGTCAGATCTGCAATGGGAAAGCAGGATTCTGGTCACTTTGGGCTCCTTTTCTCAAGGAAGGAATGAGATTTTGGAGTCATAATACGTGTTGCAGGGAGTCAGTTCTGCTGTACGGTCTGATCCTTGGCACCGTTCTCAGGGAAAGAGAAGTTTTTGCATTTTGGCTTTTTGGAACTATGTGTCAGCAGGCTGCATTCCTTGTTGTTCTGTGAAAGTTCTGATATACCTTTCACACTGAAATTGCAATACAAAGAACCTATGCTTTAAAGTTATGGAAAAGTTATTCATCACCCTGTTCCTTCTCTCTCTTCTTATCCCGCTTCGGATCCCAAGGTGACCCAGAGAACATCCAGAGACGCGTCCCGCCCGCCCACGCTCTGCTCGCAAATGGCATGTTTTTGCAAAAAAGAGAAACAAGCCCCGTTGTTTATGGGTTTAATTAAAACTTCGCATATGAGGAAAAAACTTGCTAATCTTATTTGTGCCGGGACGCTGCTAAAGTGCTCGCATCAATATATATATCTGGCTTTAAATATTTTATTGTGCCGGGGTGTAAAATATTCATGTCGACACCAGGAATCAGAACTGAGGGGGAAGAGCCTCCGTGGGCAAAAAGAAGGGAGGAGGAAGAAGAGGAAGAAGAAGAGAAGGAGAAAGTGGAGGAGGAGGAGGAGGAAGAGAATGAAGAGCAGAAAGAAACGGAGGAAAAGAAAGAAGAGGGAGAGGGGGAAGAAAAGGAGGAGAAAGTGGCAGAGGATGAGAAGAGGATGAAGAGGAGAAGGAGAAAGTGGAGGAGGATGAGGAGGAAGAGAATGAAGAGCAGAAAGAAATGGAGGAAAAGAAAGAAGAGGGAGAGGGGGAAGAAAAGGAGGAGAAAGTGGCAGAGGATGAGAAGAGGATGAAGAGGAGAAAGAGACAGAGGAAGAAGAGGGAGAGGGGAAGAAAAGGAGGATGAAGTGGAGGAGGATGAGGAGGAAGAGAAGAAAGAGCAGAAAGAGGCAGAGGAAGATGAAGAAGAAGAAGAGGAGGAAGAAGGGAATGAAGAGAAGAAAGAGATGGAAGAAGAGGAAGAGGAGGAAGAGAAGAAGAGAAGGAGAAAGTGGAGGAGAATGAGGAAGAAGGGAATGAAGAGGAGAAAGAGATGGAGGAAGAGGAAGAGGAGGAAGAGAAGAAGAGAAGGAGAAAGTGGAGGAGAATGAGGAAGAAGGGAATGAAGAGGAGAAAGAGATGGAGGAAGAGGAAGAGGAGGAAGAGAAGAAGAGAAGGAGAAAGTGGAGGAGAATGAGGAAGAAAGGAATGAAGAGGAGAAAGAGATGGAGGAAGAGGAAGAGGAGGAAGAGAAGAAGAGAAGGAGAAAGTGGAGGAGGATGAGGAAGAAGGGAATTAAGAGGAGAAAGAGATGGAGGAAGAGGAAGAGGAGGAAGAGAAGAAGAGAAGGAGAAAGTGGAGGAGGATGAGGAAGAAGGGAATGAAGAGGAGAAAGAGATGGAGGAAGAGGAAGAGGAGGAAGAGAAGAAGAGAAGGAGAAAGTGGAGGAGGATGAGGAAGAAGGGAATGAAGAGGAGAAAGAGATGGAGGAAGAGGAAGAGGAGGAAGAGAAGAAGAGAAGGAGAAAGTGGAGGAGGATGAGGAAGAAGGGAATGAAGAGGAGAAAGAGATGGAGGAAGAGGAAGAGGAGGAAGAGAAGAAGAGAAGGAGAAAGTGGAGGAGGATGAGGAAGAAGGGAATGAAGAGGAGAAAGAGATGGAGGAAGAGGAAGAGGAGGAAGAGAAGAAGAGAAGGAGAAAGTGGAGGAGGATGAGGAAGAAGGGAATGAAGAGGAGAAAGAGATGGAGGAAGAGGAAGAGGAGGAAGAGAAGAAGAGAAGGAGAAAGTGGAGGAGGATGAGGAAGAAGGGAATGAAGAGGAGAAAGAGATGGAGGAAGAGGAAGAGGAGGAAGAGAAGAAGAGAAGGAGAAAGTGGAGGAGGATGAGGAAGAAGGGAATGAAGAGGAGAAAGAGATGGAGGAAGAGGAAGAGGAGGAAGAGAAGAAGAGAAGGAGAAAGTGGAGGAGGATGAGGAAGAAGGGAATGAAGAGGAGAAAGAGATGGAGGAAGAGGAAGAGGAGGAAGAGAAGAGAAGGAGAAAGTGGAGGAGGATGAGGAAGAAGGGAATGAAGAAGAGAAAGAGACGGAGGAAGAGGAAGAAACAGAATCTGTGGTTTCTGCCAAGCAGGATTCCTTCTGTTCAAAATGCAAGTCTTTGGCCTGAAGAAGAATCAAAGTTCCCAAAGTCAAGGGCATGCAGACAAACACCTGGCAGGAAACATGCTCTGATCATGCATGTAGAAAACCACACACATGCACATAGTAAGCAGGACATCAGCCAATTGGAAGCATGGACGATGTGGAGCAATCAACAACATGCAAGAGCTGAGTGGACGTATAAAAGACAGGGTTGTTGTGTGTTTTCTGGGCTGTCTGACCATGTTACAGAAGCATTCTCTCCTGACGTTTTGCCCACATCTATGGCAGGCACCCTCCGAAGTTCTGAGGTATATTGAGGATGCCTGCCATAGATGTGGGCAAAACGTCAGGAGAGAATGCTTTTGGAACATGACCAGACAGCCCGGAAAACACACAACAACTCTGTGATTTCAGCCATGAAAGCCTTTGACTACACAGTATAAAAGACCCTCCAAAAATAGGAATAAAAAATAGGAATTCACCAAGTTTTGAGCCTGGTCAGCTCTGCTTTGCAGAAAATCTTTCTGGCTTCCTCCCTCCGAAACAGTGGCAGAGTAATACAACCCCATGGCTCCACTCTGAACTACCCTGGGATTTGTAATTTGGCAAAGGACTGTTTGAAATGCATCAATGCTCAGCATTCAAAGAGTCAAACGTGCCTCAGAGAAAGAGGCTTCGGCAGTTTTGAGCGACCCCAAGCCTCCCAGTTTCTTCTTATCCGCTGATTCGACTCACTTTCTGTGTTATGAGTGGCCCGCAATAGGGGTGCCCCCTCTTCTCTCCTGCCCCACTTTTGATAAAAGCAGAACGAATTAATCCTCCGCTGGAGACCTTTCCTATCTTTGGAGGAAATCAAGGCCTTTATTTCTTTAGCTATTGGAGCTTTTGTTCTTTCATTGCAACCACTGGCTGTTGCACACATTCACTTTCTATCAGATACTTGGTATCCTCTCCACTAAAGCCTCGTTTGGAAGAAACATAGGATATACATCAAAGAAATACATACCGTAGGACCCTTATAACCATGGAACCCACATCCATGGTTCTAGTTATCCATACTCTACAACAGGGGTCCCCAAACTAAGGCCCGGGGGCCACATGCGGCCCATCGAAGCCATTTATCCGGCCCCCCTCCTCCACATGCCTTTCCCACCTCCTCCCTCGCCTGGTGCATGCCTTCCAAAACTTTGCTTTACAATAGTATTTTATTATTTAATTAATTATTAATTATTAAGGGGTGCTTTGCTAGTGCTTTTGGTGCACAAAGGCAGAAGGGGGGCGGACTAAATGGCCCAAGGAGTCTCTTCCAACTCTCTTTGTTATTATTATTATTATTATTGACAGAAGGACACAGTATAACACAGCAAATGAGATGTATATGCTGGATTTCGTATCACAAAATCATGAACACTTCCCAAGCATTTAGGACTGTGTGATTTATTATTATTATTGACACAACGACATTGTATGACACAGCAAACAAGATAGATATGCTGGATTTCATATCACAAAATCACAAGTCGAACACTTCCCAAGTGTCTAGGACTGTGTGATGTATTTTCGGATGATGCGTGCAGATCCCAGTAAGGTGGCCTTTTGCAGTTGGCAGATCGTAATTTTGTCAATGTCTATTGTCTCCAAATGCCGGCTGAGATCTTTTGGCACGGCACCCAGTGTGCCCATCACCACTGGGACCACCTGCACTGGTTTCTGCCAGAGTCTTTGAAGTTCAATCTTGAGGTCCTGATAGCGGCTGAGTTTTTCCTGTTGTTTTTCGTCAATG
Source organism: Anolis carolinensis (assembly GCF_035594765.1). Classification (NCBI taxonomy): domain Eukaryota; kingdom Metazoa; phylum Chordata; class Lepidosauria; order Squamata; family Anolidae; genus Anolis; species Anolis carolinensis. The sequence continues at coordinate 366,994,315 of NC_085841.1, forward strand.
CGACTGTCACCTGGGATGGCGACATCAATGATCCAAACCTTGTTCTTTTCCACAACTGTGATGTCTGGTGTGTTGTGTTCCAGAACTTTGTCAGTCTGGATTCGGAAGTCCCACAGTATCTTTGTGTGTATTATTATTATTATTATTATTATTATTATTATTATTATTATTATTATTATTATTGACACAACATCATAGTCTGACACAGCAAACAAGATAGATATGCTGGATTTCGTATCACAAAATCACAAGTCGAACACTTCCCAAGCGTTTACAACTGTGTGACGTATTTTCAGTGATAAACACTTGGGAAGTTATTATTACTATTATTATTGTTGTTGTTGTTATTATTAACAACATTGAGGCTAGGTGGCCATCTGTCAGGGGTGCTTTGCTTGTGCTTTTGGTGCACGAAGGTAGAAGGGGGTTGGACTCAATGGCCCAAGAGGTCTCTTCCACCTCTCTTTATTATTTTTATTATGATTATTATTAACATTGAGACTGTATTTGTTCCCATTTTGTTTTTTTACTTTAAAATAAGATATGTGCAATGTGCATGGGAATTTGTTCATAGTTTAAAAAAAAACAAACTATAGTCCGGCCATCCAACGGTCTGAGGGACCGTGAACTGGCCCCCTGTTTAAAAAGTTTGGGGACCCCTGCTCTACAACAACAACAATAAAACTTTATTTTTGTACCGTTCTATCTCCCATGGGGACCCAGTGCAGTTTACACATGATAAACACTCTGGGGATTTGCTAGGCCCTCCTGCTAATTGTATTGTACATTTCCTCTGGAAGTTACTATAAAGTTGCAACGGAGGAGCCAGAAATTCCAAGGACCAGATCCGGACCTACCTAAAAGCCTCTCTCAATCCCTGTTAGGACCACCTTCCACCTAGAAATGGATGTCCTCACTGCAGAAGAACATTCAGATCAAGAATAGGTCTCCATAGTCACCTACGGACCCACCGCCAAGACCGTATACTTGGAAGGCAATCAGACTCAGACCTGAGGGATCACCTAGGACATGATTTCAGAGAATAAGCTCCCTTTTGAGGTAGGAAAGCTTTCTTTAAGAAAAGCAGGAATAAGCCCCTACAGCCTGTTTATTGTCAGAAATAGCATCACCTATCTATACATATATATCAACAATGGGTCCAGTGATTACCTAGAATCATAGAATAGTAGAGTTGGAAGAGACCTCATGGGCCATCCAGTCCAACCCCATTCTGCCAAGAAGCAGGAAATCGCATTCAAAGCACCCCCGACAGATGGCCATCCAGCCTCTGCTTAAAAGCCTCCAAAGAAGGAGCCTCCACCACAATCCGGGGAGAGAGTTCCACTGCCGAACAGCCCTTCTCACAGTGAGGAAGTTCTTCCTGATGTTCAGGTGGAATCTCCTTCCTTTCCTGTAGTTTGAAGCCATTGTTCCCTTGTGTCCTAGTCTGCAGGGCAGCAGAAAACAAGCTCCCTCCCTCCTCCCTATGACTTCCCTTCACGTATTTGTACATGGCTATCATGTCTCCTCTCAGCCTTCTCTTCTGCAGGCTAAACATGCCCAGCTCTTTAAGCCGCTCCTCATAGGGCTTGTTCTCCAGACCCTTAATCATTTTAGTCGCCCTCCTCTGGACGCTTTCCAGCTTGTCAACATCTCCCTTCAACTGCGGTGCCCAAAATTGGACACAGTGTGATTCCAGGTGTGATCTGACCAAGGCAGAATAGAAAGAGGGGGAGCAGGACTTCCCTGGATCTAGACGCTATTCCCCTATTGATGCAGGACAGAATCCCGTTGGCTTTTTTAGCTGCTGCATCACATTGTTGGCTCATGTTTAACTTGTTGTCCACGAGGACTCCAAGGTCTTTTTCGCACACACTGCTGTCAAGCCAGGCATCGTTCCCCAATCTGTATCTTTGATTTCCATTTTTTCTGCCGAAGTGAAGTATCTTGCATTTGTCCCTGTTGAACTTCATTTTGTTAGTTTCGGCCCATCTCTCTAGTCTGTCAAGATCGTTTTGAATTCTGCTCCTGTCTTCTGGAGT